>NC_043707.1:27079918-27123696 GCF_006229205.1 Suricata suricatta
AAATCTTTCTATTCTGACCTCCATGTCAATCATCTTTCTTTTTAATGTAAAAAACAATAGTAATAGAAAGAGTGAATTCTTCTAATATTTTAGTATCTTTCTGTACATTCTTTTCCATTTTTTAAAACTCCTTTGCTATATTGTGGAGATAATTCTCAAACAAATCTGAGCATCTGCCTGACAGCAGATTCTGCAAAGTGTTTGCTTTGTTTTTATCCACTCCATTTCTTCATATTTGAATACCTAGACTCTGTCTAAAGGGTAGTGTGCATTCTTCTTTTTTCTCCAATGGAATAGAAAACCCCTAATTTCAAGTTTTATCCTCATCTGTGAATTAAGTTCTAATTTGGGGAAGAAGATGCTCTATCAGACTTTCACAATAATCTCAGTGTATATATCATGTGCCGTTTTCCATTGTTGACCCAAAGGACCCAACTGAAAAACTGGAGGAATATTCCACTTTGCTTCATCTGTGTTTCCCTATTATAACAAAGCAGGTGACAGTCATAGTATGAACAGATCTCGTAAGCAGCACTGGCCTAGAGTTCTATTGTTTCATTATTAAAACACAAGCTTAACATTATTTCCAGGGCCATACAGGGAACTAAAAGGACTCATTCTACTCTCCACGCTCTTATGTCCTTGGCCTGACTCGTGGATGACACACTGGGGACAGTGTACCATGGTGGAAGTCCTTGTGTTTTGGCTTAGAAGCTGCTATGTCAGACTTTCCTGTGTTCATGGAGTGATTTACTCCATGTCTATACCTATTTCATGGTAATTTCAGTAACACGCCAGTATACTCCAAAAGCCCGTCTGATTCCTGTTTAATTTCATAAGGGGGTGAAGCATTAATTTTATAAGGGATGGAGCATTGTTATGGTCCCTCCACTGCCACCGTATTTTCCTGTGTTCTTGTCCTCAACTTTCCTTTTTCCCGTTGTGTCAATTTCCTGCGTGTTCCATGACAAATTAAAAACTTGGTGGCTTAACACAATGACAATTTATTCTCTCACAGTTCTGAAGGCAAAACATCCAAAAAGTAGTATCATGGAGCCAAAATCATGGTGTTGGCCAGGCCACTCTGTGGAGGCTCAGGGAGGGGGGTGGATCTGTCCTTTGCCTCTTTCAGCTTTTCATGTACGCTGGCCTTCCTTGGCCTGTAGTCACACCCCTCCAGCCTTTGAGGCCAGCATCTTCAAATCTCTTTTCTCTGTCTTCATATGACCTTCTCCCCTGTTTGTGTGTTGAATCTCCCTCTTCCTTTTTCTTAGAAGGATGCTCATGTTGGCACTTAGAGCCCATGGGGTAATCCAGGATGGTCTTTCCATCTCACGATTTTTAACTTAATTATACAAGCAAAAAAAACCCACAAAAAAAACAAACAAAATGCTTTTTTCCAAATCAGGTCACATTTGCAGGTTCTAGGGATTGGAGCCCAATAGTCGATATCCATGGCGGATGATTGTTCTGTCTGACACACCCATTAAAAAGCACTCTGTCGAGACCCACTACCCAGCTGTGGCTGACTATTTCTCCCCTAAAATATCTGGGTCCTTTGTTATGCCAGCTTTAAAAAAGATCAATACTTCTTGAGTTGTGTTGGGGAATTTTAGTTGAGCAGAGGTCAGAGGGCAGTCTGGGTGTAGAGGCAGGTGGTTGAGCCCATAAGCATGGTATACTTGAACCTAACGAGGCTGGAGGACAAGCTGTCCCTTATGTCTCTCTCAGGAGCCTCCATAGTGGCACTGGCACTTTCCAATGCAGATTGCCAACTGGCTTCAGAAACTGTTGGTCCAAGAGTTCAAGCACAGGATCTAATGAATGGATAGGTCACAATTCCATCTCCAGGAGAATTATTTTATCAGTGTTTCTAACATGCATTGAGCTGGTGAATATAAATGCTTTTTTTTTTCCTGTTTAATTTTTCCAATAACCTTATGACATCAGCACTGTTATGCCGCTGTTACAAAAACCAAGACCCAGAGAGCTTAATTTGCTTTTCTAAAGTAATAGAGTTGGAACTTGAATTTAAATAAGTCACAAGCACTGTCAGGATTTAGCTTCTCCGTCCAATAAGGAGTCGGGGCAGGGAGTCAAAGTTTTTCTAAAGACCAGTGGCAGGAGACCTGTCTGGAAGGAAGTGAAAGGCTGGAGAACAGAACATGAAAAGGAAGACACAATTGGCCAAACAGAAGCCAGGGAAATTTCTCCAAGACTGGGAGAAGAACTGCTACCCTCCTACCTGGCAACTTGGAGGATTTGAGAGATGAATGAGGCAGAGTCACGGTTAGGTCACAAGGTCCAGGCATTGGGGCTCCTAGACTCAACAAGGAACCTGCTGTAGGCATAACACATAGCGGTGGACATGCACTCACGCAGGGGACCTCTGTGCTTAGAAAATGTCCGTGTCGGTGTGCCTGGGTGGCTCAGTTGGTTAAGCAACCAACTCTTGACTTTGGCTCAGGTCATCGTCTCACGGTTCATGAGTTCAAGCCTCATGTCAGGCTCTGCACTCAACTATAAATAATAAATAAAATAAATAAATAAAATATAGAGTTCTGATGATGACAGAGATCTAATTTCTCAATATTTTGCCTGCTAAAGAGCCCAGGGTAAGATTGATTCGGGTAGAATAAAGGCATTGACATTTCTCCATTTCTCACATTCAAACGTGGCCGTGGGAAAACTGCAGTCCCCTCAACCTGAAGGTTGGGCTTTTAGCCGGCCACTAGACTGAATGTCAAGATAGGGACATTTCAGACAGGCCAGCCCCATGTTATTATGGCCATTGTCAGTGAGGGCGGACTTGGACTTGGACTCCCCTAGAAGAATGGAACTTAGTGGAGACCATTTGTGCAGTTGACTCTCATGCCACCATCTTTTCTGAGAGCCACTTGTCACACTTAGCAATTAATAAACTGGCATGGAACTATGCACCAGGATATTTTCTGCATCTCTGAAAACAATAATATATACATCTTAAAAAATTCAAGCAATTATTATCTGCTTGCTGCCTTTTTTATTCATGAGGTCCTGTGATGCTAATGGCCATTGTGAGTTACACATTTTCCCAAAACTCAAGGATGCCATGGGGTATAGATTCTCTTATCTCTATGGTACTTCAACTGCTTCTCATACCTCTAGTAATTCCAGGACTTATTATATTTTTGGTCTTTATACCTCAGTAGCCATTTAAGTGCTAGAGCAACAAGATATAAAACCATTTTTAACAATAAAATACTTTACAATGAACCCATGGCCATTACCATTATACTCACTGCTGCTTTGCCCTTTTTGCCCACTCTTGAGATTCATCCTATAAAAACCCTGGGTCTGAAAGAAACATCTAGAAAACCCGATTATGCCCAAACAAAAGAAGCCATCCTTTTTAAGGCTGCTAAAGTGTACTTGGCATTTCCAAATGAACCTCCTTTATCTCAATATGCAACAATTACTCCAGGTTCTTATTTTAATTCTACAGCCACCGAAGGGCTGCCTCTAAAACTGGAAACGAGTTTGCCATGTTGAGGTCTCTATGAAATATTTCCTCCTTAGTTTCAATAGCCTATTTTCTGAGACAGAGATTGAGTGACAGCTTAAAAGAGTGTGGATTATAAACCCATTTAAGGGCGTTGCATTTTTTAAATTTGTCACAAATGGAAGGAAAAACCAGGGCGACAGAGGCAAGGCTCAAGTGCCAACATGTGTCTTTCTGTTTATTCATTATTCAAGGGTCAGACCCTCAACCAGGGCCAGAGAGAAATGACAAAAATAAATACATATCTGTGCAACAATCTGCAATTTAAAATAATGGAAAGCAAGATTCCTATTCATTTTTATGGCACAAACCTGACATCACTTCACTCCAATTTTCTATAATGGAACCAGCTGGGCTCTGGGAGGGACCTAGTAATAGGTTTTAATGGATAAAATCTGCCATTGAAACTGGCCATTTTCTAGAACGATCTCAGTGCTTGGCACCCAGCCCATCATACAACATCATGCCTTCCGCAGTGCTAGGCCAGCTCATGGAACAGGAGGGACGTGTGCACAGGACTGCTGAGCTTGGAGAAGCCTCTTCTCTCTCCATTAGGGAGCATTCCAAGCCCCAACTCAGCTTCCATAGACCCAGCTGGACAGACCACTGGGGAAGAATCAGGGAAATGTCATTGTCTTCAATCGAGGCTTGCAAAAGCCATAGAAACAAGGGTTAGGGGGAGAGGCAGAGAGGCCCAGACTGGGTGAAGGCAGTACATTACTCATTTCAACACCAAGCCTTTGAATGGACTGCCGGTTCTGTTTGGTTCCTGTAGACACAACCAGGTTTTAATGGGTGTGGATTAATAACAAGTGTTTTTCCCTCTGGCTTCCCTTCTCATTCCATTAAACCATTCCTTAACTCCTCCTATTCAGCTCTCAAACTGCTGTTAACATATGAAAATAGCATGCAAAGAATGGAATGGGCCGCCTGCCCTGGAGATAAAAATGAGATGTTCATTCTAATTTATTTCATGGCATCACGCCTTCTCGCTGCCTCTGTTTTCTTTTCTAGGCAGCTTGATTGCCTCTTTGAGAGTATGACTGGTCTGGCCCTCAGCCTTGAGTTTGAGCCATGGCTGAGGTTAAACAGGTAGCCAGCCTTTGGAGGTCTGACACAGATCTGAATAGCCACCTGCCCAGATTTATATGGGCACGGGAGAATTAGACTCTCTCACTCTCTTTTAACTAGTAGCAGATTTTCGGCTCTATGATCTCTAATGTTCATTTTGGTGAAATGCTGCGGGCTCTAAAAATAAATGGTGTTTTCAAATAGTATCTACTCACTTTGCCTAACGCGTGTCCCGCAACTTCTGTTCTGACCGCCTCGAAGTGTGGGTACGCGATGTACGATCAAATTCGCCATGCCTGTCACAGTATAAGGCGTGACCCCATCAGAAAATGCAGATGCACTCAGTATGGTCACTTTCTCAGCACTCACGTGTCTTTGTGGACATTCCCTGACTTTGTGACCATGGGTCTTTTCCATGTGCTGCCTCCCTGAGATGACCATGCTCTTGCCACCAAATGGTGTTACCATACAGAGCAACAGTAGAAAGGCAAAAAAAAAAAAAAAAAGCTTGGTTGAGTAATTATTATCTTGACTAGGGGCACCTGGGTGGATCAGTCAGTTAAGTGTTCAACTTTTTTTTTAATGTTTTATTTATTTTTGATACAGAGAGAGACAGAGCATGAGAGGGGGAGGGTCAGAGAGAGAGGGAGACACAGAATCCAAAGCAGGCTCCAGGCTCTGAGCTAGCTGTCAGCACAGAGCCTGACGCGGGGCTCGAACCCATGAACGTGAGATCTGACCTGAGCTGAAGTCGGAGGCATAACCGACTGAGCCACCCAGGCGCCCCAAGTGTCCAACTTTGACTCAGGTTATCATCTTGCAGTTTATGAGTTTGAGTCCCGCATTAGGCTCTGTGCTGATGGCTCAGGGCCTGGAGCCTGCTTTTGATTCTGTGTCTCCCTCTTTCTCTGACTCTCTTCCTCTTTCTCTCTTTCTCTCTCTCTCTCTCAAAAATAAATGAACATTCAAAAAAATTTTTTAAATCATTATCTTGACCAATAAATAGGAAAGTCTAAATTCTGATCTAGGGTGAAGAGCGTCTGATTTGAGGTTGGCCCAGAACACGACTGCCATTTTTTCTTTCTGCAGCTTCCTTGTCCAACTCAAAGTCCTGCATGTCTCCAACCTCCCCAGAGCCTCCCTTTCTACCACTGCCCATCATGCACACTATATCCCAACCCAATCCAACTGTGAGCCTTCTCTGTTCTTCCAGGTCTGCTTCTGGTTACTGACTCCTAGTGAGTCTCTGCTCCTTCTTTCTTCAAGGTGTTATTCATCTGCTCCAAGTAGGGCTGCTTCTCTGTTCTACCACGTGCTTGTACATCCAACCACCAGCTGTCCACGTTCCCACCCCGTGAGTGCCTCAAAGGCCATCCTCCAATACAAAGAACAGAGTTGGACATGTAGAAGGTGTTCAAAGGCTTTTGTTATATGACTTGGGGAAAAATTAACAGAAAGTAAAAGATCCTTAAAACACCAAAACGAGTGGCATTTTTCCCTTCCAGATGTTCCAGAAACACAGGTACAGCGGCTTCATTTCCAACTTTGCGCTGATTGTTATTCTCTGACTTTAGATCTTTCTAGCACAGTCAGCTCTGCTGAGCATAATGCAGGGAGAGAACAATGGCATGAGTGATAATAAAAAAGATACTTCAGAGATAATTTATCTCTGATATTCCTAATAATATATTTTAAAGCCATGTTCCTTTCCAACTACACCTAGGGGAGAGACGCTGGCGAAAGCACTCTGAACTTTAATATGAGAGATGAAATTGCTTCTTCTCGCTTTGTTAAACATTTGGTTTATGATTGTGGCCAAGTCCTTCTCTTTCAGCCTGAGTTTCTTAATCTCAAGGTGGGTTGATTTGGGTCCTCCATGGGTAAGATCAGATGAGCTCTAAGATCCCTCTCAGCTCTGCGGTGTATTATTCCCAAAGATAGCCTCCAATAGTGCTTCCTTTCTATGTGCAACTAGTGTTGTTCCCAGTAAGAGTGTGGACATTTCCGCCCCCTTGAAGTGGAAGAACTCTAACACCTCTTCAAGGTTTGAGGTAGCATTTGCTAGTAGATCTTCACAGCCAGATAACAGGAAATCCAAGAATCTCGCAGTCCCATATCACCCTGAGAAGCCCAAAGTAGAGAGAAATTGCATCAGAGAGAATCATGGATGTGACTTAGGGGGCCGTAGTAAGATTCAGAGAAAACACACAAGGTTTAGGGGAGCCTGGGTGGCTCTGTCAGTTAAGCATACAGCTATTGATCTTGGCTCAGAACATAATTTCACAGTTGCATGAGTTCAAGCCATACTTTGGGCTCTGCACTGACAGCATGGAGCCTGCTTGGGATTCTGTTTCTCCCTCTCTCTCTGCCCCTCCCTGACTTCTCTCTGTCTCTCTCTCTCTCTGTTTCAAAAATAAATAAATAACCAAAGCAAAACACTCCTGGCTTGGACTCAAATAAAAAGTGTGCAAAGTAAAAAGAGTCCTCTGGGTGCCCAGCCTTACATATTAGCCTGAAATAGGATGAGAATGCTATTCAGCTATAAATGTGAGCCCTTCATTTATGCCAAAGATGGAATGACCTAAGCCCAGAGCCTGGAACAGAGGAAAGCTATGCATTAGGGAACCACTCTTACATGAAGAACTGGACCCTAATCAAGGAACATTTCCCATCCCCAGGGCTGGAGAGCTCCCTATATGTGCCTGACTTGGTGAACAGGTGTCTCCTCTGGTTATTCTGCTCTTATGTCACTGTTGATGTTGGGCGTATTTGTGTGAGGCGGGGCACTGACTGACTGGGCTTCTTTTGGGTGGTGGTGTTAGTGTTTGGGTTTCCAAAGTCCCCCCGAGCCAGAGGAAACTTTACCTGAGTAGTTTCATCTGCATCTAGCCACAGCCAGACCTGGCTTTAAATCCAGGCTGTGGGCCTAAGCCTGAGGTGCTGTTTGGATGACACCGAAAAGCTTTGGGTTGGGTGGATAATTGTTGCACACGGGAGGCACACAAATTACTGTGGCTACAGGGCAGGCCGGGAGGTTGTCTCCAAATATGGTCATAAATGACTCCTCTTATATTCCATTTTTGTATGCATATGGCACTCTTCCCATCGAGAGGTGGATTCTGCCTCTCCAAGCTTGGCTAGCCTTTGACTTACTTTAATCAATGGAATGCAGCAGAAGTAATGCTCTGCCAGTTCTGACTCTAACTCCGAAAAGTTTTGGTAGCTTCATCTTTCACTCTTTTGAACCACCATGTAGGATCCCAGCCACCTTGAAGGAGAGAGAGGGACCTACAATCACCAGCCATTCCAGCCTTCCTACATGAGCTCTAGGCATGAGGTTACTATGGACATTCTAGACCCAATTAATCTCTTAAACTAATGCAAATCAATATGTGACTTTGGCCAACAGTACGTGGGGCATGGAAAATGTCCGGTTGACCCACTAAATTGTGGGAAATAATAAAGCATTGTTGGTTTAGGCCATTGAACGTGGGGGCCCTTTGTCATACAGCAGTATGCACACTTGAACAATGGACCATCCATAATTAAGAATATATTGTCTGCTCAGATTCACAACCGGTTTAGGTGAGCCACCCAGAGGTAGACAGGGGACAATGTGTCCTGCTTGGTACTATACACCAGTTGTAGATATTTTCCCATGAATGACTAAGAGTTAACTGTATTTTATTATTGACCCTTACTTATCTCTGTCATATTCTGTATTTACATTCAGCCAGGACATCTGATTCGACGTGGGAACACTGAGCCCATTATCTGCTATTCATCCTGTGTGGAGCAAAATACAAATCTATGGAGTCTTAGAGCCAAAGAACAATCAAAAGAAGGCTTCTCACAAGGAGTCGAAGGTCCAGAGAGAAGCCGAGAGAAGTCTCTGTTTGTTGAGCCAGCTAGTGGCATTTGGAGAGACAGACTGAATGAATGACCAGATATTTTCATTCATTGGCAGAAAATAGAGAGTATCTTAGTTCTCGTGCCTATGAAATGCACCTGGAAAAAAAAACCAGCACATTACTTTTTTGGGGTGTTTAGATGTGAAATACCATGAAACCTCATAATGAATTAGATTTGAAACAATGCCATATTTATTAAGAAGTAGATCCCATTTGAGTATGAATTCCACACAAGAAGGTTTGGTTACAGAATTTTTCTAAGATTCTTGGTATAATGTGCTCTCACCTGAATAGTGCTACCAAAAATCCCTGAATTCAGGAGAGAGTCAAGAGGAAGCATGATTGCATCCAATGAAATTCAAAAGACATACAATAGGGCATATCTCAGTGACCAAAAGACAATTTACACACACACACACACATATATAATATATATTTATAAATATAAATGTATTTATTTTATGTATATTTATATATAAGACAATTTTACATTTATTATTATTATTATTATTATTATTATTATCTGGAGCCCTTTCTTCCCTCTCCAGAGGTGTAACTCTAACCTTTTGACAAAGTTCGTAACCGAGCTCTTGCTGTTGAGACGGATTTGACAAATCGGTCTGCTTCTGGGTTTCCATGGAGACCGTTTCCCAACTTGTGGCTGAAGGTAACCCCTGTCGACCGTGGTTGGGGGTGATTATCAAGCTGTCACTGGCAATTTTCCCCCTCATTTACTAGAAGCAACATTCCAGAGAGGAAATCGCAGGATGACATGGTGAGAACACACTTTCACGTTGAGGCAGCAATTTGGGGAAGACTTCTACTGCTGGCTACAAGCTCCTGGCCCCAGCGGAGTTGGCCGCACACACCCCCCTCCCCTCCCCGCCCCCGCACGTCATCCCAGCTGAGAGAGTGGGGAATACGGCTCTGGTCTTGTGGTCAGACTAAGACTTCTGGCCCTGTCTTGCCAGCTAGGAGAACTTGGGTGAGAGGCGTATCTGTTCCTTTCCTTCCTTCTTATGAATACAGAATAACTGTTTTTGCCCTGCCTACTTTGACAGATTCTTACGACAGTCCAATGAGATGAGAGACAGAAATGTGCTTTGTAAACTGGGAAGTGCTCTATGGATACGAGGCTTATGAGAGCTAGGGAAAAACAAAAACAAAAACAATGACAGGATGATTCATGGTGTTTTCCAGGTCAAAATTTGGAGATGCTCACATGGAGCCTAATGATTATATGAGTGAACCTGCTAGAAGCTGCTTCCATCCACGGAGAGAAATTGCTATAATATTTTAAACTGTACAAGGACAGATCTAATTTATATATGTTTCTGAAAACACAGGCACTTGGGCCCTGCCTGTATTTTATTTTATTTTTTATGAATATAATTTATTCTCGAATTGACTTCCATACAACACCTAGTGCTCACCCCCACAAGTGTTCTCCTAAATGCCCATCACCCATTTGCAGCTAAAATTTGGCAAGTGATGCAGGAGAAACAATCTCACAACTGAATAGGTCTTTTTTTTTTTCTTTGGAAAAGAGTCTTTGTACTTTTAATGGATTTCCGTTCTCACAGTCTGTGGGCCCAAAGAACAGGTCGAACTGGATATCAGACATTTATAGGTCACAGTTGCTTTTTTTTTTTTAATTCAGCAAGCTCACTCCATCCCCAACTCCTTTTCTATTGTTAAGGAAATGAGATGTCTCCATGTTTCACTTAAAACTGATTCCAAAAGATAGCCCCTGAATCAGAAAACATAAGTTAAACAATGAACGGTTTTGTTTACACAATGTCAATTAAATAATTCAATAATATCTAATTAAACAGACACCCATTAAGTGACGATTCTATTCCAGATAATGTGATAGGTGCTGGAGAAACCAACCAATCACCTAACAAATTAAGTCATGAATTTGTTTTCAAGAGACCCACAGAACAGAAAGTAATTATGATTTAGTGGTATCAGCACAATCACATAACCACATACGGGAGGGAAAAATAACTTAAAAAGTCCTTTGTTTTCTGGGTCAGGCAAGAAAGAGTCCTTGGACGGGTACATTGCAGGTTTGTGTTAAAGGATCGTAAAGAGAATGGCAATCACACAAGGTCAGGAAAGACAGACACATATAATAAGGCCAAGGGAATAGCTTGTGCACAGACATAGCTACATTGTCTGGCAAAGCATTGTTGGAGAGCTACAGCGTGTTTGATCTTGGTAGTGAACAGGAAAGGCATGGAACACTAGTGACTGGAACTGGAGAAGCAGTCAGGAACCGAATGATGGAGGCCCTGCTATGCTAAGCCACGTGGACCTCATCTCATAGATCTGTATCACCCAGTATGGATGACCCAAGCCATCTATGGCTATGTCAAATTCAATTTAACTTTGTTAAAATTTTTTTACAAATTTATTCAGTTTCTCATTCTTACCAGCCATGCCGAACTGGCTCCATGGGCTCAATGGCTCCATGTGGTTAGTGGGCGCCATATTGAACAGCTTAGTTATAGAACACTTTCATCACTGTTGTTTATGGCATGGTGCTGTCAGAGATATTTGGGAGCCTTTGAAACAATTTAAATGGGAGCGTGCTATGTTAATATTTGCATTTTAGAGGAATAGCTTAGACAGGAAGATAACCTGGGGAGGAAGAAGAAAGAATAGTATGCTAGGGCACCTGGGTGGCTCAGTCAGTTAAGTCTCTGATTCTTGATTTCCATTCAGGTCAGGATCTCAGGATCCTTCAGCTGAGCCCCACATCAGGCTCTGTGCTGACAGTGCAGAGCCTGCTTCGGATTCTCTCTCTCCCTCTCTCTCTCCCCCACTTGAACTCTCTATCAAAATAAATAAACTTTAAAAAAAAAAGAGAGAGAAAAGAAAATGTGGCTTGCCAGTCTACACAAGATTACACAAAACTACAGAAGCAGTGAGGATGGGAAACGTAGACTTGGAGCAAACTATGCTTAATCATTGTGTTAATTGTTGTAAGACTGAACTGATCAGTGATGGCAATCAAGATGGCTCCTGAATAGGGGCACCTGGGTGGCTCATTCGGTTAAGCATCTGACTCTTGATTTCCACTCAAGTCCTGATTTCATGGTTAATGAGATCAAGTCCCACCTCGGGCTCTGTGCTAACAGTGTGGAGTGTGCTTGGGATTCTCTCTCTCTCCATCTCTGCTTGCACTCTCTCGCTCTCAAAATAAATGTATAAACTTTAAAAGAAAAAGATGGCTACTGAATAAATAAATACATGTGTGTGACGAAGGGCTCAGCTAACTTTGTTTATATCTGGAAAGTGGATTGGGGTTTGCTGGAAATAATAGGATAAGAACCAACCAAACAAGTTCCATGGCCCCATGTAGATCATGAAGTTGACAGCCTGAAATTTTCATTTTCAAGCAATATCTTTGACATTTCTGAAACCACAAGCATATTTATCTTCACATCAAAGCACTAAATCATCTCTATAAATCTTTAAGAGGCTGAGAGACAAGTTTAGAAAGTGAATTCCACATGAAAATCTTACGAGGAAGCAGAGCTCACCATTTCCAGTGTTCTGATCTTTTAGCAATTTCTTTGTCGGTGTTATGGAAATAAGTCCAAGTCTAACATTTTCCCACTGTGTCTTCTGATGGAACAGATTAACTGCAGTCCACCTGATGAGTGGTCCAATTAGTCAAAGGGATATTTGTGGTTTCTGTCAATTGCACCACAGATGGAGGTTACATCACTTTGTTGAAAACTATGGTCAAAAGGGGGACATGGTTAAGAAGTTAAATGAGTAGAATTAGAGGGAGGGCAGCTTTAGTAATTTTCTTCCTGGCAAACTTGTAAAGTTGGGATATTAAGCCTCCTAAGGAACCATCCCTGACCCCCTTCCTGTCAACATTGTTCTTCTCTTGACTATTTTCCCTCCAAACCTCCCCACTATTAATCTACACAACTACTAATAATGATCATGCCTATGGTTTATTGACACGTATGATGTGCCATCCCTGACCATTATTTCTCCATGTTAGTTCAGCTATGAGTGTTAGACTCGGTTCTCAAGCCCAGGTCTGACTCCAAAACCATGGATTTAACTGTTCCATGCTTCCCCTTCTCTGGAGAATGATGAGGGGCCCATGGGGTCCTCCATTAATGAAATGCTAGCAGAGCTTGGCACTCAGCTGCCATTTCCCTAGACATAGAGATGGCTCCTTTTTTCCTCACGAGTCTTGAAAGAAAACAGAAAAACTGGCCTGCGGTGGTAAAAAGAACAGATGCTAATTTGGCTCTTGCAACTCTGAGAGAGCTTTCCCTTTCCTTCCCCCAGGATTAAGTGGATTCAGTAGGACAAGACCAATCTGGGAAAGTGGTAAATAATAATAATAATAATAAATTAATTAATTAATTAAAGCATGTCAATCCAGAATGAGGCATGGAATTCAGCCCAGGGCTTTGGGGGTCAGAAAGGCTGCTGGAAACCCCAAAATTCAACAGGACCAGGATGGGGAGTTTCAATTACTTCAGTCTTCAAGACCTTAACGGTCATTCAGGACAATGATCTCCCCCCCGCCTCAAAATCTACTAGCAATAGAGTGTAAACATCTACTAAACATGAAAAACATGCAGACCCCCAAGACATTAACAACATACTACGTTATGCCATCCAAAGTAGCTAGAATTTTGGAAAAACATAAACTTTTAATAGGGGTATGTTGACGCGGGCAAACACACACATCACTGATGGGAGCAATGGTGAGTCATCTGCTAAGAAAGAAACTTTGGTGATGTTTGAAAAACGTTATCGTGTTATTTTTTTCACCTGTAATTCTTTCTCAAGAAATATATTCTAAAGGATGCATTCAAATACAAACAGACAGAAAGCGAAATGAACATCAGGAGAGAGATGGAGAAGGAAATTCTAGAGTGTTCATAAAATGGAAATGTTTTGCAGTCAGTGAAAACAGATTCCACCAATGTAAAAAGTGTGCATTAATAAAGACTGCAGGGTAAAAACAAGAGGGGGAAGGGCCTGGCTGGCTTAGTCTTCATCTCAGGGTTGTAAATTCAGGCCTCATCTTGGGTGTAAACTTACTTAAAAAATTAAATAAAAATTAAAAAATTAAAATATATACAAAGACTGCAGGGGAATATAACAAAATGCCATTTGTAGATGCTTCTAGGTGTTGAGAATGTGGATACTTTATTCTTCTTTTGTTTTCTATAATTCCTCAGTTTTTGGCAAAAGACTATACTTAAATTGGCATATACTAGAGCAGTAGTTTGATATGGTGGAAGGATCACTGGGCTTTGGGATCAGACTTCCTAAGTTCAAATACTAGTTCCCCACTCATCAACTATGTGGCTCTGAGCCATTGGCTTAACCTCTCTGTGTAGAAGCTCTCTCATGTGTAAAAGGGAATCACCATACATACGTCATGGGGGTTAATGTCTAGAAAATGTGTCTTGAACAATGCCTGGCACATGGTAGAATTACACAGCATTGTTAATTATTGTCCATCTTAATACTGTGGTGAAGGAAGAACGTCAGTCTCGTTACCAATATATGTTAGTTGCATGGCATTCATTTCAGCCAGCTATCAGTCCATGCTGAAACTCAAGTTTTTCATTTGTAGCATGAGTATAATAATGCCAATATTGTATTTTTTATGAAGATTAGTGATCGTGTATAATATCCTTATATAGTATACATAGTATTATAATACTATATACTATAATATACTATATTACACTGTATAGTATATGATATATAATATATATAATACTATAATATACAGTATATCATATATAATATGTAAATATATAATATAGTATATGAGGTACATAATATATAATATAATACTATATTATACTAATACTATACTATAATATAATGTATAAATGGTTGTTTGCAAAGATTAATTCTTATATATAGCCATATATAATGTACATAAACTTAGTACATATATATTTTTAAATATATATTATACATATGTAGTAGAAACAGAATAAATAACGTGTTTATGGACATGATATAAGGTAAATAACTAATATCTGCTATTAAATTGAAAATCAGGAGAGTATGTTATACACATGAGAAGCATACATGTAGAGAACATTCAAGGGTCCTCATTCTATTGTAATATCCCATTTGTGTTCTTTAGTGTTTTCTAATGCACAGACTTCAGTACACTGTGTGAGGAGAAGAAACACTACTTTTTTTTAATAGTGCACTAAGTATTCCCAATGTCCAACATAGACATCACACGAGGTAATGACAAAAGTCCCAGGATATCCCTCCGAGGAAGGAATAATCACAAATAATCACGTCAGAGGTGAGTCCTTTCAAGGTGCAGTCTGATGGTAAACAAACAGCTAAGGGGTCACTGTTGTTACCAAGAAAGGTGCTGAGCAAGGTATGACCCCAGGGAGTGGAAATAGGCTGTTTGTGTGTGTGTGTGTGTGTGTGTGTGTGTGTGTTGGGGAAACCTTCCCTCATACCATCTCCCTCCAAATCTCATGGGCTGTGTGTGCTCTGGTCTTCTGGATGCTTACTTGACTTCTCACGGTGGAGGCCCCTTGGAATCATGTCTCACAGAGAAGATCTGAGAAGTGCTCGTGGCTGTCCCCAGGGGCCTCAGCCCAGCTGTGACTTCCCAGGTAGGCTGCCTGGGGCTGTCCAGGACAGGTGCTCACCCCTGTCTCTTCTGATCTGCATAGTGACTACATTAGAGTCAGGTCTCGGTGCCCTCCATGTTCGGTTCTAAGGCACTGGCGCAGATTAGATACAAATTGTCCTCCTGACTGAAAGAGCTCCATACTCGGAGGAAAGCTATTGATTTCCAATCTACTATCCAAATAGCTCTATCACTAGGGCACATTTAAGTAATTTCCTTCAATTTTGACTTCTGGATTTGGGCCTGAGTTTCTATTGTCAGGCCATACTATTAAGAGTTGTTTAATTAGTGAAAGAAAAAGAGAGAGAGAGAGAGAGAGAGAGAGAGAGAGAGAGAGAGAGAGAGAGAGAGAGAGAAAGGAAGGAAGGAAGGAAGGAAGGAAGAAAGAAAGAAAGAAAGAAAGAAAGAAAGAAAGAAAGAAAGAAAGAAAGAAAGAAAAGAAAGAGAAAAGAAATTGCTGTAAACTAGGGATTTTTTATTCAGGATTCTAGAATCACCTTGCTTCTCCTGTCCCCTACCAGCTCTTATCAAAATGTGTCTAAGGATGGATCAAAAGGATGTGGCTTATCTATACAATGGAATATGACATGGCAATGAGAAAGAATGGAATCTGGCCATTCACAGCAACGTGGATGAAACTCAAGGGTGTCATGCTAAGTGAAATAAGTCAGGCAGAGAAGGACAGATACCATATGCTTTCAGTCGTAAGTGGAACAGGAGAAACTTAGCAAAGGACCATGGGGGAGGGGAAGGGGGAAAATAGTTGGGGAGAGGGAGGGAGGCAAATCATGAAAGACTCTTGAATACTGAGAACAAACTGAGGGCTGATGGGGGAGGGGGAGGGGGAGGGGAGGTGATGGGCATGGAGGAGGGCACTTGTGGGGATGAGCACTGGGGGTTACATGAAAACCAACTTGACAGTAAACTATAAAAGAAAAAAAAAGAATGTGTCTAAGGAAGTTAACATCTGAGTATTACTGGTGAGTCAGGAAAATCATGAGCAGTCAGTTGAAACCACTGCCTCCAGTCTGGAAACACCACCAAGACTTCTCCTGAGAATTTATACTTTATTATACTCTGAGAAAATGTCCTATATCAGCCTCTGCCTTAAAAATGCCATTTCTCCCCAAAATTGTAGCACACCATAGACAAGGGATGTTTCCTAAATACACAGTGAGCCTTTATAAATCAACATAAACAGGGGCACCTGGGTGGGGTGGCTCAGTCAGTTATGCCTCTGACTTTGGCTAAGGTCATGATCTCACTGTTCGTGGGTTTGAGCCCCATGTCAGTCTCTGTGCTGACAACTTGGAGCTTAGAGATTGCTTCAGATTCTGTGTGTGTGTCTCTCTCTGCCCCTCTCTCATTCATTCTCTCTCCCTCCCTCCCTCTCTCTCCCTCTTTCTGTCTCTCTTTCAAAAATAAATAAAACATTTAAAAAATTAAATAAATAAATTGGGTGCCTGGGTGGTTTGGTCGGTTGAGTATCAACTTCAGGTCCAGTCATGATCTCACGGTTTGTGAGTTCAAGTCCTGTGTTGGGATCTGTGCTGACAGCTCAGAGCCTGGACCCTGCTTTGGATTCTGTGTCTCCCTGTCTCTCTGCTCCTTCCCTGCTTGCTCTCTGTCTCTATCTCTTGCTCTCAAAAATAAACAGTAAAAAAATTAAAAATCAATCAATCAATCAACACAAACAAAAATCGGAAAACAGTCCCGGTTGGCAAGGGCAGGAATCTTGTCTGTTTTGGTAACCATTGCTCTTCTGCCTCCCAGAGAACATGCCCATCATGTAACAGGTGCTCAAAGACATCTAAAGGAAAAACTGGGTAAACAACATGAATAAGACAAAAGCCATACTTAATCTCACTAATAAATAAAGACACACAAATTAGAATAAAATACAACCTTGACCTTGACACAAAAATGAAAAAAGCTAATAACACCCTGTGTTGGTGGAAGTATGCAGATAACACACATTTTCAAACATTATCTGCCAATGGATTTAAAATGATGAAATTATGGGGGGCGCCTGGGTGGCTCAATCGGCCGAGTGTCCGACTTCTGCTCAGGTCATGATCTTATGGTTTGTGGGTTCAAGTCCCACATCAGGCTCTGTGCTGACAGCTCAGAGCCTGGAGCCTGCTTTGGATTCTGTGTCTCCCTCTCTCTCTCTGCCCCTGCCCCACTCACCCTCTGTCTCTCTCTCTTTCAAAAATAAATAAACATTAAAAAATAATAAATAAAATAAAATGATGAAATTCTTAGGGGGAAATTTGTGTAAAATTTCTACTGAATATTGAAATGTCCTACCTTTGACCCAGCAGTACCTCTTCCCTGATTCCTGTCCACAGACAAACCATTCTTGCGAAAGATACATGCGTAAGGACAGTCATTTTGGGAATATCTGTAAGAGTGAAGTAGGGGGAAAACCACACTGGTTATAGCCACAGACAATAGTTGCTGAGTGCACCCACCTCCTGTTTATCTCCTCCGTGTGTGTTTCAAAGGTAGTATTTCATTAAACCTACTCAATACATTTAGGACATTGATTCTATTCATATTCTTCAGGCTCAGATAAAGACAGACTCAAAGGCAGATGTTGATCCAGGGAAAGCATAAGGCTTTATTTTTCTTTCTCTTCTTTCTTTTAAAACCTAGTGCAACATGCTGTTCTAGATGCTTTATTCCTTTAAGTGCATTTAACATAATTGAAGGAAGGCCCATTATCTTCCATCCCCATTTTACAGTTGAGGGACCTGACAGAGGCTAAGTAACTTGAGCAGGATCATACACATAGCAAGTGGCAAAGGCAGGTACTATTAACCACTGTACTAAGTGCCTTCCTGAGAATGGACGGAACTCTTGGCTTTGTATCCTTTTTCTGACCCAATTTAATGTTCTAAGCCTCCATTTCTTTATGTATACAATGGGAATAATAACATTTATCTTATACAATTTTGAGAGTTCACATTTCCATATCAAATTGCACCAGTCTTGAGGAAAAAAGTACAGTCAAAATAGCACTCAATTAAAAAAGAAAAGTCTATTATATTTCTGTCTGTAACCAGATCATTTAAAACACAAAGACTCAAGTAGGTTAAAAGTTAAGTAGTGAAGAAAAATATACCATGCTAACACTAATCAAATGAAGGCTGGAGTAGCTATATTCAGACAAAACTGACATCAGAACAAAAGAAATTATCAAGGATAATGGGGAGGCTTTACATAATAATCAATCACTTAATTCTCCAAAAGACATAATTCTAAATGTGTATGCACTTAACAACAGAGCATCAAAATAGGTAAGGCAAACATTGACAGCATTTTGAGGAGAAAAAGAAAACTCCAATAGGAGAGTTGAGAACTTCAACCCACTACTTCAGTAATTGATAGATCAGGATACAAGGTTAATACACAAAAGTCAATTGTGTTTCTATTTTCCAGCATGAACAATAGGAATTTGCAATCAAATTTGCTATTTACAATAGCTCCCCCCCAAAGTGAAATATTTAGGGACAGTATCAGGCATAAATTTAACAGAATATGCAAAAATATAAATGCATGTCATTTGGTAGGTGAATGGATAAATAAACAATGGAATATTTTTCAGTGGTAAAAAGAAATGAGCTATCAAGACCCCAAGAGACATGGATGGATATTAAGCAGATGTTACTAAGTGAAAGAAGCAAATGTGTTACAATTATATAATGTGTGATTCCAAATGCACAACATTCTGAAAAAAGCAAAACTACAGAGATTAGAAACAGAACAGTGGTTATAGGGACAAGGCTTCTGGGGGAGAGAGAGGAAGGTTGGCTCAGCACAGGGAATTGAAACATGGTGGATTTTTTTTTAGGGTGATGAAACCATTCTGTATGATGCTTTCATAGCAGGCTCAGGACACTAGGTGTTTTTCAAAACCTATAGAACTTCACCACATAAAATATGAACCATGAAGTACATACATTAAGAAATAAGTTAGGAGAGGGGCACCTGGGTGGCTCAATCAGTTGAGCATCGGACTTCAGCTCAGGTCATGACCTCATGGTTCATGGGATCAAGCCCCGTGTTGGGCTCTGTGCTGAAGCTAGCTCAGAGCCTAGAGCCTGCTTCGGATTCTGTATGTCTCTCTCTCTTTCTCTCTCTCTGACCCTCCCCTGCTAATGCTGTCTCTCTCTCTCTCTCAAAAATAAACAAAAACATTAAATAAATAAATAAATAAATATTTTAAAAATTAAAAAATAATAATTTAGGAGGACAGAGGATCCCAGAAAGAATGCACAATGAATGTATTATAAATGTATAAAATAACCTTGCTGCAGTGGGTGGAAGAAAACGTGCCGATCCAAATAACCTTGGAAATGAGTGGAGTCTGTAAAATTAAAGGTGAAAGATACTGTGCATTGGCTCTATATTCTAGATAATAATTCTATATCCACATGTCTGTACAATAGAGAGAGGAGTTAATAATTCCGACACTGCTATCCATTGATATTTGAAATGAACAATGAAATAAATGAATGGAGGACGGTGTTGGTCAGGTTTTCACTGTTGGAGTAGAAATTTACAGATCAGCAAGGAGAAGAGGCTGGAATAATCAATGCGGTAATGAATTAGATTTGGAGATATCAGTAAGAACTCTTATTTACATCAATATAGAGATGGTTACATGTAGAATGATGTCATTATACATATATATGCATCAGTTAACTATATGCACATATATCTCCTTGCTCTGTCAGAATGAAGGTCAGGAAGAAGGTCAAGAAGCAACCACACCCCAGTAGCAAAAATGAGCACACCTATGGTCCAAATCTTGTTTTTTAAATACCATTCTCCAATTTAAAAAATGAGGGCTTTTGGAAAAGGGCTGATTCTAGGACAGGGCAGGAAATATGGAAGATAAGCCTGGAGCATCTTGTAATGACAGATAGGAAGGAAATACCACCTCCCTAAAACAAACAAAAGCTACCAAAAGAATTCAATGGTAAGGATATTTCAGAAAAACACAGGATTAACTCAACTCCCAAAGGCTCAAGAACAATCTGAGGAACAAAATGAAATAAAATAAATTAGTATTCCCAAATATTATTCCCAGTATTCCCAGTTATAACCTGAAGTATAAAATCAATAGCCATGAACCCAAGCTAATATGTATAATTGAATAAACAAATAAATGGGGGAGAGCGGATACATTTTCCATGTAGAAAAATTCCAAATAATTTAGGTAACTACTCCGCCTTCAAGGAGGTGAAGCATACTCCCCCTTCTTTAAGCATGGGCTGTACATAGTGACTTCTTTCCAAAGGGCACAGCATGGAAAGGAGGGAAAAAGAAAAGTAACCTTATAGTAGAGAAACCTGGCAAACAGCACCTTAGGCAGGTGATCGTGGTCATCATGAAGGTGTCGTAAATCATGTTGATGGCACGTACCCTTGATATGGTGTGAAGAAAATGGCACTTTACCTCTGTGATTTTCTTCCCCCAAACTCATAACCCCAGTGTAATCATAAGAAGAACATCAGACAGTTTCCAATAAAGGGCTATCCTGCACTATATTTTACAGGACTTTTCAAAGTCACCAAGGTCATCAAAGACAAGCCAAGTCTGAGAAACTGCTATAGACATAAGGAGACTAAGGAGACGGCAAGTAAATGTGATTTGGCACCTTGGATAGTATCCTGGAACAGGGGAAGGACATTGGGTTATAAACTATGGAAATTTGAACAAAGCATGGACTTCAGTTAGTAATGTACCAATATTGGCTCACGAATTATAACAAATATATCACACTAATGTCAAGTATTAATAGTAGGGGAAAATGAAAAGGTTGTAGATGGGAACTCTACTATCTTCTTAATGCTTCTGTAAATATAAAACTCATTAAAACAAAATGTTCAAAAAGCCAACATTCATATAAAAATATTGTTCTGTCTCCCACCTTTTTCTGGGAGCAATCCAGCCCTGTCCAGCTGCCCACAGAATGTATGGGAATTCTCCAGAATGTCCCTTTATTGACTATTAGGACTTTTCTCACAGTTGCCCATGACAGAGTCCCAGAGAGGACCATTTGCAAACCTCACCTTGAAGCTCTCATGTGTTCCAAAAGAGAAGGGCATCATTATCACAATTAGTAGCCAAAGGTCACTGTTATTTTATGTGCTGTTTGGGGGTAGGTCTTGGGGGTTTAGGTCTTAGAACTCTGAAGTGAGCAGAAAGGGCTATTTTGTGGAAGGAACCTGTCCTTCCTTTTCCAGCAGCCGAAGTGTCTGACATGAGCTTTTGTCTTGACTAAAAGTCCAGTAGACTTGCTTCATCTTGTTCCCTTTTAATGAATCATTTCTGCCTGTCAGGTACCAGGTGTTCCTTTTAGGATATCAAGAAATAAGAAGTGACACCGAGTGCCTCTAGGAAGCAATCCAGACCAGGCAACTGTCTTTAGTTGGTGTCTTAATGTCACTCCATTTTCTGCTTCCACAACCTTGCCTGGGTGTCTTTGTCCCTGACCTGTGGTTCAGGCTGAGGATTATTTTTTGAAAACCTGCCTCTGCCTGAACATCATCTTATTTTCCATTTTCCTGGCTGTGTTTGCCGATTCTTCGTATTTAGGATTTGGCTGTCTGGCCCCACCATAGCTCTGGGATCATTGGCTGAACTCCCCACGCCCCTATTTACTGGCTTGGGAAACTAAATTTTCTTAATTTCTGGATTCTATCTGATTTCCAGCCCCATATCATACCAGTACCCAGACAACTATAATAATAACATCAGGCATTTGTTGACCATGTGCTATACACCATCAAAAGCACAGAAGTTAACTGGCTGAATTCTCCCAAGGTAGGGACCTTGGTAAGTATGATTATTTTAAAAAGCTGTGTGTTGGAATTAGGAAGTTGCTCCCAGAAAATTAACTACAGTAATGATAGACTTGATTCCATGGGAGTAGAAGGAAGAGCAGGAGAGGTAATATGACTCTGATCCAATTTCTCATAGAGCTGTTTGAGTAAAACTAGGGATATACAACACTAACAGAAAACCCTAGCCTCAGGAATGCTGATAAGAACACGTTGGAGTCGGGGTAAGAGGATCTGTTAGGAACAAACCTGTGGAACCTTAGCTCACTTTTTTAGTAAAATATCTTTGATCCCTAGGATGAGGTTGGCTGGAACTCTATCTTTTTCTCACAATTGATACCATCAAGCAACTTTGCAAGATGTTTTCCCAATGGGCCACCTACGAATTGAAATGGACTCAGGTTGCATGGTGGCCCAAGTCTGTGACACGATTTCGCACCTGTGGAGGGAAACAGTCCTACAGATTCCTCATGTCTCCTGTGCAGAATGCAGATCTTCTTTCCAGGAGTGGGCATTATGGAACGGCCTCTCTTTCCACGTCTGCTCCCAGACCACTCCGCTCAGAGCCCTTTTTTCACATCTACTTTGCTGGAAATAAACCATGACCTTCTTCCCCAGAACTTGGCCTTTTTTTTTGTTCTGTGATGATTAATTTTATGTGTCAACTGGCTATGGTACCCAATTATTTGGTCAGAAACTAGTTTGTGTGTGTGTGTGTGTGTGTGTGTGTGTGTGTGTGTGTGTGTGTGTATAGAGGGAGAGAGAATATGTGAGGGAGCCTGGGTGCCTCAGTCAGCTGAGCATCTGACTCTTGATTTCAGCTCAAGTCATGATCTCATGGTCATGAGATCAAGCCGTGCTTTGGTCTGTGCTGGGTGTGGAGCCTGCTTGGAATTCCCTCTCTGTACCTCTGCCCCACTCCACTCATGCATCCATGCCCTACTCTCTCTATCTCTCAAAACAGGGGATAAAAGATAATATGTGGATATATAGGGTATATATGGACATGTATATATATATATGTACATATATATATTTGTGACATAAGTACTGTTATTGGACTTCTTTCTTCTTCCTTCTTCCTCATTTCTCCTTCCTTCTTCCCCTTACTCTCCTTCTCCTTCTTCCTCTTCTGTGTATATATATATGTATATATATGTACACACACAGTTGAACAACATGTGGTTGAACTGCATGCATCCACTTACAAGTATCAGACATTAACAAATGTATACACAAATGTATACATAAATAAATAAATACAGTGTTTTACATGTATTTTCTCTTCCTTAAAATTTCCTCAATAACATCTTCTTTTCTCTAGCCTACTTTATTGTAAGAATATGGTATATAATATATAACATACAAAATACATGTTCTTTGTTTATGTTATCAGTAAGGCTTATGGTAAACAGTGGGCTATGAGTGGTCACATTTGGAGGAATCAAAAGTTATACACAGATTTTCAACTGTGCAAGGGGAGTCAGTGCCCTTGTGTTGTTCAAGGGTCAACTGTGTGTAGTTTGTTCCTTTGGAGAAGTTTGACTGATAACGAATACATCAGTGAGCAAACCCAACACAGTGAGCAAAATAATGGTAATAAATGAGCAAAGGTGTTTTGTAGCCTTAGGTTTCACTTTAATAGAAAAAAAATAATGATATTAGTAGAAAGAAGTGGAAGAAGGAGGAGGAGAAGGGAAAGAAGAGGAAGAAAGAAAAGCAGAGGAAAAGAAGAAGGAAGGAAGAAAGAGGAAGAAGGAAGAAGTCCAATAACAGTACCTATGTCGCAAATGTGAATGTAGGAGAAAACAAAAGGAAAAGGGTTGATACTTTGCTCAGTAAAGGCGGTCGTGATTGCAGTAGTCCCTTTGCTGCCTGGACGGTTGGACGAGATGAACTCCAAACTATCTTCCAGATGTAGCAAGGTATAAATCTCTGAATATAAGCTGTGACGGGAGAAGGTGTAGTTGTGTGAGGACAAAGGTCATCTGACCACTAACGTGTATGATTTGTGGTACTAGTTGCTAATGGGTGGTTTTCTTTGAGATCCTCATTAGATTCAATCCACCACTTGAGAAATTTCTGCTTTATCATAGACATGGTAAAAGGTGGTTAGCTATTTCTCCCTAAGGGTTGGATTTGAGGGACAAGTCACAGAGTAGAAGATTCTTCCAAGATTTTTGGAGACTCCTTTCCAGTACTCAATACCCAATAGAGAATCTATCTATCTATCTATCTATCTATCTATCTATCTATCTATCTATCTATCTATCTATCTATTTATCTCTCTTTCTATCTATCTATATCTATCATTGATCTATGTGTCTATCATTGATCTATTGAGTGATCTATCCATCTATCTATCTATTTATCTTATATTGAATTAAAATGAAAGTAAGTTATGAGACATCTCACACTAACTGGCATTCTGTAATGGAAAACAGTCAACTCTTTTAGAAATGATGAATTAAGTCTTAAAGAATGAGGATTTTGGTTTACATTCACGTTAGAGAATACCTTTTAGTTACATGGCAATCATTTCAGAAAATGTACTTTTTAATTCAGGTATCAATTGATCCCATCATTTCATTTGCTTTTCTTTCCACTTATATTAGAATTCTCCGATTTTGTTTGGTTTTATTCTGTTGTTTACATAATGTAGTGTTTGTTAAATTTGCTGGTGGGCAAATTGGCATACTTAAATGTAGATTTTGATATTTAATGATTAGTTCAAATTCATGCTTTAAAAATGTTGAAATTTTGCAATTAAGTTGTGACATAATTGTTTGCATGTTTTTTAAATTTATATTTTGTCAGGCCCTTTGATATAATTTCCTTTGATTAAAGGTTAACAAATGTGCCCTGATTTAAAAAACATTTAAATGGTATTCAGCTTTTTAATTCTTTTATTATTGGGGAAATATCTACTATTAAAATGTAAATATTTCTTGTAAAGGTTCATTTCCTCTATCCAAAACAGAATTCCTAAGGCTTAAATGTAACCCATGCCACACTGATCATATAGAAATGTCCCAATCTGGCATTGCCAAGGGGATGCTTTAATGATGACAAGCAGAAATGTGATGCCATTTATATTTTTGTCCAAGACAGGTCCATTTATAGTTTGGACTACCAGAAGGATATTATTCTTCTGCCAAAAGGGGTTTAAAAGGTCTATTCCTTATTTTCACACACAAGGAAGAAAATGCAGACACTGTCCAAGGTACAGATCTTGTGATGAGGTTAAGTAGACCCTGGAAAAAATCACAGAGCTGTAATTGCTAAAATTCTGGCAGCATTTGGCCTAGCCTATTGAAGAACAGGAAGCCTCCACGGGATCTGAGTGATGGGTTCACGGATGCTGATTGCATTACTAAGATGTGCTAATTGACAAATAAATAACCAAGCAACCAGAGGCCTGGGCAATGACCAAGGGTGAGTATGCCATGTGGATCCAGGATTACGATGAATCCATTCTCTGCGCCTGAGCTCCCTTCAACCCCGAACACAGCAGAAACCTCTGTGGTTACAGATAGAAAGCTAAGTAGAAGCCATTGCTAGAACCTCCCGAGATGCATAGATGGGGTCTGGAGCTGGACAGTGTGGATGAGTAGGATGACTGCTGGGCAAGTGAAATCTCCCAGAACCAGTGAGCTCTGAACAAGAATTAGAGATTCCACCATACTGGTTGGGGCTTACCATCAGTTCTCATGGGAGATGAACTGAAGCACTGTGTTTCTCCCTTTGTGATTCATTCCCTGTGGTTCATTATACAAACCACAGAGAAAAATATATGAGGTTCACCCTACCAAGTAGGTGTTTAGCAATTCTCAAAACATTTTTTGGTCATTGATTTCTTATAGACCTGAATTAGAATCTTCTTCACATTCTGTTCTCAGTTTTAAAATGCACAGGGCAAACCCCAGCTGATGATTATTGCCTTGATCTTCAGAATGCAGAGGTGGCAAATCCTGGTCATTTTTTATGATAAGGAAGGATATCCAGAATTTTTATAAAATACAGAATACGTAAATCAGAATTCCCTTGAGAAAAGAGAAGCCCCCCCCCCATAGGCACACCAAGTAGAAAATGCTTTAGCAGAAGGCTTTAAAAGCCTACATAATCACTGAAAGTCATGCAAAAACAATTGATAGTGAAGGTTTGAGAAGGAGGTAATTAACAAGAGTTCACCAAGATGCCACAGCAAATCTCAGGCAGGTCACAGGGTTAGCTGCCTACAATATCAAGACAGGTGGGCTTTAGGACCTTGCCTAGAAGGCACTAGTAACTTCGTATTGGACATCTGCTCATGTGACCATATGCAGCTGTCATCAAAATAATAATAATAATAATAATAATAATAATAATGGCTTCTCTTTTCTGCCTTCCAAATTTCACTTGTTTGCACTGCCTTTGGGAGTCTCTAAACTGAAACCACATAGAGAGATTCTGAGGGGCACCTGGGTTGCTCAGTTGGTTAAGTGTCCGACTTCAGCCCTGGTATTGATCTAACACTTCCTGGGTTTGAGCCTCGTGTCAGGCTCTGTGCTGACAGCTCAGAACCTGGAGCCTGCTTCAGATTCTCTGTCTCCCTCTCTCTCTCTCCCTCCCCTACTCACACTCTATCTCTCTCTCAGAAATAAACATGAAAAAATTAAAGAAAAGAGAGAGATTCAGAGAAATATGTCTCCATGTTTTTCTCTAGTGATGCAAAAAAAGCCTGTAAAAGTCTTAGTGAGGTGATGCCGAGTTAAAAACAGATAATCCAGCATAACGAGGAAACTATGAAGAAGGTAAGGATCATTACAAAACTCTGCTTGTAACATGGCAGTAGGATTGAAATTAATGCTCAGCAAATATTCATTCTCCTTTTCCCTCCAGCCCTGTGGAAGAAGTTGATTTTCCCACCCTGCCCATGTGGACTTGGGCATATGTCTCGCACTGGCCCAAGGAATAGAGGCAAAAGTGAGTGTGGAAGTTCCAACAAGAGTCATTGCACATCTCTCCCAGGATTCTTGAGATTCTGTACTGGAAAGAGAGTTGCTGTTCCTTCAGCCTGGACATTCCAGATGAAAACAACAACAATGACATACTTGCTTCGGCAGCACATATACTAAAACAACAACAATGACAACATGGTGCCCAGCCAACAGAGCCACAGACTCTGTGGATCCCTGACAAATATTCACCCTTATAAGCCATGAGATGTAGGGGTTGCTTGGTAACTCAGAAAAACATACAGCCTTTGAGACAGTCATTTATTTATCACATATTTCCTATGTGGATAGTTGTGTTATAGGGAGGAATTAGGGTAGATTTTGGAGTTCTGGCTCTATCAAATGCTAATCACTCTGACTGCAAGCACGCTTTCCCTTTCTGAGGCTCCATTTCCTCCCCCACATTAGGATGAAACAATAGAAGCTATCCATTCTCCCAATTTACTTTGTCCTCAGCATATTGCGCCCTTATGTTGATTGCCTATTGTATTTTCAATAGCGCTATGGCCTAGGAATTTATTATTCACACATTATTAGGAGACTGAGCCCTCTATCAATAGATTTTTTAAAATCCATGATCACACGGGATTAAGAATAAGTATAAGAACCAGAACTCAGGCCAAAATCTATCCTTTAGAGCTCAAGCTCTTACTGTAGGGATGAACTAGAATTATTACTGGGTACAGTAAGTCCAGTGCCCACCACTACCTTCCCTTCCTTCCCCATAGTCTCATCTTCAGGCTTTGTAGACTCTATCATTCCATGTTCCACTTGAACTTCCCATCACTTTGCTGGGTCTCCTAAACTGGTGGATCAAACAGGATTAGGGTACTAAAAGGTATTTAAAAGATAAAGAGACTTAACACAGGAAATCAGGGTTTATGAAGTCCTAGGAAGACGAGAGCAGAAAAGTCAGGGCAGTCCACGACCAGATCTCAAGGTTACTGCTAGCCTTCTGGGAATCTGACCACTCAAGTCAGGAGAACACAGTCACCAAAACTGATGCTCGTGCTTGTCTGTGGCCCAGAGGCCAGTAAATCATAAAAGCCTGTCTCGGTGTTGGTGCAAAGCTTCATGTCCTGTCTGCCAAAGCCCAAACTGCTGTTCGCTTGTGTTCAAAGAGCCAAAGTGGCTTCTTCTTCACTTCTGTCTTTAAAGCTGCCTTTCAGGGAGTGTAAACCAGGTGTTGACCTGGGATTCTGGGAGATTCCCCTCCTAGTTTCCTCACCTGTTCTATAGAGAGAGCATAGGAGGGAGCCAGAACGGTGCAGCATCTGGCGTTGTCTGCCCCTTTGACTTCTCCTCATCTGTACATACATTCTAATATTTAACTTCCAGATATGAATAAGGCAACAATATAATATGACACAGCTCCACGTGGTGCAAAGACATGCCCAACCCTCTGCTCAAAAAGGAAGGCTCTGGTCTCACCGGATGCTGTATCTGTCTCTGGTGATGTTGGTTCTTCTTGTATTTATTCTTCAATAACCTGTACCCTAGAGAAGAACTATGTCATATAACTACCACCAATCTTCCTTACAGAAGGTAGCAGGAGAAAAGGGAAAATGACAAAGCAATTATAAGCAAATATTTAACTAGAAAAGCAAGGAAGAACTTGGGCATGTGTTTTATACGTGTTTGTTTGCTTGTGGGCAACAGCCTCGGATGCCACAGTTGGTGTCCAAAAATTTCTTCTTCAACCATGTACTCTGTGATCCCTTTGAAACTATGGTTTCTCTCTCATGGGGTGACAGACTTTCCCTCCTGTAATGTGGTCTTGCCTATATTTATTGTTGTCACCCATTCATATATAGATATTCAAATGGAATTACTAAGTATCTTCACCAAAAGAAAAATATTCTCAGGTTTCAGATCAATACTTTCCAGATCCATACCTCTCAGGCTCCACCCCCACTCAAATTCCTTGGGCTTCTACCAATGCTAACAAAATATCATTATTATTTTTGGTATATAAACTGGCTCCACCCAGTTGAGAACCTGTAGAGATCTCTCTGGGCTATGCTTGGATCTCAACCAGTTATGGGTCTAGAGGCAATGAGGGGCCACCAGGGTGGTCCTTGAGGGTTTTCTTGAGAACAGTTCTTATCAAGGTAAAGTCAATGCAAGGTCTTTAAACAAGGGGGTTATGGGGGTTACTTCTTCCTTCAGCAGAATTCGATGGGCCGTGGGGGGCCAAGGCAATTGTATTTATCAGAATCTCCAAAACTCAGAGCCCCGATGTTTCCCAAGCAACACTATCAAGTGCTGGAGGAGAAAAGGCACAATAGACTATTTCCACCTGTAAGGTCCACCATTCCCTTTCAAAGAAGAAAGGTAGCACCAACCGTCTCACCCACAGCTGCTGAGGTGCCACCAACATGGGTTGCTGTGAGACATTGCATGTCTGCCTAAACCCGTGGTTCTACGTGCCACTGTGAAAATGGCTTCCACTTCTCTTCCTTCTTCCAAATTTGCCTGTAAGCTCTTGGAACAGAATGTAAACCAGAATCCAGTTGGCAAAGGAACTGGAGGAAACGAGCGTCCGTGCTTTCGGCATCTGCCCAGCAAGGAGAGCACGTAAGGCATTGATAGACAGACACTGCCGACACTCAGGGTTACACATTCTCCTACACATTTATCCTCTCAGCACTTTCCACGTGGTGCTGGAATTTTCTCTAAGCTCTTTTGTCATTGCTTTAACCTGGCCTAACATAGTCACGGCTTAGTGGTCATTGAACATGAGAGGGTTAACACCTGGGTCCATGACTATGAAAGTCAAGCTCTCCCATTACCCTCCACTCTTCACTAGAAAAAAAAAGGAGCCCATCCCATCAGGAAAGACAGAAACCCTTTTGTTACTTGGAAAGTTAACCCAATCATGTGGCCTAGTCAACTCCCATGAAAACCAACCCCACGGTTTATCCAATGGTATTTAGCTCACTTCAGGAAGGAAAACCCTTTACAAAATATATATACAGGAAAGGCAACTTTATCTGTTGATGTAGTTTCCCTGAGTTCCTCATTAAAGAGATGGAGACCATGATCCCACAGGGATTTCTACAGTCCTCAGGGAAATGCCAGGGAAGGAGATAACAGGCCATGGACTGTTAGCTGAGTTACCAGGGAACCCACACGGTATTTCCCTGTAAGCACTGGACCTCGTGGCTTAATTAGGAACATGGGTTGACCGAGAGCCAGACTGACATTTTCTCTTCTGATCACACTTCTAAGTTATTCCTCACATGGAATATGTGGTAGTAGCCAAGAAACTCAACCCTGATATTGCATGCGTGGAGCCCAAAAAAACTGGGAAATAGGCCTAAGAGATGGACTGGAGCAATCACGGGCACTTGCTTATTTATTTAACACCAGTGTTCATTCATGTAACAAGCAGGCACTGTGCTAGGTGCTCGGGAGAAGATACTTACAAGAGATGTCATCTTGAAGGTCTAGTAGGTTAGACTCTAAGAAGGAAAATGGAGCAAGCCGTGTAGGCTCTCTGGATCTCAGAGTCTCTTCTGAAAGGTGAAGGTAATAATTGCTCACACCTCAGAGTGTTGTTGGGGGCAGTAAGAAAAAAAAGGGGAGGGCACAGAGGCTGGCTGTAAAGGTTAAGTAATGAAGAGACAGACAGATAGGTGATATATACATTTGTGTATATATTTGTGTGTATTATTTGTTTGTGTGTATAAGCTCTCCATGCAATCCTGGGTGACTGAAACTAAGTGAGCCTGGTAAAAAATACAAGCCAAGGAAGATATAAAAATTGCTTGGATTTTTTAAAAACGTTTTACTTATTTATTTTGAAAGAGAGAGAAAGAGCCCAAGCAGGGGAGTGGCAGAGAGAGAGGGAGAGGAAGAGAATCCCAAGCAGGTTCCATGCTGCCAGCACAGAGCCCAACTCAGCACTTGATCCCACAAACTGTGAGATCATGACCTGAGCTGAAATCAAGAGTAGGACACTTAACCCACTGGGTCACCCAGACACCCTGAAAATTGCCTGAATTTTTAATTTTATTTTTGAGAGACAGAGAGAGACAGCAAGAGCAGGGGTAGGTCAGAGAGAGAAGAAAACACAGAATCCAAAGACAGGCTCTAGGCTCTGAGTTAGCTGTTGGTACAGAGCCTGACGCGGGGCCCAAACTCATGAACCGTGAGATCATGACCTGAGCCGAAGTTGGACACTTAACCAATTGAGACACTCAGGTGCTCCAAAAAATTGCCTGAATTTTTAACAAGCTCCTTCGTCCACACAGAGCCACACCCCATCCTGAGACATCCGTCACTTTGGAAGTATGTTGAAGCATGTGTGGCATATAGGAGGGCATAGATCTGTGTGGGAAACCTTAAGACCTTTGTATTGATTATACATTTTCATAAAAGTAATTTTCCTGCTCATCATGGCCAACAGGTGATGCTTTTAATGCTTCAGTTACTATCCCTTCCCCCCCCCCCCCCCGGCAGTCATCTTCCCTGCTTTGATTAAGATTACTTTTCTCAACTTTGTTTTTTAGACTTTGGAAGTCATTTCTCTTGAGGTATATGGTTCATGCACAGCGATTCTTTAAACAAATATATTCCCTTAGTCTGAGAGCCTTGTCTGTTTGGCAGTGGAATTTACACTGTTAGTTTTATGCTTGCTATAACAGCTTCACTTTACCCAACCTCTGTCCTCCTATTTTATGTTTTCTCTTTATGCTCTCTTGGTGAGCCTTTTCTAATGTAGCCCTCTGATGTATGGGTAATGCTGGTTTTCATCTTTGTCAGGGATTTGGGAGAAAAACATGCAGTTTTTAAATTCTACTAGGAATTCCTTTAACTATTCTCTTTTATTTTTCCCTTTTATTCAAGTATTTGGAAGCAACCCAGATAGATAGATAGGTGATAGATAGATAGGTGATAGATAGATAGATAGATAGATAGATAGATAGATAGATAGATGGATAGATGAGTGGATAAATGGATGAATGGATGGATAGGTAGATAGATAGATAGATAGATAGATAGATAGATAGATAGATAGATAGATAGAAAGATAGATAGATAAATGGATAAAGAGGATGTGGTGTGTATATATATATATATACACACACACACACACTTCAACAATTTTTTTATTTAGAGGGAGAGAGTGCACAAGTGGGAGAGAATGGCAGAGGGAGAGAGAGAGATCAACAGACTCTTAAGTACATTCCATGGTCAGCATGGACCCCAACATGGGGTTCAATCCCACAATCATACCCAGAACTGAAATCAAGAGTCAGATGCTCAACTGACTGAGTGACCCAATCCTTCAACTACTCTTAATGCCAAATATATAACTTTATATAACAAAGCTATCTAATTTAAAATGCTGGGGTTCAACTCCCTTTTAACAAAAACAAGGAAATGTGTGCTTTCTGGCTTTTTTCTTCTTCTCTCTGCCCCAGCACATCACATCTGAGAGCTTGCAAATGCCCACCCCTCTGCAATCCTCCCCCCACTCTGGCCCTACCACTCCACCACGCCACTGCACAGTTAACCTAAGAGTCTGCAAACCTCCATCCTCAACCCTTTGCATTTCGTTTTTACCCCTCAAGGTCTTTTTTGATCTGTTGCAAAGGGTTCTATTTTAAGTGCAACTCAAATGTTAGCAGATGTCACCAACAATTGAATTATAAATGAGGTCCCATGGACATCAGTATTCTCAATAAATCGCCCTTCCTTCCCCAGTCCACACTGAAAAGATCACATCTCCCTTCTCCGCTGTTATTGCATCCTAAAGAATGTCTTTTGATCTCTCTGATGGGAAGAAGAATGGCCCCCTAACATGTCTGCATCTTAATCCTCCGGAACCTGTGAATATGTTATCTTACATGGAAAAAGGGATTTTGCTGATGTGCTTCGGGTTAAGTACCTTTCGCTGGTGAAATTATTCTAGACTCTCCAGGTGACTCAGCCTAACCTCCTGAACCCTTTAAAGAAACTTCCCAGCTGAAAGCAGAGTCAGAAATGGAGGTGTGGCTATGAGAGAATGTTCAGTGAAGTGCAACATTGTTGGCCCTGAGGATGGAGGAAAAGGGCGGTGAACCAGGGATGTGGTGGCCTCCAGAAGCTGGAAAAGGTGAGGAAACAGTCTCTCTTGAAGCCCTCCAAAGGAACATGACCTGGTTGACATCTTGATTTTTTCTTAAATTTTTACTTATTTATTTTGAGAGAGACTGAGACAGTGCGAGTGGGGGAGGGACAGAGAGAAAGAGGGAGAGAGAACGAATCCTGCGCAAGCTCCCCGCTGTCAACACAGGGTCCGTGGAGAAACTTGAACCCATGAACCGTGAGCCAACACCAAGGGTCAGACACCTAACCAGCTGAGCCACCCAGGCACTCCGACCGACACCTTGATTTTAGCCCTGTGTCAGACTTCTGACTCTCACAGAAAGATAAAACTATACATTCGAAATACTTTAAGCCACTAAATTGGCGATATTTGTTACCATGGCAATAGAAAACGACTGCAGTCTTTGTACACAGAGGGAGGGTCATTACACACCTTACCACCACCTCTGAGCCACGTGCAGGCTAGTTGGCTCTGGCTTTCCCAGTCGAGTCAGTGGGCTTCTCAGGAAATCAAAGCAACAACTTCAACACTGCTGGGCTAAGCAAAGAGGGGCAAGGGGCCAGGACTGGGCCCCAAAGGTAAATAGGGCCTGGCCAGACTTGGGATCTTTGTCCAGATCAGATGAGTTCATAGAGGCAACGTGCTTTCAACAATTGCCTGGAGCAGAGAGTTAGGTTTCATTAAATATATATATCTTTTAATTTTGTACTACGGATAAAGATGGTTGAGTTGATCAAACTCCATATATCCTCACCATTGACTTGTCCATCTCTAGTAGTCATTCATTCATTCACTCATTCATTCATTCATTCATTCATTCATTCCCTTTAAGAGCTGCAACCCATTCCATTATCCTGCCTTACACTATGGTTGTGATATTACACATTCATCTTTCTTTTGTTTCATATTTTATTTTATTTTATAGAGAAAGAGAACACCAGCGAGAGAGAGCACCAGCAGAGGAGCAAGACAGAGGGAGAGAGAGAGAGAGAGAGAGAGAGAGAGAGAGAGAGAGAGAGAGAGAGAGAGAGAGAGAGGAGAGAGAGATCTTAAGCAGTCTCCACACTCTGGTGGAGCTCAGCATGGGGCTTGATCCCATGATCCTGAAATCATGACCTGAACCAAAATCAAGCATCAGACACAACTGACTGAGCCACCCAGGAACCCCTCATCTTTCTTTTCAATGTGTTCTTACAAGATGTGTATTTTAGTCTTGCATACATGTAATTTTTAATTTACATAAATGCAATTGACATAGAATAATTCATTTTGCACCAGAGCTGGTTTTTTATTCATTTTGGGGATTTTTTTGTTTTCATTTTTTAAAAATAATTATTGTCAAGTTAGTTAACATACAGTGTATACAGTATAATCTTGGCTTCAGGGGTAGATTCCCGTGGTTCATCGCTTACATACAACACCCAGGGCTCATGCCAACAAGTACCCTCCTGCATGCCCATCACCCATTTTTCCACCTCCCCAACCTCTACTCCCATCAACCTTTCAGTCTGTTCTCTGTGTTTAAAAGTCTCTTAGGTTTACTTCCCTTGTTTTCATAAAAAAATTTTTTTTTGAAGATACAAGCTTGTCTCTACATCCATTGCTTCTAACTGTTTAGCATTCCATAGTGTCAATTCACCTTATCTGATCTGTCCACAGGGCTGATGTCCAAAATATTTAACCTTTGCACAACACAAGCATGGCTGTACTGTGTCTCTCAGTGGGACATCACCCCTTCCTGTCCCCTCTTCAAGTGACGAAAGCCCAGCTTGCCTCCAACTTCCTCAACATAAGTTATAACACATCATACTTTCTAGTACATGTCCCATGATGGACCCCTAGATCCTTTCCCTGGTTTGGACACCAGGCAAGGAATTGCTGGCTCAACTTACAGGCACATGGGTAATTTGCATGGATGGCACCATATGGCCCTCCATAACGGCAGCACCAGTCCACCTTCCCAACAGTAGAGCATCTGCCCGCCCACCCCCAACACAAGGCTCCACATCCCGCCAGTGCTGTCGCCACTTACCTCTGATTTTCACCAGTTTATAGGCATAAAGGAGTAGCCTCTGTGTTTGAAATGGGCTTTGTCTAATTCCTAATTGCCGACAAGTTTGGCACAAACTTTGATGCCTTCTCTTTCTCTAAACATCCTTCTTTGCTCCTCTCACTGTTCTGTTGAGCTCTCTGTCTTTCTACCACCGATGTACAGGCGTTCCCTATATAAGAATGTCAGTGTGGTGATTTAGCAGCGCTAAATCCACAAACTTCCCAGACCACAAATCCTCAAAGTGCCAGCCATGTGCTGAATTCTGAGTCAAGGCAGGGATATGGATTCTCCTATCGACTGCCTCGTGGTCTGCCACCTGCACCCTAACGTTAGCAGTGGCTGTGCCCAGAGTCTCCAAAATCTCTTCATGAAACACCTGTTACGGCTGTTGTCCTCACACGCTGGATGAACAGTAGGGTTGCAAGCAAATCTTGCAGGGCCACGGAACTGGAGGGGGAGAGATTTTGTCGTCTAAAGCAAACCGTAGTTCAGCCAACCCAAAGGTCCTTAAATGGTATCAATCATTTAGATTTACCAACTGAAACAATTCCTCTTGATAGTTGTGGGATTTGGGTTCCTCCATCAATGTTTGTGATTTCCACCAATTTTTCTTTCTTTTGCTGCAAATTTCCCACCCATGACAAGATTCTTGGACTCAGGATTCTGTGATTTCAGAATAGGCATCTGGCAAAGAAAGAGCTTCATGCTTGGGATGCCTGGGTGGCTCGGTTGCTTAAGCATCTGACTTTTGATTTCAGCTTGGGTCATGATCTCACAGATTGTGAGTTCGAGCCCCATTTCGGGCTCTGTGCTGACACTGTGGAGCCTCCTTGGAATATTCTCTCTTTCTCTCTCTCCCTCTTTTTCTCTCCCTCAAAATAAATAAACTTAAGAAAGGGAAAGAAAGAGCTTAAGGCTCAAATAAGATAGAGAGATCTGGGTTGAGTGAAGTCTCAGTTTCTGAATCTGTACTATAGGGACAAGAATCCAGTTCCTGCATAAAGACATGGAGCTTGACACTAGGTGTTTGATTGAGTTTCTGCTTCAGTCTAGAACTTATTTAGAACCAAACCTCTCATGCCTTGACCCATAAACCTCTGCCCACTCAGCCCTTGTGGGAAATACCACACAGGACAGCCAAGATACCTCAGCAGCTGCGGGTGGTGATGCTTGACACAAAACCTTTGTTGGTTTCGTTGTGCTTCTGCAAACCTGGAATGGAGTGCTGTTGGAAGCCCACTAGTAATTATGCATCTGGGTGTCCCACCTCCTGCTCCAACAGGCTGTCACTGGCAGAGACACATGCTCCATTGGCACAGACCGTGTTTCCAATCACAGCTTATCTGAGCAGTGTTCAAAGTCCAAAGCTATTATTTACAGCTCAGTTGAGGAGACAACAGAGAATCAGGAGCTGTGAATGAGACCCGGCTGCAAAAACCACTCACAGGGAGTGACAGGGTTTGAGACACATAAGGAGAAAGGAGAAGGGGTTTTAGAATGTCTTAAAGGCTCGGAGATCTGCCTCCTCCTCTTCCCCAGAAGCTTACACTGATCACCCCCTTCCCTTACCAACTGCATTAGGCAGGGTCACTGGAGAACCTCCAGAAAAACAGAACCAGGAGATCTATGAACTCTGACTATCTACCAATCTGTCTGTCTATCTATCTATCTATCTATCTATCTATCTATCTATCTATCTATCCATCTATCTATCTATTTATCATCTACTATCATTCTATCTATCATCTATCTATTCTATCATCTATATATCTATCCATCCATTGTCTATCTATTAGAATCCTGACTAAAACATTGATTGATTGTTGATTGATTGACTGATGGTGAGGACGTGGCTCACATGATTATAGCAGCTGAGAAGTCCCACAGTCTTACCAGGAATCTAAATACCCAGGGAAACCCATGGTATAGTTCGATCCAAGTCCAAAAACCTGAGAATGAGGGGAGCCAGTGGTACAAATCTCAGTCCAAGAGCAAGGGATGGGATGGAATGTTCCAGATCAACAATGAGACAGAATAAAAGGTGATGGAATTCCTCCTTTCCTCTGCCTTTTGTTCTATTCAGGCCTTCAACAGGGTGGATGAGGGCCACTCATTGGGGACGGCCATCTGCTTTACTGAGTTCACTGATTCACATGCCAATGGTGCCCGGAAACACCCTCACAGACCCCAGCCTCCTTCATAATGGTTAATAATGTTTAATCTGGGCGCCCTTGGCCAGTCAAGCTGACACAGAGAAGGAACCGTCACACTAACCCTATTTCACATTAGGGAGACCAACTTTTCCCACGTTACCTGGGGCTGACCCCAGTTTTCTAACTGAAAGTCCAAGGTCCTGGGAAACCCCTCAAATACCTGGCAAATCAAGACAGTTGTCATTCTCTCTGTACTACCTAATTAAGCATCTGTCACTTGATTATGTTTGGCTTAAGACTTTGGTCACTCAACACTTAGTGGGGGTCTAGTGAATGCACTGAGCTAATCTTTGAGGTCACCCAGTTCTAAATTGTTTGGTTTTTTTGTTTGTGTGTTTGTTTTGCCTCTTTATTTTTCCACAGCACTTTACAAAGTGCTACTCCATACCTGGTACTCGGATCTGTTTTCCATTTAGGGTTGTCCAAGATGAGAAACCAGATATCTTTGAAGAAACGGTTCATTCTGGGACTAAGGGGAGGGAAAATAATGAGCCCAAAATGATTTGTGATTCCAGAAGGCAAGAAAGTATAGCATACTGTAGGAACATCTCAGGGGAGAACAAAACATCCCCTGAAGAAGCCCCTAGTGACCAAATCTGGGGATAACTTTAGCAACTAGATAATTAATAATAATCTATTGGAATAATGTTTTGTGTTGGCAAAGTCTTGACCATCCCAAGGGGGAACCCCAGAACAAGCTTTGTCCACAGAGGGGGCCCCCCATCTCCTAACACACCTGCCACCAGTCCTGAAGAGCTTGGCTCAACTCATTATTTATTGATTGGAATTTTGCTGTAAGAATGTAGTTCCATGTGTTTGTTTATTTGTTTGATTGGACTCATTCATGCATTCATTCATCCATGTGGATTCACGGACATTTACTTTATTCCAAGGGACTACATACAGACAATCTCAGCTGAAAATAGCCCTTTGCTTTTGGCAGGCAGAGGGAGGGGCAGTTTCTAATGGGTGGTTTTCTCCCATCTTGATACTTTCATATCATGGAGTCACTAAGTTGTTTTGGGCAGAGGAAACCAGGCTGATTTGTCCAGGAGACCACTTTTAAACTCTGATGTAAATAACTGGTTCAGGATTTTGGAAAGGATAAATCATGAGCAACGAGGAGTAGCTGAATGTGTCTGAGCAAGGGAGAGCCATGATTCACACACATTATACCATCCATTGGCCGGAATTCTTGGGTGGTTCAAACCAAGACAGCATACTCAATATCCTAATGCAAAGCCTGGTTCCATTTCTCAGTAACTTGAGATTCTGGGCAAATTACTCAGTCACTCTAATTCTTGATGTTCACTATACCCCACTGATAGGTCTAGATATGCGAATGTATACAAAGCACTCAGGATAGCTCATAGTAAGAGCTCGAAGATTCAGTTATTATTATTATTAGAGCCCAACTGAAGTTTTCTTTAAAAAGAACCTTAAGAAACTGGCCCTAATGAGAAAGAACTGTTATCTAGAAGCTGGAAGACCATTCCAAAGGTACCAAAAGCCAAGAAGCTGTCATTGACCTTAGTTTTATTTTTCCCTCTTTTCTTTTCTCTTTCATTTCCCTGTTCGGCTTCTGGAGTTTGACAGTGGCTTAATTCATGTTCTTGACTTGTTGATACTGAAAATGTAGAATGTCCGTATTTTTTAGTTTCAGAGAGAAAAATGTCTTTGCTCCTTTCTGGGAACAACTGCAAAAGAATATTCTAGAGGTAGACTCAAAGGCAATATTACCCTGGAGTCAATGTATTCTTGGTGAGTCATTGGAAAAAAATAATAATAAACAAAAACATAAAAAGAAGCCCTTATGTGCACAAGAGTTCTTCAGGCTGCCCAGCCAGACACAGAAACTTCCTCACGGTGGGGGGTGGGGGGGGCGGGGGGGGTGCTGCAGTCCTCTGTGGTCTGTGTATTGGAAGCCTGGGGCCTGCAGCACCACTGCTGGTGACTAAGTCCTACAAGGTCCCATAGCTGATGGCCCTTTGGATTCTGACCACACGCTCTGACTCTCTGGTGCATCCACCCTTGTTTCTGGGGCCAGGCTAAGGTGCACTTAGGGCCAGTGACTGTCCACTTCAACAGCTTCCCACCAGAAAGCCATGTACGGAAGCTTCTTCCTGCCTTTTAGTCAAACAAATTTAACAAGAAACTAACAGTTCATCCTGTAGATGAGCAATAATAAATACAGAGGTGGGATGAGGGGACCTGGGCACCCGGTCTCCACTTAGATTCATCTGGGCTTGACCCCCATACAAATTGAAATCCTTGGGCTTTTCTTAGTTTTGCTAAAGGGATACATATACAGTTTCTTTTTAATGTTTATTTATTTTTGAGAGAGAGAGAGAATATGAGCAGGGGAGGGGCAGAGAGAGGGAGACACAGAATTCAATGCAGGGTGCAGGCTCCGAGATGTCAGCACAGAGCCTGATGCAGGGCTCGAACTCATGAACTGTAAGATCATGACCTGAGCCGAAGACAGACGCTTAACTGACTGAGCCACCCAGGCGTCCCCTGCAAAAAACTATATTTTATCTTCTTTTCTTTCAGTCATTTTCAGTAGTTAATTTCTCTCCAAACTTACTCTTTCTCCTTTTGTTTGCTTTTCCATCAAACACATTGTTTCCCACAACCTTCTATAAGTACGGTTTCTGGCCTGCCAGCAGCCACAGAGGCCGTGACAGGCCGGGTCTTGTCCATGTCATGTCGTAAGACAAGATGAATGCCAACTGCCTGGCACAGGATTCAGGGTAAGAGACTGAAAGGATAAATACTCTCACAAACAGAATCCTTTCAAATGGGGGGTCACTTCCCCACATCACAGTTGGATGTGGGCCATTCTGGGTCAAGGGCAGAGCGTATCAGTGGACATTCCCCATCTGGACATTGCCCCATTGTGGGGCAAACGTTGTTCTAAGGAATAAATCAGCTCAGTGTATACCCCTAGATGGTGAGGTCCTCTCAGAACAACCACTTCACAGAAGGGAGAAGAGGAAGGGCTCAGGTCTGAGGTTCCTGGGCACTGGGAGCCTGAGACCGAGCTCAGTGCATGCTAGACAACACGGGGAATTACGCAGCAGGTTGCTACCTCAAGCTCCGCTCTTTTATTCCGTGCAATGCCCTCTTTAATTAAACCCATGGTGGGTCTCCCTCTTTCAAGGGAGAAGGAATCATCCTCCTCCACCCTGCAGAGGGAAAAAGGTAATGCTCTGTGTCCAATTTTCTTTTCATTGCTATTTTTATTATGGAAACACAAATGTTCAGTGATTCCAAGATGAAAACAGGGAAAGTTAATTTTGTCATCCTTACCTAATAAAATTCTTAATGGGTTTCTCACCCATTATCATAAATACTTTTATTGTTTCTAATTTTTTCCCATGCTGCACAGTAATATATCTTGTTTCAAAAAAATTAAGAAATTTAAGAAGAGATGGGTTCCTTTGGTGTTTTTAAGAAGAGACATGTTCCTTCAGTGTTTAGATCTCTTAAGTGTCATTTGCTACTTGGGAGTTAGCCCTATTTCCTCAATTTGGATCAGATATAAGTGTTCTAAGGTAGATACAGCATGTTTGGTGCCGGTTTTATCTCGTAAAGGGAGGGGATGAGAGAACTCTTTAAAAAGGGAGATTCTAGAAGTTACTGTAAAAATTATGGCTTGAATTCTGTTAAGTACATACATCATCTGCTGATAGGTTACATTATAATACATTCATTGTATGTTAAATTCTGCATTCAATGTAATTTGAAGGGTAACTCTGTTTCTTATACCCAAAATAAACTTTACCAAATCTAACTTCATGGGGTTTCTTTTTGTAAACATTCAAAGTTTGAAAAATCCTCAGCTCAGATGAGGTATATTTTTGAGTACTTTTAGTACTTTTACATTATGGCAATGAGGCTATCACCTTGATTAATTGGAGCACCCGGGTTGAAATAGCATCTAGTTGTTAAATTGGTGATCACGTTATGATCAAACAGTAGATATTTTTATTTCAAATTCAGGTACAGAAAACATTTCAATATATGACAGTCTAATAAACTGGACATACCCATCCTCACTGTCCACAAGCATCTGTCTCCACGCCTGAGGGGCTCCAACTCTGGCTCCGGTCATGATCTCACAGTTCATGAGTTCGAGCCCTGCATCAGGCTCTGTGCCGACAGTTCAGAGCCTGGAGTCTGCTTCTGATTTGGTGTCTCCCTCTCTCTCTGCCCCTCCCCAGCTCACACTCTGTCTCTCTCTCTCTCTCAAAAATAAACAAAAAAAAAAAGCCCTTAAAAAATAAGGATCTGTCAAGCACTTGGTAGGTGCTGGGCATTGTGATAAGATGGGCAAGGATCATATATGTGTTTCTTTTTGAGTTTCAAATAATTGTTTGGGGGAACATGAAAATAGGTAAAAAGCCAAGGTAGACTCTATGATCTCTAGATACCTTATAGCACCTGGGATTCATCACGTGTCCAGAATAGTCTCATCTATTATCTCTCTGGACAAGGAAATTCACCAACTCATTCCATCCCCTTTCTCTATAACACCAGTTGCACAGATTGGTCCTTCTCTCTCTTCCCTCCACACTGCTCAACTTCTCATATCTTTCACCTCTTTTCTCTGTCCTGATGCCATGGTAGCATTTGTAGATCTGTCTTCCAGATAATTCTGTCATTGTCTGCATCCGCTTGCTGTTCAACTTGTCCATTTTTTTTTCAGTGTGAATGTCTTCAAGTCTATGTGGTTTTTTGATATCTTCTTGAAGTCTTCCTGAATGTTCTTACATACTTCCTTGTTCCTTCACCACTTTTGATCCATTTTATTCGCTTAAATGTATGAAACATACTCCATTTCCAGACTGCTGTCAGTGACTCTGCTATGCATAACTTCCGAGCGTCTGACCCGATAGTTTGCTATTTCTGTCAACTCTTGCTCCAGCGGTCGCTTCCTTCCTCCAGACACCGTGCTCTCTCGTTTCCAGTCCCAGGAAAACTCAGCTGTGTGAATCTGCCCTGACCTATGACGGTGAGCTGCATTTCTCCCGGAAGTGTGCATGGTATGAATTCTGGCCCAAGTCTTTGTAAGAGTTGCCATGGGAAGGCAACTGAGCCACCACTTTGCTGTGGAGAGCTGTGAGGACTGACAACCCCCACTGGCAAACCTGGGATGACCCAAGCCATTTGAAAAGCACCAGCGGCCATTTTATTGCAGGTCAGATAACAGATCCAGGCACCATCAGGACTGACGACCCCCACTCTCAATCTGGACGGTCTCAAACTGGAATGCCTCACCATGGAATTCCAGCGTCCCCCACCCCACCGAAGTGAACAGCCAATTGAATCTTGCCACCGTCCAAAGATGCCCCTACTTGGCTATCGGCCCACCTGAGCTCAAACCCGGAACTCCTGCACCCATAAAACACCTTGCTCTCCCATACCAGGTGCGACTTCCCTGACCCCCCGCTCCAGAGTCACGGAACCTCACCCGGGAATTGCAGACTCCAATAAAGGCCTTCTTGGCTCCATAACGTGGTCTCTTTTTCCTCCTATCTCTGCCTCCATCTATTAAATCTTACAATCTTCATTATATAATCTTAATTAGGGATTCTCAAGAGACGTTTTCCTTTTTTTTCTCAATAACCCAACCCAATGCTAAGAAAGATGCCTGCAATTTTGTCAAGATCTTTCTTCTAGAGAACAGGAACTTTATTTACTGTATCTCATGAGGGTGTCACATATCTAGGGCCCTAGCTCCACACAGGATTTGTGATCCATCCATACATTATTTTAGGGGCTCTAGATTTTGATGTGTCACCTGAACCCTTCATAGATGAACATTTGTCCTCAAGCAAAAAGTCAGCTTTGAAAATTAATTCCTTTTCTCAAATCTTGCTTCATTATTGCTTCTCACCTCCAACTTGCTTTTGAGCTCTGTAGACTTGAAATATTTAAAATGTATTCTTGCTGTCCAGTTCTCCCAGCACCACCTGCTAAAGAGGCAGTCTTTTTTCCATCGGATACTCTTTCCTGCTTTGTCAAAAATTAATTGACCGTACATTTGTGGGCCCAGCTCTGGGTTCTCTATTCTAGTCCATTGGTCTATGTGTCTGTTTTTGTGCCAATACCATACTGTCTTGATGATGACAGCTTTGTAGTAGAGGCTCAAGTCTGGGATTGTGATGCCTCCCGTTTTGGTTTTCTTCTTCAATATAACTTTGGCTAAACGGGGTCTTTTGTGGTTCCATACGAATTTGAGGATAGTTTGTTCTAGTTTTGAGAAGAATATTGGTGCAATTTTGATGGGAATTGCATTGAATGTGTAGATTGCTTTGGGTATTAATGACATTTTCACAATGTTTATTCTTCCTATCCATGAACAG
>NC_043707.1:27123796-27126655 GCF_006229205.1 Suricata suricatta
GTGTAAATGATGGAAAATAATTGCATATGTTAAAAAAATAAAATAAAAATAACATAGAAAAAAATGTATTCTTTATGGACACCTGGGTGGCTCAGTCAATTAAGCATCTGTCTTCAACTCAGGTCATGATCTTGTGGTGTGGGTTCAAGCCCTGCATCAGGCTCTCTGCTGACAGCTCAGAGCCTGGAGCCTGTTTTGGATTCTGTGTCTCCCTCTCTCTTTCTCTCTCTCTCTCTCTCTCTGTCCCTCCCCAACTCACACTCTGTGTCTATCTCTCAAAAATAAATAAATATTTTACAAAATGTATTCTTCCACATTTTTAGGTTCCTTGATTATATGTACATTTTCCTGAATAGCTTTAAGTTAATGCCATCTCATTAATCTTAAAATAATCCTAATATGCACACCAAATATTAATAATTATTTGATATATTTGTGCTTTCTGGTGCAATTATTGTTTTTCCTTTTTTTAATTTTTTTAAATTTATTTTTGAGAGAGAGATGGTGAGTGGGAGAAGGGCAGAGAGAGAGAGAGAGAGAGAGAGGGAGACACAGAATCAGAAGTAGGCTCCGAGCTGTCAGCACAGAGCCTCATGCAGGGCTTGAACTCACAAACTCTGAGTTCATGACCTGAGCCAAAGTCGGACACTTAACAGACTGAGCCAGCCAGGTGCCCCAATAATTATTTTTTCTTAACACTCACTTATATTTTAAAAATGTGCAATGAGGGACATTTGTTATTTTTGTAATTAGGAAACAGAGGTTATGAAAGAAATATTGTAGTAAATAATTACATTATAATGGCACTAAAATGTGAAATACCACTAACTTAGCTGTGAATTTTTCAGTTTTTTCCCCTCCTTATCGTCTAGCCTGGACTTAAAGGTAGTTCCACGTTCAGAACTGCATGTAAGATACAGATACAAAAACTCCAAGAGAATGGCCTCTAGTTCTGATATATTTATCTTTGTGTTCAACCATTTACACTAGAATGGACTTGTGGATATTTATTTTTATCAATGGATTAGTCCAATACATGTCACTTATTTGTAGTTATCAAATTGCCCCATATTGCAGTCATCTCTGTACCCCTTTGACATATACACCCCCTTGTTTGTTTTTTGACAAATTTCCTTAATTTCTGGTACCACACGGTGCTCTAGGCTTACCTTGTATATTCCCTGTTCCAGCCCAGAGCCAACCATTTCTCCAAGGAGCCCTGACCTTTTTTGTTTTGTTTGATTCTGTTCTCTCTTACCACAGTCCCTAGGCAATCCTACCATGTCATTGGCAGCATTGAAATAAGTGGATGGGAAGACTAAAACTCTGAAAGAGGGTTACCTTTCCCTCTGACCAGAACTTCTGTGCCAAGATTGAGGTGGGAAAAGGGCATCGTTATGGTTCCTTTTCTCTGAATATCCTCTTACCAGTTAGATCTAGAAGCAGACACAATCATGGGAAGGATGGGGTGCAGTAGAGAAAATAAAGGTCTAGACTTCTAGCTAGAGAATCAGAGAGGGGGTCCCTGGGGGCCAGAATGTGTCAGGGAGATCATAGAGAGGAGGGAGCCCAAGTAAGTAATCCTATAACATTATACACAACTCCTGGACTCACAAGCAAGGTACACATTTATGGATCTGAGGCTAGAAGAAATAACAGAGTTTTTGAGAAATGAATTATGTATTAGAACACCACCCAGATCCCAGACTAACCCCTGGGTAATCTGTAGGTGGAATAGATGTGAAGAACATTTGCAAAGGCTTTGAAAACTGAGCAGACATTAGAAAGAATTAATGCACACGACATGGATAGGACCTTGTGGCCAGAACCTAACCAGGTGGTTACATGCTTTAAAAGAATTGATATGATAGGAATTAAATAAGTCTCAGAGTCGCATACCTGATGTTCAAGATGTCAAGAACATTGTCCTAAATAACACTACATATTAAGAAATAGGAAAATCTGAACATCCCCCAATGAAACTAGATAGCCAGAAGACACTAACAATGAGGTTACATCAATGTTGAGATTATCAGACAAAGGTATTCTTTGAAACAGAGTAAAATAAGAGTCTCAGCAGAGAATAAAACTTATTTAGGGATATAGGGGTGGCTCAGTCAGTTGAGTGTCCAACTTGCGATTAGGTCATGATCTCATGGTTCGTGGGTTCGAGTCCCGCATCAAGCTCTGTGCTGACAGCTCAGAGCCTGGAGCCTGCTTTGGATTCTGTGTCTCCCTATCTCTCTGTACCCCTCCCCTGCTTGCTCTCTCCCTCTCTCTCTCTCTCAAAACTAAATAAACACTAAGAAAAAAGATTTTAACTTATTCATAAAGAACCATATGGAAATTTTATATAATAACCACAACTAAAACAAATCATTGGATAAGCTCAGAAGCGTAATGGAGAAAACAGAAGAATAGCAATGAACATGGAGAAAGACCATGAGATTATCCGATCTGTGTTGTAACCCACCGAGATCGAACTCACTCAGGCAACAGTCAGATAGAGACTTTTAGAGAGCTTTACTTCAGATTATTTTAGTTCGACTGAATGGCTCCTCCCGAGTGGTGGAAGTACCCAGAGAGCGAGTCGCCAGGCTGGAGCATGGGGTTTTTAAGGGTTTTTTGAGTATGCCATTTAGTTAACCAATTAAAGTTTACAGCATTTTAGGACACCCAGTCACATTTTTACAGACAGTAGTTCTGGCAGGACCCTATCCGTTTTTTAAAGTTCTTTGTCTTAGGGTCTTGAAATGACCAATTATAATTAGGCTTTCCAGGTTCTGTGAGATAGTGAACAGGTGACTTCCCACACATATGCTTTGTCTGGTCAGCTTCAAATAGGGGGTTGGGAGTGCA
>NC_043707.1:27126755-27193558 GCF_006229205.1 Suricata suricatta
TCATTTGCAAAACGTCCAAAACCAGACCAAAAAAAAGAAAGAATGCAAGAAAGGAAGAAAGAGAGGAAGGAAGGAAGGAAGGAAGGAAGGAAGGAAGGAAGGAAGGAAGGAAGGAAGGAAGGAAGGAAGGAAGGAAGGAAGGAAGGAAAGAAATGCATTGTCTTAGCCTGTATCATGAGCTCGGTGGCTTTATAAGCAAAACAAAGTTCAAGCTCACAGTCCTGGAGTCTGGGAAGTGCATGATCCAGGTGTCAGCACGGTTGTCTTCTGGTAAAGACTCTCTCTTCCTGCTTCAAAGCAGGAGGGCTCTAACTGGGTCCTCACATGGTAGAAGGGACAAGGGATCTTTCTGGAGCTTCCACTGTAAGGGCACTAATCCCTTTCACGAGGACCCCGCTCCCATGACTTAAACACACCGCGAAGGCTCTACTTCCTAATACCACCGTCTTTAGAAGTTAAGATTCCAGCATAGGAATTTTGAGGGAGACATAAGCATTTCAGACCCTCGCAGCACGTGTTATTTAAAGATACATACTCATATGTGAAAGAATAAAGAGAAAATCAAAGATTTAAACATATACCTGAAATTGTAAAAGTCCTCGAAGAAAATAGAGGAGCAAAGCTTTAAGACGCTGTTCTGGGCAATTATTTCTTGCATATGACACCCAAAGCACAGGCAACAAAAGTGAAAGTAGACAGATGGGTTTTCATCAAACCACAAACCTGCACAGCAAAGGAAGCAATCAACAGAGGGAAAAGGCAGCCTACAGAAAGGGAAAAAATGTTTGCAAAGCACATGTCTGTGAAGCGTGTAATGTGCAAAACATATAAGGAACCTTTGCAACTCAGTAGCCAAAACAAAACAAAAACTCCTGAATATCTGAATTTAAAAATGGGCAAGGTGCTTCAGTAATTTCTCCAAAGACCTTCCAATGGCCAATAGGTATAGAAAAGATACTCAACATCACTAATCCTCGGAGGAATGTAAATCCAAACCTTGTGCACAGGTAATGGGAGTGTAAAATGGTGTAGTTTGTATGGAGAAAAGTATGAAAGTCCCTCGAAATGTCCAAATCATCCAGCAGTTACACTTCTGAGTAGTTATTCAAAAGAATTGAAATCAACATCTCAGAGAGTTATCTGAACTCCTGTGTTCACTAAGGCATTATTTTCAATAGCCAAGATGTGGAAGCAAAATTGTATATATAACTACATATGTTTAAAATATATATAAATATATACGATATGTATAGTACAATATGTAAATAAGTATTGAATACTATAAATTTTTATTTATATTTAAAATAAATAACACACCTAAATATTAATTATTTTTATTTATTTTTAATGTTTATTTATTTTTGAGAAAGAGAGAGAGCACAAGTAGGGGCGGGGCAGAGGGAGAGGGAGACACAGAATCTCAAGCAGGTTCTGTGATGTCAGTGCAGAGCCCAACGTGGGGCTCGAACTCACAAGCTGCAAGATCATGACCTGAGCCGAAATCAAAAGATGGCCGCTTAACCGACTGTGCCACCCAGGTGCCTCCTATATAATTATTAAGATTATATATAGAAATTATTAACAGAGATTTGTGACACAACATGGCCCTTTAAGTAACAGTACTGTCTTATGCAATGAAAACTTTGCTAAGAGGATAAAGGTCCTGGTTTGTGGTTTTTAAACCATCATAAAAACATAATAAAGATAAGCAAGAGAATAATTAATACAAATGTCAGGATAGTAGTTACTCCTATGGAGGAGGGCAGGACCTGCCATCAAGGAAGGCATAAAAATCTGTGCTTCAGTACAATGTAGGCTGGAGGCGCGCACGGAACTTACGTTTATTTGTACCATTGACGCGGTGCACGTAGCATAGCTACTCTTTCCTCTGTGATCTATTCAACTCAAAACCCATTTAAGATCTAAATGATGTATGACCTACAAAGAACTTAGCACCGGACCTAAACTGTGTTGAGTTTTATAGAAACAGTTCAATAACCACTTGCTAGTAATTTTTATGTCTTTCTAAGGTTTTATATATGTATGATATATTACATGTGTGATATACAGCATATATATACAAACTATGTATAAGTATATATTATATGTGTGTATTTCAATATACACATGTAACATATCACGTCATATACATAAAGTATGTCATGCAAGTCATATAATATATATAAGGTGGGTTCGTACCCAATAGAACTTGGTATCCTGCTTTTTGCACTTATCACTCAATAGTGAGTCAAAAGGAAGCCATATTAAATTCTCTTCCTAAACATGGCATTCAATGCCTCCATGCTATGCATTTCTATGGATGTGCTGTAACGTACTCAATCATTCCTCTGTTGACGGATGGGCACTTCACAGAAACCATGTTTGACTGCTGTGCATCCCCCTTTAGACAGAGGCTTTGGGGGTGGGGGGGGGGCGCTGTGGATTCCAGAACTCGAGGCACAGCGGACACCTGGCGCTGGCCTGCGAGCTGCGAGTGTGCACCCCTTCCTTCTGATTCCCTGCGCCCCTCCCCCCACACATGCCTGGAGTCTTCATTTCTTTGAAGAAGTCTGATATGGAGCCTTTCCTACAATGGTGCTGAATTTTCCTCCTGACGGTGGGTCCACAATGGAAAGAATTCTAAGGTATTTTGAGACCAAAAATAGAAGAACAGTAATTGCCTATTCTGGCAGCTTATACACAGAATCAAAGGACCCTACTGCACGGGTTCTTTGGAACAAATAACACTTGCCTCCGGTAACTGTCTGATGTTCAATACCTTTCTGCAAAGGTTATCATTATTCCTGTGTGTTTGTCTGAGACTCAGAACTAGTAGGAATCTTCTCACATCTACAAATTAGCAGAGGAATGATATCATGGGCTTTGTCTACCTTTTAAAAATAACTTGAGCTTAAAGTAAAGCTCACATTTGGGAAGAAATTCTGGTCTGCTTCCCAGAGAGTTAGGTAATAAACTCTCGCTTACCGACATGTGATTTGCCGGTTCAGTGACTTTTCCAAAGTGTGTCTTCAAGGCTTTCTGTTGGGGGGGGGGGGGGATGAGTTGGGCTTAATTGATTGATTTGGATAATAATCATAGAATTTTATAGCTGGGAAGAGCGTACGTTTGACACAAGGGGAGAGAAGCCCAGGGCCCCCCAGCCGGTGTGGGCGGCTGTGCGGATTGGGACAAGAGAGCTAACTCCATGCTCTGGTTGTATATTCCTTACCTGGACAGTGGGTTTGGTGAGGATTAAGAAGCCACTGAGGTAATCCCAGGTCTTAGAGGCAGGCCTCTGTCTTATTTGGATTCTTTTTTTTTTTTAATGTTCATTTTTGAGAGAGAGAGAGAGCGCACGTGCACAGGAGCACTGGGGAGACAGAGGATCCGAAGTGGGCTCTGCGCTAACAGGAGGGAGCCCAAGGTGGGGCTCGAACTCATGGACCATGAGATCATGACTAGAGCTGAAGCTGAAGCTTAACCCACTGAGCCACCCAGGGGCCCCTTATTTGGATTCTTTAATTCACACAGTCACTAGTCACCTGAAGAAAGTAAGGGGCTGATGTTGGGCAGATGCAGCTGCGCACTCCAGGGGGGGGGTCCCTCTCGCCCACCTGTGCCCCGTCGTCCCTTCTGCTGGCCTCCGCTGAGGGCGCGGCTCTACAGTAGCTTCACTTGACCCCTTTCTGGCCTTGTTTTGTGCGTTTGGCTCTAGGGGTCACATGGCATTTCCCCAAAAAAGATTTGTTGAAGTCCTAACCGCCCCCTCCCACAATGTAAACTGATCTGGAAAAGGGTCATTACAACCTGCGGTCGTTAACATGTGTTGTGATCCAAGTTAAAGACAGAACATTTGGAAAGAGAAAAGGCCACTCGTAGAAAGAGGCGACATGAAGGCACACAGAGGTCGTCTATGGCCAGGGAAGGACTCGGGCTACCAGATGCCAGGAGAGAAGCCTGGAACACATTCTCCCTTGCAGCCCTCAGCGGAACCAACCTGAGTGACAACTGGACTTCAGACGTCTAGCCTTCAGAGCTGGGAGGTCTTAAATTCCTGTTATTTACGCTGCCCAGCATGTGGTCTTATTTCAGAGGCTGTGGGAGTGGGGGACTCACCCAAGAGGCATTCCTCTGCCTCCTGCTCCTGTGTGACCTCTTAGTCAACTGTTCCCTGCTAACAATCTTTTTTCACCTCTGGTTCTCACTTCAGATGCTTTAGAGAAAGAATCGATTTGGTCTAGTTCTTTTTTTCATACAAGCTGAGTCCACATCTTGGGTTAGGCCCCACATTTGGTTGGATCTGATACAAAGAGAGCGCATCCCTTCCACAGAGCCCACTTCGGATCCCACTGAGAGCGGGTTCCAGGCAATGCGCGTAGCTCTGGGAGAGGGCAAGGCCTGAACATAGAAGATGGACATTTGTCGTACCGTCGTAAGGAAAACTGCATATAACGTACCATGCACAAACATCTGTGAAACCCTAGGGGCAAGGACAAAGAATCTCTGAAGCAAAATGGTAGAAGAGGCCCTGAAATTAAATGTGGCTGCCTTGGAGTGCCTGAGTGGCTCAGTCGGTTAAGCATCTGACTTCGGCTCAGGTCATGATCTCACGGTTCATGGGTTCAAGCCCCATGTCGGACTCTGTGCTGACAGCTTGCTCAAAGCCTGGAGTTAGCTTCATATCCTGTGTCTTCTTCTCTCTCTGACCCTGCTCTCTCATGCTCTGTCTCACTCTATCTCTCAAAAAATAAATAAATAAATAAATTTTTTAAAATAAAAAATAAATATGGCTGCTTAGCAAAGAGATTGGTAGGCTAACCGATTATAATAAAACATTTGAAAATATATATATACTTCTACAAAAGGAAGATGCTAAGAAAAGTCTAGTAAGACAAAAGCAATGAGCACAACATAACAATACTTCCTTGGCTGTGCTCATTTATGTATTTGTTGGTTTTTTTAATTTGAGAAACAGAGTGAGCAGAAGTGTGCATGAAGGTTGGGGAGGGGCAGAGGGAGAAAGAGAAAATCTTAAACAGGCTTCACACTCAGCACAGAGCCAACAAGGGGCTCCATCCTATGAACCTCGAATCATGACCTGTGCCAAAAATCAAGGGTCAGACACTTAACTGAAGGAACCACCCAGTTAACATACCCCCCTTAGCTGTGTTTAAAGAAGAGAGACACTGGAACATTCCTATCACATGAGAGGAGGCCAAGAAAGAGTCATCCATGAGTTTGGTATAGATAGGATTCTATGAAGCTACCTCCCAGTTGCTATGGTACTGATTTTATACTGACCATCCAGCCTTCTGCTCAGTCATCCAGGAAGAGGATGCCCTGAAGGATGGACATGGAAATTCTGGTCATTCCCTTGCAAGGGAATAGATTGTCATTCAGATTTATACATCAGTCTCTTGTGAGTTTAGTAAATATGAATCTGCTCCCGAGACTCACATACACTTCTGAGACCTGAAACAATTAGGAGGCCATACCAAAGCTCAGAACTAGATTCGGGACAGCAGTAACCCCAACAAACGCCGCTGTTGACCAGACCTTTCTGAACAATGGCGTGCCTCTCCTTTCTGTCCCCTCTTGTTGCTATTGGCCACTAGGAGTCTAAGGGACTATTAAAACTGGAGGCAATCCCACCCAGGAGAAAGACAATTAAATTTGGACTCTGGCAGATATGACTTAAGTTCTATCTTGCCTCTTTCACTACATGCAATTCTGAGCAAGTTGCCTGACTTGCATTTTCTCAGCCTGAGAATGGGAATGGGGAGAGAGGAGGCTTCGTGCACAGAGCGGAGCACGGGACGTGTACGTAACAGGTGACAGCTCCCATCCCTGCTTGCAGATTGCACTGGTGTTGGACAAATTTATTAATCTTCTCAGTTATATCCTCTTACCAGTATTTGATGGCTGTTCAGGGAACAAAAATTAATTTTTACATTAGCCCAAGCAAAACATAATTAGGAAGTCGAATCCGTTGCCCTGGCAGCTAGAACAGTAAAAATAGGAATGCGCCTCAGAGCTAATGGCGTATGTAGCAGCCACGAGTGTCCTTGCAAGCCTGTCCCTCACACAGATGGTGGAATTGATGGGGATTTCACAGCATGAAGCAAAGAGCACTGGGCTTGGAACTGAGAGTCCTTCATTCGAGTCCCGCTCTGTCATCTCGGGGAAGACCTTGGGTATTGCATTTCTCTCTGTGCTTCCTCGTCTTAACGGGACAGTGTTTCCAGCTCGACCTGAAGATGAGCTTGTCCTTGAACTCAGGGAACCTGGAACAACGGGACAGGTAAATGGATATTCTTAGGGTCTGTTTACCTAAAGGGACAGGAGCTGTGCAGATGCGGGGTGGAGTGGGGGCCACCGCTCAGATGTCCCTTTGAGAGAACCTGTGTGAGGAGGGCAGTCAGTGGTCAGCTCCCAATGGACCCATTTTCCGCGAATCCTCCATGGGTCCCCCAGAGTATTCAAAGGAAAGTCACACTTCCTTGCCTGCTGCTCCCATCAAATAACTAGAGCCAGGCTATTTCTGCCCAACATGGGCTCCTCTAACAGCTAGTCATTGCTTGTGGGGTGTGGCAGCTAGTCACCAAGATAGCCCCCATTGAGCCCCCAAGAAAGGGTGGGTATTCCCACCCTGTGCAGACCCCTCCCAACAATGGGCTGACCTTGCAACCAGTTGGAGTCCACAGAACTCATAGTGTGTGACTTTCCAAGAAGATAAAAGATATCTTGGCTTCCATCTTGTTATAGTCCCTGGGATCGTTTACTCTGGAGGAAATGGTCTTTGGAGATGTCTGAGTGTCAAGGGACTAGCCTCCCGAGAGAGCCACCTTCAAACACATTCTCCTGCCCAAATCAGGTCTTCAAATTACAACAGCCACCATCTTGACTGCAACCTCACAAGAGACTGTGGCCTACAACCATCCAGCTAAGCGGCTCCAGAATTCCTAACCAATAGAAGCCCTGAGATAAGGTGAGTTTGCCATTTTGAGGCATTAAGTGTTGAATTAATGGATTCAGGCACTCCCTATGACCTGGCCAAGGCTCTCAGAGCCACACTGCAGTTCTACCTTCTTCCTACCTGGTTCCCTTTCCTTCCCTCTCTCCTTACATGGGTGTCTCCTTACCTATGGCATGGCTGCATAGTGACCTGAAGGCTCTCTCTACCAACACTGCTCCTTCCTCCTTTCATCCTTCAGAGAAATTCCCAATAAATTCCCCCCTGTAAATCTTGTGTATGTCCAACTCTTTGACTTCTATTTCTCCAGAGATTTGAGCTGGTATGGGGGAAACATGAAGAGAATGGAGGTGCCCAACTTTGGCTCAAGAATTGCCACTGTGTACGGATGGTGCAGTTCCAAGGAGAGCGAAATGTTCACTTCCCAGCTGTGACTCCGTTTCTGGAACTGAGGACCAGGATGAAGAGATTGAAAGACAAAACAAGCAATAAGGTCATTCTTTATAATCTCTACAGGCATGGAAATGGTTGGTAGAAACACACCGGCTGCCATTTTGGCAGCCAAAACATGTAGTGTTGGTGTCAATGGATGGAGGCACCACAGTGCATGCTGTTGACGCTGGCAGTGATGTTCTGGTAATGAGTTGGGGCAACCACTGATACTGGCCACTGGTGACACAGCAGCCTTCATATGCCACTGACAGGAGTGAAAATGCCTTGGCAGCATGCAAACTTTCAGCAAGAGCAAGCAAAAAGAAAAATGCCAACCACACAAGGGAAACCAAGAGCCTGCTTCTCAAGACACACATGACACAGCCCTGGAGAGTCATGAAAGCAAGCCTAGGAGGGACAGGAGGAGGTGTCCATTTGCAGCCTAAAGGGCTAAGGGTTGATATACAGCAAGAAAAATTCTAATCAAGGGTGGGGATGGTCTTCACCTTACCTCCAAATGCCAGTTCAGTTGGGAAATGACACATTAAATGTAAAAATTGGACCTTGATTAGATGTTTCCCCAGGACCTGACTTTCGGCATTGACACATCCCTGTCCATGTCAAAACCCCTCTTGATGCATTGCTATGTCTCTGCAGTTGCTGCCAACCAATGGCACTAACACTGCATCTATTGGCTGCCAATATGGCAGCCGATATATTTCTGCCAATCATCTCCATACCTGTGGAGATTATAGAGCACTGGCTCTGTTGCTGGAGGGGGAAAGAGTTGAAGATGAACTTCAAAAATGGGCAAAATCTAATCTGTCCCTTCTCTTTCCCTCCTCCGTTCCTTGTTCACATAGCCCAAACCAGTTCTCTCTGATGACAGGCCAGAGCTTTCTTACCACTCAATGATTAAAGGCTTGTTTTATTTTCTCTCTCTTTCTCACCAACCTAGAAAGCAGGCATCGATATGATGCCAAGTCCAGCAGCAGCAGACACTGCTTGGACCCTTACCACTGGGCTGGTTCCTTAAGAGTTGAGGTAACTCCTTCTTTTACAGGGTCAGTTCTGCTTCCTTCTGATGCCACTGGGGGGCTGAGCCTCCTTGGTCTGGTCCTGAATTTCATGTAAGCCACCTAGTCAGATTCTCCATCCATTTAAGGTCAAACCATGCTCCCTAATGGGAGTCTTCTGGGAGGATGTACAAGGGGGTCTACTGTGGTTTGGAGCCAGCTCTCTCTCTCTGTAATAAATGCACATTAATATGTACAATGAAGGGACATATTATCATGTGCCAAGGGTTGTAGAAGAGCTATAAACCTTGACACCAGAGTGAGGATGACCACTGCTCTCCCCTCCACTAACATCACTCAAGGCCAAGCCTCGGAAAGCTCTTGCCTGGGCTGCCATATTTATCTCCTAATAGTGTTCCATTCCTCCACTCTTGTTTTCATCCACCTCCTTCTCCTCACAACACAGAGTGTGCATTTCAAAATACCTCCCCATTCATATCTCTCTACCCCTCTTGCTGTTGCTTGTAGGCCCAAGTCCCAGTGGCCTTGTGTGGCCAGTGTCCACCTTTATTCACACTGTACTCATATCTCTGTAAAGCCCTCATCCATGCCTTCCCCCACGCCTTGTAAATTTGTCTGACATGTAGTCTCTTCTTACTATTTCCTCCTCTCCCTCCAATTCTCAGCTGAGTGTCACTCCCCCAGGGAAGCCTTCCATGACACCCTCTCTGGTCATGGACTTCACAGCATGAGTCACACATGTGACTAAATAAGCATGTGTGTAATTATCTGCTTCATAGGATTCATTCCCAGAAGACAGGTGTATAATAGACACTCAGAAAACATTTGCTAGATGAACAAATGGTGGGTTAGACGGATAGATGGATGGATGGATGGATGGATGGATGGATGGATGGATGGATGGCCATGTGAACTCTCAGGGTAGTCTCCCCCAACTTTGCTTCCTCAAGACAAGTTTTGACTCTGACATCATAAACTTGACATCTAATGAATGAGAGATACAGAAACCATGATGCTATCCAAGGAACTATCCCAGGACCCTTCCTATTTGTTAATTCTTTTCTGACTCGCTCCTTTTACCCATTGATTCCTCATCACCAGCTTCCTTTTTTTGGCAGATGGTTTCCCTTCCTGCATTGCTTGTTGTCACTATGTTGTTCCTCCCCCTTTATCTCCAGTTCTTTGCAAGGGATTAGACCTACTCCCTCAGTCAACACCCCATCTGAGCGACTGTTTCTTTGGGACCCGACGTCTATCTCTTGGCCATTTGGTCAACACTTAGTAGTACCTTCCCAGACATTGGTGGCTTCCTCTGAGCACACAAAGCACAGACTCACAACTGTCCTGGGTGTCTGTGGGTCCAGCTGGAAGTACACAGAGTCACAGATGACACCTGACGTTCTCACAGAGGAGTCTTTGGCAGGGGCATTTTCCTGACACACAGTAGGCACTCGGTAGTTATTACCAAACAAATGAATAAATGAGTTCTCCAGTGGAAGGTGGGTGGGGGAAAAGCAACAATTATTTTAGCTGAGGAGACAGAGGCTGGCCGAGCCTGCTGTCCCCAAGTGCTTTCGCTATCTGGAGGGCTGAAGATAATTAAATGGAAACCATCCATTCAACTCTTCACCATGACAACTACCCTTGATTGATGAGCCCTGAGGAATAGCCTAGAAAGATTTCAATCTATCTGAGAGGATCACTACCAACCAGGGATTTTTCTGAGCTGATTTTTCTAAGATCTGCAGATAATGTTGTCACTAAGTTTGACGGAATGACAATTTTCAATTCATCCCTCTAGTACCTCACAGTGTTATCTGGCAGCCTGCAAGCTGGCTAAATGGCATTTTAGTGTTAATGCAATGGCATCACGATCCTGGGTATCTCTTTCCTCTCATCTGGTTTAAGGACATCTCTTTAAGGGAACAAAAAATAAGAAGGCATCCACTCCTCCCATGATAACATTTGTGATGAAGAACTGCATAATGGCAGACTGTTATGAACAACCCAGTAACGCATTTGAAGAATGTGTGTCTTATTACACACTTGAATACCCTCTGTGATACCGTATTCTAGTAGGTTAATTTACTGGCAGTGCTTGGCCTCCAGATGGTAAGAGAGCTCTGGAGTTCTTGCCCTAATTCTGAGCACAGCCTACCCCTGCTCTGTGCTCCACCCCCAGTGGTTTGTGGACCACAGATTAGGAATTCTTACTCTCATTCATCTTTCTGAAGTTCAGGGTTCAAAACTGAGAATTCATCTTGGGTGCAGCCCAAGGAACTCAGCCATGGCGGGCTTCCTGAATATGCCTGACTACCAGGGAGTCAGTTTCTTGCTTGTGACTGATCTTCGGGGTCTTCTGTACTTCCTCTCTTACAGCTCTAGAACATTCAAATTGAGGGGTTCTGGGGTATTAAGAACCCCACGGATGAGGGCATGCATGTTTTGGATGGTGTGGAAGGATGCTCCCCTCCCACCTGGAGAATGAGAACCTTGGGGTGAACCAGGCTTTACACTTGACCTCGGGCTATCTGTACCCCCCCGGTGACTCTTAACCATTTTCCCATTCCAAAGCCTCTGACATCGCCCTGCCTCGTGACACATCTGCCTCACCATACCCATCCCTATCTCATCCCTAGCTCCAAGAGCAGCCCCAGTGGACCCACTGAACTAGGATGTCCCAAATTGATCAGCTGACTCTTGTAAGTTAAAGATCCTATAGCTTCTGTTAGTCCCAAGAGCGAGCTCCCGAAGAAGGCAGAGGCCAGTGAATCCTTCTCCACTTCCGGTCATGCGCTGCTCCCCTCTCTCTGCTGTGGGAGGAGCCTTTGACTCCTCCCACTTGGAGAGAGAAGTCAGACACCAAGACAGGGAAAGGGCAGGACTGGTCAAATTGGTCTCCTCTGCCCATCAGTGGAAATTTATTGGCACCTCTTGCTTAGGGATCGTTTTGTGGGTCCTTTGGGGCTTCCTGCTGGCAGGCCACCTAGTTTTGCTCCCTTAGCAGGGCGCCCTTCAGCAGGCTGTTACAGCCACACCTCCTCTGGCTTCTTTCTACTGAACTTGCCCCTCTGCTTCCCATGGGGCTCCCTTTGTTCCAGAGAAAAATCCGCGCAGGACTTCTAGCTCCCAGTGTGCTCACTGCTTTGCACACTCGGGTTTCTGAGACACTGCCTTCCAGGAGGATCCCGAGTGGTCTCCCTGAAGGCCCTTGAAACAGGGGGCAAGACACAGCCACCAACTCTGTCCCGGACTCTCCCACCTCCACGCCATGAGGTCCCCATGTGGGTATTGAGCGCAGAGGCACAGAGCCTGCTGTCTGCCACCTTTGGGATTCTAGGCGGTGGTAATGCAGACGTCTCTAGACACTCGAAAGAGAAGGGAGGGCGATGCGGAAGGAGGAGACTCAGAGCACTGGGGGAGTCCTTTCTATGCTCTCTAGGGAGGGAAGGGGCCAGCAGGGCATAGCTAACAAACCCCTTCCCAAATTCTCTGTGTGAGACTGGGCTGTTCCCAGAGAGGGGTCCTTTCTCCCCAGGAGCCCAAAGAGCCAAAGGTTCCTGGAATATAATGGGTCTTCCAATTTACCACAATCTTAGAGATGCCGCTGCTAATCCCATCAAAGACTATCTGCTTACATTGTTCCCCCTGAGCCAAAATAAACAGATCCTTTACTCCCTCCACTATTGTAGCAGGAGGAAGTTTCCATGATCCTGTAGTTCCACTCCTGGGCTACACTCCATGACACGGGCACCATGTTACCCCCCAAACACACAAAAGAATGTATGCACTTGCACAGGTCATGATCGTTCCAAACTGGAAACTACTCCAAATGAACAAGAGCGGGAGAAAAGAAGTGCGCTGTGGTTGGATTAACGCATGGGAGTACGATGCAGCAGAGAAAATGGATGAAGCCCAGCCACGTGCAAGATGGATGGAGCTAACAGCATTAACGTTTAACACAAGGAAGGCTCAAAAGAGGACATGGCCTGAGATTCCAGGTATATTAAGCCCCAGAACAGGAACACTGATATAGGGTATTAGAAATCAGAGTAAAGGTAGTGACCAAGCAAATATACAATAGACCTTCTGGAATGGGGGTAAGATTCTGTCCTGATCGGGGAGCTCAGTGACTTTGCTTTGTGAGACCACATCCCTCTGCACATGCATGATGGGTCCTCCTCTCTCTACACCCATTAGGCTTCAGTAGACAAACTCCTTAAGAGAATGAGACAAGCCACAGGCAGAGCGTGGGACGAGGCACCCTTGCAGCCTCCAACCCTGGCTCCCATGGAGCCCCACTGGCTTCCAACATTCATTTTTCCCTCTCCCTTTGCCCATCACAGTGTCCGATCACAAGGGTCCGTCTTCGTCTGACCTCTTAAATGGCAATCAGTTAGCTTCTTCTGACTAGTGATAGCAAGGAAAAGGCATGGGATTTTTTTCTTTAAGGTTTTTGTTTTGTTTTCCACAGCAGTTTTGGGTTTGCAGCAAAATTGGGAGAGGAAGGTATAGAGACTTCCCATATATCCCTGGTCCTTACACCCTTGGAGCCTTCTCCATTATGGTCAAACCTCTCCTCCCAGAGTGATACATTTGTACAATCAATGAGCCCACCGTGATACATCGTAACCGCCCAAAGTCCGTAGTTTACATTACCGTTGGCTATTGGCGTTGTGCGTTCTGTGGGTTTGGACAAATGTGTAAGGACATGTATCCACCATGATCGTATCGTACAGACTATATTCACTGCTTTAAAAATCCTCAGGGTTCGGCCTCTTTGTCCCTCCCTCCTTGCTAATTCTTGGCAACCCCTGACCTTTTCACTCTCTCCATTGTTTTGACTTTTCTAGAATGTCACGTAGTTGCAATAGACAGTAGGTAGCCTTTTCAGACTGGCTTCTTTCACTTAGCAATAAGCATTGAAGATTCTTCTCTATCTCTCTGTGGCTCAGCCGCTCATTTGTTTTTAGTGCTGAATGATATTCCATGGCCTTACAGGTGCCACGGTCTGCTCCTCCATTCACCAGCTGTGGAATATCAGGATGGACTTCAAGTTCGAGCACTTACGAACTATGGACACCCTTGCATGGGTTTTGGTGGGGGGAACGTGGGACCTTACAACATAGTATCTCACTTTGCAGCCCCGGTTCCTCACCGGCAGGCTTGGCTTTTGGAACAATTTGTGGATTTCTCTTAGCCTCAGTTTCTTTCTTTGTGAAATGGGGACAATAACGCATCTTTCATGGGAGATTCCCAGAATGAACGGCTCGGGAGACTTTCGGGAAACCTTGTAGTTCACAATTACTAGTCTTTGCTTTTAGATGGGGAGTTGGCCCAGGACCAGTCACCTGGAGAGTGGATGGAGGCGTCTGGTCACCAATCAGCTTTCCCTGTCCCTGCAGTGGTAGAGAGGGATTGAAAGCCACTGACAGCCGGTCTCTGTCATCTCTTGTGTCATCTCAGTCGCCTTCAGACTGTTTGTTCCAAAGCATCTCAGTCCTTCCTCTCCGCTGCCCTCCGAGAGGAATGGAGCGACACAGAGAAATGAATTGCCAATGCTTGCCACTCCAGACAGGAAGAAAGTCACCGCTGCTCTCTCTTGCACTGGTGATTAATCGAGTTCACTCCAGGCACAGACGAGCCCACGGAACAGTAGATAAATAACAGGCGGAGTTTAAGAAGATGCATGTTCTTTGAGTTAATAATTTTAACAGCCAGAGAAATGCTTCTGCAGTTCTCATGGTAACAGAGACCTGGGATTCAGTCTCTAATTTGAAAGCCTCAGACTAATATGTACAGAGAGCCACCCCACAGGAACTTCAATCTTTCCCTTAATTTGAGCATTTTTAATGAAGCAATGAGATGATGCGATTTGGAGAAACAATGCAGAATAGACTAAGTTGCTCTAAACGTGTCAACGAAACGCATACCTGCAAACGTTTTCTAAGATGATGTGGAGGGTTTATGACATCTGCCACCAAGCTCTGGTTCGAGCCCTTGCTCCCCAAAGAATTTCCTAAGGATAAACCGGCTGTTTGCCCCTGATTTCCCAGACATTTCAAGCGACTGCAATCCTCTTTTTCAGTAAGGATTTAGGAAGCTCCTTTGCTATAGCTAGCTTCTTGTCTTGGATGGGATTTGAGAGAGAGAAGACAAGGAACACCCTTGGTCTAGAAATTGGGATGCCAAAGTCTGTTCCCGAACCAATCCTGCTGATCTCCTTGATGCAAACTAAGCCAGACAAAGCCTTACATGCTAGAAATACATGGAGAGCCGACTTTTGGACTTGGGCCACTCCGTCCTGTCTCCTTTGTAAGCTACCTCCTGCTCCGAGGCATCTGGATGGTAAGCAAGTTCACCCTCTCTAGGTGGTTTCCTATATTTGCACTCCTCACTTTCCGCAGAACACTCACAGTGCACCAACCATCTCCCTTCCTGAAGCCATCCAATGGCCCTTTGATCATGCTGAAAACATCTTCCCCTGGTGTCTTGGCATCCCTCTTCTCAGGCGTTTGGAAGTGTGACAGCACCTTCCCCGAGCCTGTGATTTGGGTCAGGGTTGTGGAAAGCTGCCTTCAATCATGCGCACATCCGTGCGTTGTGTCTCGCCCACGGTGCACCTGTGTGGTTTCTGCGTCTGCAGTGGTCACACCCATGACTGGGGTGTAGACACGAGTTCATGGATTTCTTGCATGTTCCCGCTGATGGCACTGTGCTTAGAAAGCGAGGATACAGGCACCTCCCAAAACACAAAATCCAACCCCAAGCACCAAGTCTCCATGAGTGATCATTTCATAGCACAGCTGTGAGCCAGATCTGAACCACGTGTCCAAGGTTTCAGAAGCGGTGTTAAATCACAAACAAGGAATAGAACAGGGTCACATGAAGCTCAAAGTCTGCTTCATGAGAACAGTCTGCTCCCTGAGCCTGCGAGGTCCTTCTGCATTCTTGGAAAATCCCAGCAAGAGGATAAGGTCAGGAAGGTCCTTGCCCTCCTGTCTTCTTTCCCCTTCTCTCTAGTTCTGATCTGAAGGGGAGGCCCTACGTTTGATGGTCGATCGATTGTTTTCCTAGCAGTGGAAGCAAACATTGGAGCTCAGGCTAAGAGGGGGTCTGATCCTAACTCTCTCCAGCTCCTGCCCTGCCTGGGGAGTGATGTGAATATTCAAGAGTTACTAGGCTTAAAAAGTTCGATGAGAAATGACATTCTGTAGAGAATTTCTATTGTCTATACCTACATTGGAGTACCATCTATGACTTTTGGACTAGCAAAACAAGGATCCTAACCATGACCACTGGGCAAGCTACTAGGCAAATTTCTAGCTGAACCTTTAAAACAGGGGCGACTGGCTGGCTTAGTCAGTAGAGCATGATCGCTGATGAGTCTGAGCCCCACGTGGGGCATAGAGATGCCTTAAAAATAATAAAAATTTAAAAATAATCATATGGTCCATTGTCACAGATGCTACAGGCATTTTTCTAGCTGGGGGTAAAGAATCTAAACACGGCTCCAGGCAAATGTTCTGCTCTCTCAAGGTATATACCTCCCGCTCTGTTTTCCAAGCTAAAACACTGCTCCCCCTGCCCCACCCCCCACTAGATTCTCTAGAATATTTGGCACATCAGGCTGTTAGCCCATGATAGGCTCTGGCTCTTTGACAGTTCTGTCAAATCTTTTTGTAGATGTAATTGGTTATAGTTTCCATGTCCTTAGAGCTGCTAAGCTAGCAGTTTAATTTATCCTAATTCAGAACCTAATTGTCTTGCACTGCTGGCTAATTAAATGTTCAAAGAAGTGATAAATTAGGCAGGTTGATCATTACAGCACGAGTAATTAGCCAGTTGATCTGAAGCCAGCCAGGTTTTTAGGACAAGGCTTGGAAGGCGGGAGCCGGGTGACAGAGTGATAAGGCCCTTCTGTCACACTGACTTGTAAGGATGAGGAGGGCAGGTTGTAAAGTCTCGGACCTGCTACCGCAACCATGGGTCAGAGTCTTGCCTTTCAAGGCTAAGAGTTGGCCCAAATGTTGGGTAGGCCTAAGTTCAAGTCAGACCACACTGGCCACGCAGAGCTCCCCTGTGGACATGTCAGCATCCATCGAGATATGGAATGAAGTAGGGCAGAGACCTGGTCACTAGAGTGTCCCTACCGCTGAGCTGGGTGGGTGGGGACTGACCCTGAAGATGAGAAGCAGCTTTCTTGACCATGAACGACATGACTACCATTGAATGGGGTGGAACCGAGGGCCCCAGGCTGGGCTGCATCGTGGTCAGGGTGAGACAGATTTGAAGAGGCAGAGGTGACCTCTGGGATGATTCTGTGACCAAACCAGCCTGAGCTCGCCTCTTGGGAAGTCAGAAACTGTACCAGGTAGTTTGTCACACAAAGCAAACTTTCACTGGGTCCCCGGGTGGGTATTGGTTAAACGTCCAACTTCAGCTCAGGTCATGATCTCATGGTTCAAGCCTCCTGTCGGGCTCTCTGCTGACAACTCAGAGCCTGGAGCTGCTTCAGACACTGTGTCTCGCTTTCTCTCTGCCCCTCTCCTGTTTGCGTTCTGTCTCTCAGAAGTAAATAACCATTAAAAAATAAAATAAATAAATAAATAAAATAAAATAAAACTTTTATTTGCAGCAAACAAGAAGATCCCAGGGAGTGTTTCCAAAGCCAGGACTCCCTGAGTGAGGGTGGATGGTTCCTTCTGTTTAGGGTTAGGAGGAATGTTTAGATCAGGAAGCCTTGTCATCTGATGTAGATGGAGGCCTAATGCCTGTGCTTTAAGGCAACTTGCCAGGACATACATTGTATGTTATGTAAATGAGGCTGAGGCTTCTCCCTCAGTGGGTGGGGGGAGATTTTAGTATTACAATGAGGTAAAGGTAGTCATCAGTCATTCTAGAGGTCATTCTATGGTCCATCTGTGCTGGTGTGGGTCAAACTGGTCTGGGTGGTCTGGGACAGCTGGAGGTCTGGTGGGGACAGTCACTGTCCCCCACCCCCACCCCAGGGCGGTTTTGTTTTCCAGCCTGAGTTCAGAGCTAAGCTGGAAAGAAGAGCTGAAGGAAAAATGTGGGTCCAAGGTTGCTGAGTACACGCAGGTGGGCAGTAAAGATCAGGTCTTGGGGTCTGGCTGGTGACACTGTCATTACAAACAGCATGCAGCCAACTATTAAAAATTTCTAATGGGATACATACATTCCGTAGTTCGTCATAAGTCCTCAAATTCCAATGTGTATTTTGGTTTGATGGATCATGTCATGTGGGTTGGACTAACCCCACTTCTAGGATTCCACACTGCATGTGACTCTTGGCCTTCATCTTGGACAACATAGGTCGAGAGGAATGGATGGAAGTTTCTGGCATATGGCTTGTGGGAGTCAAAGTTAATGTCCCGCCCCCCCTCCAAAGATACCCATATTCTAGTCCCCAGAACATGTGGATAAGGGAACATGGCAAAGGGAAATTAGGGAGGCAAATGGAATTGAAATTTCTTATTAAGAGTATCCTGAATTACCCACGTGGACCCTCTGTAATCACAAGGGCCCTTAGATATGGAAGAGGAGAGACAGAGTTGATGTCACAGTGATGTTGATGAGGGGGCTCGGGGACAAGGGGAGGGTAAAACACGGGCTAACCCCCCACCCCACCCCCCACTGGGTGGAATATGTGTGATGTTCCTCAGACACTCCTGGCTGCCCAAGAACAAAGGAAAGGGGTTTAATTGCTGGCCATGGTGATGTGGGAAACTAAGGCAAATGAAAAATTAAATTCCCTTGCTGCCTGCAGCCCATTGACAAGTCCTTGAAACCTGCAGAGTGATGTCCCTCTAGGAACTCAACTGCCTCAGTGATGACACTTTGCTGGAGGCAAAAGAGAACCTTGATTTAACATTGTCCCAACCTTGAGGATCCTGTAAATCTACTTCCTTTATCTCAACTGCCCCAGGATAATGCCGGCGACCCTACTCCAAGCTTATGGCCCCCCACATACAGCTGAAGGGTCTCATGTCTGAGGTTTTATTACATGGTAATAAACGGGGTTTTCCCTAGCAACAGCTAGCCCCTCAAGGTCCTGGCAACCTTGCTTCCAAAATTCCTTAGACACTTACTCTATCCCTGACCTGCTCCCAACCTGATGGTATAAAATGACTTACCGATCACAACCCCAGGGCAACTCTTCCCAACCTTGGCTCCTGTCCCTGTGCTTTAATAAAATCACCTGTTTGCACCAAAGACATTTTCAAGCATTCTTTCTTGGCCATCAGCTCCAGACCCCACGAAGCACCCCTGTCACCCCAAAGCTTCATCAATGTGATGTGAGAAAGGTTCAACTAGCCATTGCTGGCTCTGAAGATATGGGCAGGAATGCGAGCCAATGACTGCAGACAGCTTCTAGAAGCTGGAAAACAGAATCCTCCCTAGAGCCTCCACAAGGAGCACAGCTCTACCCACACCTTGATTTTAACACAGCGACACTCACTGCAGACTTCTGCCCTCCCGAAATGTAAGATAATACATTTGTGTTGCTGTCACTCTGCAAGGTCATGATTCTGTGCAGCCACAGGAAACAAATAGGGACCAGGAAGCAAATACTTTAACCTTGGACCTCAGTCATCTCTTCCTAACAGCTGTTGAAAAAAAAAAACCAGAAACAAAATTCAACCATGTCGCGACCTTTGTTAAACAATTCCTAAATGGGAAAGCATCCCATCCAGCAAGTAAAGAGATGCTCAGGTGGAGCAAGCAAGTTATTAGAAAGAGAAAAGAAAGGATTGTTTCAGGCCTGGATGTCTGGGAGGAGGGTGGAGGGGGACACGGGTTTGTTTTTTCTTATGCAAAGGATTCCACTAGTGCTGATCAGAAAATTTCAGATTGGCTTTTAAAAGGCCACCATTGCTGGGGTGCCTGGGTGGCTCAGTCTGTTAAGCTTTAGGCTCAGGTCATGATCTCACAGTTGGTGAATTCGAGCCCCGTGCTGGGCTCTCTGCTGACAGCTCAGAGCCTGGAGGCTGCTTCGGATTCTGTGTCTCCCTCGCTCTCTCCCAATCTCCTGCTCACACTCCGTCTCTCTCTCTCCCTCAAAACGAATAAACATTTCTAAAAAGTGTAACAGAATAGTGCTAATAATAAAGTTAAATGGCCATCTCCACCTGGTATTGTCCTGATTCTCTTTCCATCTCCACTCTCCACTCACTCCTCCTAAAATGCACCCTGCCTCTGTGGGTCCCCCTAGGGCATTGGTCACACCACAGTCTGCAAGTCCTGTCTCAGAAAACAGATGTCTATTTATATGTAAAACTATGGAGAAACTTGGCTACCACACTGTATCTTAGGAAGACTCCTATGTTTTAAGTGGAAAGAATGTTTTAATAAGCCCATGGTGGGTAAAAGTTAAGACCCCCAGAAGGGCCAGAATGCACACCAGCGCCAGGTTTCAGGAAAAGAGGTAAAACTGTTCCCCGAAAGGCCAGGAGAGATCCCCGCCTCGCTCTCGCTGCATAGAGCCAGAGAGCCATTACGAGCGCATGTGCCATAGGATGAGACCCTTCTCTGCGAACCCAAATACCCAGCAAACTTACTACCCCAGCGTGGCCTTGGTCAGAGTGAATTGTGACTAAAAAAAGTAGAACAGTTAAACAAGACGAATTACACAAGGGCAGTTGCGGTGTGATCAGAGCCAAGAAGGGTCCTGCCCATCATGGCAGGAAGACCTTAACCATCAATGCTAGAACCATCCAGAAGTTCTGCCCTGCTTGGGTGCCGGCCCCAGGTGGCTCACGGCTGTGCTCGTGTGGCCCAGCGTGTCCAATGGCAGAGCGGACGCGATTCCAGGGACTGGACCCTGACCTGTGACTCATCCAATCTCTTCTGTGGCCTCAAGTCCCCAGTGCCTGCCCGGCTCAGCCTCTTTGTACTCAGATCATCTCTGTCCCTGTCCCCCCATCTTCCTCCCGCCCCAAATCCCCCTGTCATCAGCTCCTCACAGACCTAACCAGCTCCCGAAAAAACCATCTCTAATGACCTCCATTCAATGCACACACCGCCCTTTATGTTCTTGGAACAGAACCTATTTAGGGAAACACCATATTGGGCACATTAAAAAAAATAAATAAGCACAGCGTTCTGCCGGGCTGGCTGCACAGCTATCACTTGGGGAGCTTACTAAACATCAAGATGCCAGGAGCACCCCCCACCATATAGATACTCTGACAAAGGGCCCGTATGTGTAACACAGGAAGGGACCCCCTTCTTACTGTGTCAGGATGACCTGCGCTGTGGAGGTCCGGCCCCCCTACTTCTAAACGAGCACGTTCCTTTCAAACTCCCAAGCGATTCCAAGTCACACCCCCAGCAGCAGGCCGCTTCTTCCCCCACCTCCTCCACTGATGAGCCTCCCTTTGATTGGTACAGAGGCTGGGAGGTTCAAAGATCAGTCCCTCACAGTGCATCAGACGGCCTCAAGGCCAAGCTGCAAGCTTTATCACGGCCACGTCTTTGGAGACAGTTTTCTTGGCCAGTCTGCTCTGTGCCACAGCCCCCCCACCACACCCCCCACAGACCTATAGAAGGATATTTATTGATTTCTGGCTTCCAGCACTGTGAGCAAATGGACCATGGAACGGCCTCCTCAGAGGCTGGATCTGACTTCTAAGCCCTGTAATGACCCGGGTGTTCCAGCAGTTCTTGGGCCTTGACCTCACAGCACCTGCGGGGGGCCAAGGAGCTGCTGTGGTGGCCCCTCTGGAGGCTCAGGGCTGCAGGAGGAAGTAGGGATGATCTCCAGCAGCCGCAAGGCAACACCTGACAGGGCTGAAAAATCACATGCACTTGAGTCTTCATCCCCCACCTCCCGTGGCTTTCCCAGAACCGATGGAGCGCAGAGCCACCCCCTAGAACATTCTTCTGTGCCTCTATAGGCTGGAACACTGCTGTATTGACCGAGCATATGGTCCAGGCTGGGATGTCTCCATGGTCCAGGGGCCTGTGGGTCCCATTCTGCAAGGTCAGGAGATCCCCTTCCTTCACAGGGACACTTATGAGTTTCAGAGAACCCTGAATATAATGTCTAGGATGCGCAGACCTGGTGTATTCATTCCCCGGGGACACCGCATAACAAAGCCCCAAGAACCAGGTGGCTTTAAACAGCATGGGTTTGTTCTCTCCAAGTGCTAGAGGCTGGAAGTCCAAAGTCAAAGTGTCATCAGGGCCAGGCTCCCGCCTCAGGCTCAAGGGGAGACCCCTTTCCCAGATGGTGCTTGGCTTGTGAAGGTATCACTCGGGTCTCCGCATGTTACCTTCACCTGGTCCCCTCCAAGTGTCTCCCGAACATCAGTGTCCCTCTTCTATAAGGCCATCAGTCATGGGATCGATGGCCCACCTACGGCAGTATGACCTCATCCTAATTAAGTACAGCTGCAATGACAGTATCTCCGAATAAGTTCACATTCTGAGGTGCTGGGCATTAAGACACCGTCTTAATAAGTGTGCTCAGACATCTGGGAAGAGTTTTTGTGAAAGAGCAGTGAAGCCTTTTCAGCGTAGCTCCAGAGGGGCAATGAGGGTCCAAGGGGGAGGTGGAGAGAGCTGGCTTTGGTTGACCCAGAAGGGGAACCCTCTGACTAGGGACAAGGCAAAGCCACCGAATGGACTGCCCGGGCTTACAGCTTGCACTTACCCTAAGCCAGTATCGCTTCATTCATTCTTTACATACATGAGTCCTTTTCATCTTTATGACACTTTACCATGTATCTATTATTTCCCACTTATTACTAATAAGACAACTGATGCACAGAGGGGCTAAGTAATTCACCCAGGATCACACAGCCAGTAGGTGACATAACTAGGTTCTGAACCCAGCGTATACGACCTCCAGTTCCCAACTCCAAGGGCTTCAGCATATTTATTTGAGCAACTCCATTAGGTCAAGCACTCTCCTAAGCAAAGAACAAACCCTATTGTTCCATGGTCTTGGAATATGTTTTGTTTCGATTATATCCATCGCTAACCACATGCATTCATGTCCCTTGGGAGGCAGTGGAATTCCTTGACCGAAGATATGTTTCCATACATGTAGGTGCTGCCTCAGGTAACTGTCAACATTCGTAGATGTTATGACAGTTTATTGACAGTTTACCGAACATTTTACACAGCTTATCTCTTATGGGACTTGCAAAACAATGTTTGATGAGAGATCGAACATCACAACTGGCATCTTACGGGTCAATGGAGTTGGCCAAGCAGCAGCATGATTCGGTTATCCCATTGTTTGTCAGTGGCAGAATCCAGATGCTTTCGTTATCCCTTGCTGTGTAACAAATTACCCCAAATCTTGGCCAAATAAAACAATGACAATCAGTTTATTCTGGTCTCTGATGGTTCTGGGGATTGACTGGGCTCAGCTGGCTGGTTCTCCCTCAGGGGGATGCGATGAGACTGGCCAGGCTGGGTCTTCCGAAGTCTACCCCACTCTTGTGCCTGGTGCCCAAGTTTTAGAAGATTCAGAGTTGGGGAAAATATGGAGTTCCCTGTCTTTCTCTCTTTGTCTCTCCCCATCCCCCTCATCTTTTTGCGTGGTCCCTCCGGCATGGGAGCGTCTGAGGAGCCCAGCCCTTGCATAACAGCTCAGGACTTCAAAGCAAATGTCACCAGAGAATTGGGCAGGAGATGCCCCACCTCGGCCTTCTCTAACCCAGCCTTTTAATTCAAGTAGAGTCACTCTGTCACATTCTGTCCAGAGACACTCCCCAAAGCCTGCCCAGTTTCAGGGGGAGGGCACACCCTCTTGATTGGTGTTCCGTCATAGAATTTGCTGACTCATTTTTCAAACCACCACACCAGGGCTTTTGATCTGCATATCAAGATTGCTGGAAGCCATTTATGAAGTAAGGCAGGTGTGCAAGGCCTCCCACGTCAGATGGCAAGGAGCATCTGCACCCACTCAAGCCCCATTCAATTTCTGCTTGAGCACCGACCCCCAAGGCGCCTGACTGACTGATGTCAGGAGTGACTTGCCTTCTTATGCTAAAAATATGTGAACTGTACTTTGTGAAAAAACTTGTTATAGGAGTTTCTTCCTTTATGATTATAGGAGCAAATGTTACATTTCCTGAGAAAACCTGTTTTTCTTCCTCTCGGAAAATAGGCTATTGACCCCTGCTCACAAAGCGCTAACTCTTGCCTTTCCTATGCTAAAAACTTACCTTGTATTTGAATGCTAAAGATACCTTCCTTACCCAAGTGATAAGCATCTGGTCACCTACATCAATCACTATTGATAAAGATTATGCATGAGTCTTCTACCAATCTATGTTCTGGGAAATTTTTACATACCCAAAAATTTGTTATCAGAAATTATTGTCTAAGGCAATTGCCACTTCTGTTTTGTACCCCATACATTTTTTCAATAAATAAAGCTTACTCTCGGGTCAGAGCAGAGATGCCCACCTGGTGAGCAGAAAGAAGCCAGGCTCTCTTGCTCCCTTTCACCAACACCATCCATCCTCCAGGGAGCCCTGGACCTCCTGGAGCTGGACTCCGGCACAAGATATTCTACTGGGTTATCAACATAAACTCCCCCAACCGCCTACCAAAGCATGAAGAAGGCGGGGATCTGCAGCTATGCCCGTCTCTCCCCCACACTGCCCACCTCTAGGGCAGCCATGCCCAGAGCTCTGTCTTTGCTTAGACAGGTTGAAACAGAGCAGTAGAAGTTTACATTGACACTGCATTTACAAATCAGCAGTGAAATTGATGCCACTGGGAGCTTCCAAGTTCAGGTGTGCCTGTGAGACTGGGCTCTGAGCACTTTGTTTATTCCTAGTAATAAAGTTTTCATCCAACCATCTTTTCTTTTTAATTAAGCTAATAATTCCACTCCTGTCCTCTGGGCTGAGTTGTGCGAGCTATAACCTGACAATGTCTACCCCAACAAACCCCCAAGGGAAGGGTGATGCCAAAGTAGGGAGAGCACCAGAATTAGCATGGCAGGGCTGGGTTCCTGCTCTGTTGCCTACCTGCTGGGTGTCCCTGAGCTCTCCACTCAACCTCTCTGAACTGTTTTTATTTTACATAAAGTGGGGGAAATGCCTTCCTTGGTGTCAGAATGTTAACTGGACACATTAGAAAAGAGTCCCTAGCAGAGAGGCTGGCATGCAGGAAGCAATTCATAAATACAGGTTGAATCTTTTTTTTTTTAGATTGAATCTATTTTTAATTAATTTTATGCTGCCTCTGATCCTTCCAATCTCGCAATCTCCTTTGGCCATTTCTCACGTATTTAAAGAACATTTCCTTCTCTCTGTGATGGTGAAGGTGATCACTCTCATTGTATATAATGTTAACAAAGTACTGCAAAGGGCAAAGGAGAAATTGCAAATAACTGCCATGGAGTAATCACTCTAAGTATTCCGACACTTTCCTTTTCAGGCTGTGTGTGTGTGTGTGTGTGTGTGTGTGTGTGTGTGTTCGTACCTGTGTATAAACATGTACACATGCATGTGTAAGTGTGTCTGGGTTTACACATCTGTATGCATCCTCATTTGCCACTTTATCTCTTGCTTCTGTCGTGCACATTCATTGTGAACATCTTCCCGTGTCAGCAAATAGTCTCTAAAATTTCGATCTTTAGCATATGAACATGTCTGAATTTAACCAACTGTTCTATGGTTGGACATCTAGTTTTCCTCTAATTTTCTCTATTAGTTTATTAATAATGCAAAAATGTGAACAGCCCGATTCATACATCTTTGTCCACCTCCCTGATTATTTTCTCGAGACAGATCCCTCTGTACTAAATCATTGTGTCAAGGATATAAACAATTTAAAAGATCATTCTATGCATTATCAGAAAGTTTTTTCAGAATTGGTATCAATTTATAGTCCCATCAGCTCTTTGGAGAATTTCGAGCTGGCCCAGATTTATTATCTAGAATTTATTTCTTCATCCATTTGATAGGCAAAAGAACGATCCTTCGTGTTGCCCTATTTTTTTTCTCTTCATTAATTTTTTTATTCTGAAATAATTGTAGATTCACATGCAGCTGTGAGAACTAGTATAGAAAGATCCCCTAGAGTCTTGACCCCTTGCTACTCAGTAGTAACATCTTACAAAATTAGAGTTCAATTACACCACTGTGATTGAGGGCGTCAAGATACAGAACATTTTCGTCACCAGGAAGATCCCTAATGTTGCCCTTTTAGACACTCGCTCCTCACTCCTCCCATCTCTGTGTCCTTAACTCCTGAAAATTACTAACACATTCTCCATTTCATTCATTGTGCCATTTCGAGCATTTTATGAAAGTGGAAGTATAGAGGACATCACCTTTGAGGGATTGTCTTCTTCCACTCAGCCAAATTCTCTAGACATTTACCTAGATTGTTGTGTGTATCAAGAGTCTGTTCCTTTTTGTTGCTGAGTAGTATTCCTTGGTGGGGACATACCACAGTTGGAGAAACTGTCCCCCCATTCAAGGAGATCTGGACCGTTCCCAGTTTGGGCTGTTTGGATCGAGCTGTTATAAACATTTGTGTACAGATTTTGTGTGAACATAGGTTTTCATTTCTCTGGGATAAATGCCCAGGAGTATAATTGCCAGATCAGATGGTATTTGCAAGTGTGATTTTTTTTAAGAAACTGCCAAACTGTTTTCCAGAATGACTGAACCATTTCTTTAATTTTCCTTCCCTTTGATTATTCGTTAGGTTGAATAATTTTTATTTTTTTATTTTTTAATGTCTATGGATGTCCTTTTTTTCCCCATTCTCCATTGAGATGTTCTGCTTCTTATCAACTTAAAAGATCTTGGGACATCTGGGTGGCTCAGTCAGTTGACCATCCAACTTCAGCTCAGGTCATGATCTCACAGTCTGTGAGTTTGAGCCCCGCATCAGGCTCTGTGCTGGCAACCCAGAGCCTAGAGCCTGCTTCGGATTCTGTATCTCTCTCTCTCTGCCCTTCCCCTGCTCACACTCAGTCTCTCTTTCTCTCTCTCTCTTTCTCTCTCTCTCACTCTCACTCTCTCTCAAAAATAAATAAACTTTAAAAAATTCAAAAGATGTTTTCAGTAAAGTAATAATAATAGTCGTTGCCCCTTACATATCTCCTCTTGTTGTCATGATTTATGTTGTTTTGGATGAAACATCCATTTGTTTATGATTTAACCCATAGATTTTTATGATCAGAAAGTTTTTTCCCCCTATCTATCATCAATTAATTTACTATGAGCTTATTTTCTTCCTTGACACTTTAATAATCTGGAATTTACTTTGGAGTATGGTGTAAAATGAGGACTTGACTAAATTTTGTTTGGAAGGAATTAAGTCAAACCTCTAACCAGAGCCAAATCATGAGCCCTTCCTTCTGAGTGTAACCCTTCATCCCACATTCCAGCTCTTGATTCTTCACTGTTTTCTGTTCCGTGTTGGCTCCCAACTCCTAACAAATGTTCAACATGTAGCTTCACGGTCATGCTCCTTATGTGTCAGGGCGAATCAGATCACACCACTCCTTTTATTTTAATTTTGTAATTTTCATGAATCTCCTAATACTTCATAATTCTTAACCCTTTTTCTTCCAGATTGTTTGAAAGCTTCTTATGTGACATAATTGTAGACTTCCGGGAAGTAACAAAATACAGTACATGGAGTGCTGGGTACCCTTTGCTCATCTTTCCCCACCAGGGACATTGTACGTAACTATTGTACAAGGTCGAAACTAGAGCATTGACATCTGTACCATTTGTACTGTTAGCTAGACTATCACCATTAATGCATCATGGATACACCATTTGTCTTCAAAACTATTTTCTTAATGTTTATTTAATTTTTAGAGAGAGAGAGGAGTATGAGTGGGGAAGGGACAGAGAGAGAGAGAGAGACAGACAGACAGACAGACAGACAGAATCCCAAGAGGCTCCGGGTTCTGAGCTATCAGCACAGAGCTTGATACAAGGCTCCAACTCGCGAACCGTGAGATCACGACCTGAGCCAAAGTGGTTCACTTAACCGACTGAGCCACCCAGGTGCCCCATGGATGCACCATTTTTATATACAACACACAGTTTTGATTTTATCCCATGCACAGATTAGTGCAAACACTAGCACAGTCAAGACACAAGTCTGCTCCGTCACCACAAGGGGGCTCCTTCATGGCACCCCCCACCTCCCCCTCGCCCCACTTTACTTCCCTTTCATTATAATTGCCTCCCCTTCCCCAGAAACCAGCAATCTTTTCTCCTTCTCTATGGTTCTGACATTCAAAGACTGTGATCTAAATGGAAGCATACAGTATATAACCTTTTAAGACTGGCATATTTTCACTAAGCATAAAGCCCTTGAGATCCATCCAGGATTTTGTGTATATCAACAATTCATTCTTTTTTTTTTTTAACTGCTGAATAGTATTTCATCATGCCAGAGATTGTTTACCCATTCACCCACTGAAGGACATTTGGATTATTTCCAGTTTGGGGTTGCCGCAAACAAAGCTGCTGCGAACATTTGTGTTCAGGTTTTTGTGTGAACATAAGTTTTCATTTATCTGGGATAAAGCCCCAGGGTGTAATTGCTGGGTCCTATGATAAGCGTACATTAAATTTTATTTAAAAATTGCCAAACAATTTCCCACAGTGGCTGTTCCACTTTACATAACACCAATGATGTATAAGAGAGCCCGCGTCTTTACAGTGACTGGGATTATATTTTGTTTTCGCTTTTCTAATATGTGGCGTGTTTCCTTGTGGCATGTTTTTTTAAGTTTATTTATTTATTTTTTAGAGAGAGTGAGAGAGAGAACACAAATGGGGAAAGAACAAAGAGAGGGAGACACAGAATTTGAAGCAGGCTCCAGGCTCTGAGCTGTCAGCACAGAGCCCAATATGGGTTTGAACTCACAAACCATGAGATTGTGACCTGAGCTGAAGCCGACATTTAACCTACTGAGCCACTCAGGCATCCTTCCTTCATTGTGGTTTTAATCTGTATTTCCTAAAGTTGCTACTTTTTATTTTTCCAGATGAATTTTATTTTTATTTCTATTTTTTAATTTTTAAATTTTATTGAAATCCAAGTTAGTTAAAATATAGCGTAATAATGACTTCAGGAGTAGAAATGAATGATTCCTCACTTACATATAACACCCAGTGCTCATCCCAACAAGTGCCCTCACCCATTTAGCCCATCCCCCCACCATCAACCCTTCAACAAGCCTCAGTTTGTTCTCCATCTTTGAGTCTCTCTCTTATGGTTTGCTTCCCTCTCTCTCTTTTTATCTTATTTTCCCTTCCCTTCCACTATATTCCAGATGAATTTTAAAATGATGATTCAAAGGTGTCCCCCCAAAATTCCATTAATATTTTTCTTAGATTATGCCTAAATATACCTTAAGTTGAGAATAGTTTACGTTCTTAAAATAGGTAGTCTTTCCAATCAAGAGATAGAGTATCTCTCTCCATTAGTCACTAATATTTTTCTCAGTGAAATTGTGCATTTCCCTTCAGATAAGCCTTTCATGGTTGTTTTTTTTATCATATTTGATGCCAGTTTGGGCTTTGCTCTATCTATCCTGCTTTCATTTTGCAACGTTCCTAAATAGGATGTCCTCACTATATTTTTAAGCATGTTGATAGACCAGAGCAAATATATTTATTTTTATTTGCCTTTTATTCAGTCGCCTTTCTGAACTCTATTATGAATGGAGTAATAGCTTTACAGTTTCTTTATCTACATAAATATATGCAGTGAAATAAAAGGGTCTAATAGTTAATATTTATTGAGCATTTGGAATGTGCCAGCCAGGCACTGCTGTCTAGAGGCACTATTTCACTTAAATCCATTTGTCACCTTAGGAAAGCCTCGCCGGCTAGATGTGCCTCTTTGCTTGTAACCGTGCCTCGAATTGGGGTCTGCTGTGAAACGTACTGATTGGTTGTTAAAGAACATGAGTGCGCATGCTCTGGGCAGCTAGTCAGACCAGAAACCCCTCTGAATAATCACACCTTAAACTGGCGGGTCACTTGCAAATGTGGGCGGAAAGGAGGGCAAAAGATAGAAAGTTCCAGGTGAGCAAAGAAGAGAGGGAAAGCAACGGTTTTATTGGGCAAACATAAATGACAGGGGCTTTTTTGGAGGTGATTTGAGGTTCCCCACTGAACCCCTGACCCCCATCGTTTGTGGACATCACAGGGCAATTACAGAAAGCAGGTGGATTACAGCTTAACTTTCCCCCCTTTCCTTCTCTCCAAAGTCCAGCCCCTCACAGTCCTCCTGGCCCAGTAGGGTGGTTCTGATTCCTTGAATCGACCATTTGAACGTTTCTTGAGTTGAAACACAAGTTGGTTTATTTTGATCCTTCCTGGTTTAAAACTGAAGTGTGTGCAAAGGCACATTTATCGCTCAATTCTACTTCAACCGGCTTCCGTCAAAGTTGATAGGCATTATTCTGTTGTCTTTATGTTTTAAATGGCCTATAATTATGGTTGTGACTTCCTCCTTGACTCAACAACTTATTATAGTTTTTTTTTAATTGCCAACTAAGTGGGTATTTTAAACATTTATAATGATCATTATTATTATTTGCATTGTGATTGGAAAATATGAAGCCTGCAATTTCTGCTTTTTGAAATTTATTGTTTTCCTCAAGACCTGGTATATGGCCGATTCTCTCCCAAATGCTTAATAGGGAGGTAGATTCTCTATAGATTAAAGAGGTTTATAGATACATAGAGATGAGATAGAAGTAGATAGACAATGAATCCAAGCTTAATTCTTTTTCTGTTCAAATATTTCATCATTAAAACACACAGATACTTAAGGACTCGTGCTTTCTCTCACATGTATTGTTCCCTGGTACATTTTTTTCTATTTCTACTAGTTGTCTTTTACGTACATTTTGGTACCCTTGAATTTTATACCCATCACCAAAATGAAATGTCCCTTTATGTTAATGTGTTTTGCCTTGAATGTTATAGTTTCTGGGCCTTTTTATTTTGAGCTCTGCTATTTCAAATTACTTTGCTTACTCTTGTTTTTTGTTTTTTGGGGTTTTTTTTTTTTGGTCTGATTTGATCCATAATGCCCACTGGATCTTTGCTCATCCTGTACAAAAAATGCAGTGATAAAAATTAGTCTCACCGCCCAGATAGATAATCAGAAAACCCCATTTCATTCTAGAACATTCCCTTGTCTTCTGACAGGTCTACCTTCCAGGCACAGAGGTGACTAATGTACCTTTTAATATTTTATGGAAAATGAGAAAGGATAGTCACACTTTTTCTTAAGACCTAAGTCAATGTGTCAGAGTGTGCCTTTTTATAGTTTCTATGGGCACATTAGCCCCAAGTTTCTGGTTAGTGAATGTCAACTAGGTGCCCAAGAAGAAAGAAGGTGGTATTCAATGAATACAGGCTGCTCAGTCCTGGCTTGAATTTCAAGGTCTTCTCAGCTTCTGAAGGAGACCCCTCAGACCCTTGACTTGGCTGACGCTGCTGGACTTTGAAGGAAACTCAAGGCAAGGCTTTCAAAAATCAAGGGCATGGAGTCATTTTACTGGCACATACTTCTGATCTAGCCAATCAAAGCTAAACAGGTAGCGAGGTGGCAGTAATTTATACATGAGAAGAAGAACAACTTAGAATTTCTAGAAATGTAACTATGGCAACAAATTAAGAAAGTTAGCTACAATTTGTCATTCCTTAAAGTCATGCATATTACATTATCCTAATAATTTACGTAGTAATTACTTAACAAGCTCAAATGAGAGGAATAAGTAATCATGTGAGCCCGCGGCTGAGATTTATGTGTGGTTTAAGAGTGGATGGCCTTGCCTTTTTCATTCAACCTTACTGTTTTCTACACATTATGTATTCAGAGAAATGGATGACCTCTGCTTTCACAAATGTCAGGGCTGTAAAAGCAAAAACTATTCCTACAAAGACAGTCACAGGAGCTCAGTGCTACACACTCAGCTCTTGCATATACATAGAGCAATGCACCAGGCAACCATGGAATGTTTGAGTTAAACAGTCATATTCTGGAGTATCTTTGGTTCGAATATTTAACAGAATTTTATATTGGCCACTGGGGGAGGGGGGCAGAGTTATCCACTTCTTCATCAGTTGCTTGAGGTATGGGTGGCTAAGTTCTTTGGTGCAAATGATCATTAGGAAGGGCCAATCTAGGGGCGCCTGGGTGGCTTAGTTGGTTAAGCATCCGGCTTCGGCTCAGGTCATGATCTCATGGTTCATGGGTTTGAGCCCCGTGTCGTGCTCTGTGCTAACAGCTAGCTCAGAGCCTGGAGCCTGCTTCAGATTCTGTGTCTCCCCCTCTCTCTGCCCCTCCCCTGCTCACACTGTCTCTGTCTCTCAAAAATAAATAAAAAACATTAGACAAAATTTTTAATTAAAAAAAATAAGGGCCAATCTAGAGCCACGTTGTTGATTCTCTGAAGAGTGAGGTTCTTTGGAGCCTTGAGTTGGTCAGGATCCAAGGGAGTTTAGGTAACTCGGCCTCTAGGTAACTTCGGTCTGTGCCAAAGGAATTATTCATTCAAACAATATAGCAAAACATGCTTTTCCAACATTTCTCCTAAAGTCAACACATGACCTGGTCCTTCTGGCCCTTGTGACACAATATTTCTTCTGGCCATTCTAGGCTTACTGATAGAAACAAGGACAAAGCAAAAGCAAAACAATTAACCCATGGCTTGTTGCTACTTACAGAATGGTTGGGCTAGCCATCCCTTGCAAATTCCTCCCTCTTCTCATACTTGTCCCCAGCTTTCAGGTCTCTGAGTCATTTTCCACTTCAATTCAGCAATGTTTATTGAACACCTACCTTGTGAGAGAGGTTGAGAAACCATGGTGACCCAGGCCCATTCCACCTTTCACCCCATTGGAGTTTACAATCTGGAAGGGTTCCAGTGCTTCCCGTGGGTATCATCTCTAGAAAGTTTTACCTCCATCTACTTCCTAAGATTTAATTCCTTTACTACCATCACTGCTGCAACCACCATGGCCGTCTCGGGGACAATTGTCCCCAGTGATATGGAGGCCCTTCCTTCACCCTCAGGAAAGGTACTGCAGCCACAAACCCAACCCCGTTGATTCTTTTTTTGTTTAATGTTTTTTTTTTTTACTTAATTTTGAGAGACAGAGTGAGCAGGGGAGGGTCAGAGAGAGAGGGAGACACAGAATCTGAAGACAGTCTCCAGGCTCTGAGCTAGCTGTCAGCATAGAGCCTGACATGGGGCTCGAACCCACGAATCGTGAGATCATCACTGAGCCGATTTAGGCCACCCAGGCACCCATTGGTTCTAGCTCCTGCTTTTCCTAGTGTTCTCTGGAGCACCACAAGGGAGTCACTGGGAATCACTGGGGTGGTAATAAATACCAGGTGACTCAAGTACATTATGCTAGGATATTAAGAGCCCTTGAATCTAAACTCCAGACCCCTGCAGGCCAGAAGCTCGTTACTGCAGCATTGACTAGCTTGTACTGACTAATGCTCTCACCTGGCAATATATGAGGATGGCCACCTACTGGTATAGAGTATTCCTCTCCCCTTCCACCTGCCTCCCCCTCAGTTATTCACTCATCTTCTTCTCCTTATGAGGAGTAAACCCCCTCCTCCCAGTCATCAGGTCACCCCCCTTTCCCTGGCGGCAGCTCTCATCTCCTGTCCTTAGACAAATCCCAAAACACAGCACATTAAAGCCTGGGCCTGTGGTTTACCTTCTCCCATATGTGTCATTGCTCATTTTGCTACAACTGTATATCATAAAAGTGCTTCAGAGGGCAGAGATCTCTTTGTACAAAAAGATTTGCGTTTGCAGCCAGCCCCTTGGTAAAAATAAACAACGGTAAGCATTTTTAGAGAAGGATAAATTAAATCTTATTTTTAAAGGTACCTAGGGGAGTTGGTTATTTAAAATGATCATGTGTTAAATCTTTTGTGAAATAAAGAATCTTCTCGTCTTGCTGCTTTTCTAGACCATTAATCTATTTTTTTAAAGATGTATTCATATACCCAAGTACCCATACTGTGTACCTGTGCATGCGTGTGTAGGTGCTTGTGTGTGTGTCTGGTTTAGCCCAATGTGAGGGCATCTTTAAGTGCCTAAAAGAGTGCTATGGGTGATTAACTTCTATTTAAAGGCTTCCCCCCGCCCCCATCTACTGATGATGGCAAGAGGGCAGGGAAAATGATTAACAGGTTAGAAACAGACTGTGAGGGAAGACTAAAGGATTTATGGATATTTGCCTGGAGCCAGAAGGCTGATATGTAGTTAATTACAGTCTTCAAGTTAATGAAGCAATATTTTATGGGTGATAGCGAGCAACTGTGTTTCTTATTCCAAGAACAAGAAGACCTTATGTCGCAACAAGACAGATTGAGTTTTAAGTAAGAATTCTGAATTTTGAAGTTTGAGGATAAGCAAATCAGCACCTGGGCACATCTGGGGGTTGCTCTCTTGATTTTTCTTTTCTGGAGAGAGCACACGAGCCAGGGTGGGGCAGAAGGAGAGGGAGAGAGAATCTTAAGCAGGCTCCACACTCAGCCTGACATGGGGCTTGATCTCACGATGCTGAAATCATGCCCTGAGCCAAAATCAAGAGTCAGGTACTCAACCAACTGAGCCACCCAGGGGCCCCATCTCTGGATTTTTAATAGTAGATAAACACCTTCATATGAAGGTTCTCAACTTCGGTTCCAGCCTGGTGGCCCCACAACAAACACTAAGTAAATAGTACCATCTCTGCACTTTCCCTCCCACTGTCCTCCTAGTCAAAATTTCCTGTCTTTCCGTCTAATATGTCAAAACCCTTCTTATCTTTCAATTCTCTGGCTTATTATAAAGCTTCTGTCTCTGCTCCAGAGCCCTCCCCTCTTGCTTGCACCATGCATCATTTTGTGAGAGTGCATTAGTTAGGATGAGCTGAGCTTTGCCACAATAACCAGCAAACCTCCAAAATCCAACTGGTTTAAAGGGAAGGGTTCATGGTTTTATTTGGATTGTTATATCGGCTGCCAGCTTTAACCAGTGACTCAGAGATTCTGGCTCTTTCCTTTCAGTGGCCTTGCGATCATCTCAGGACTTCTGTGAAAGATGTGGCTCAGACAGAGGATGGTGGTCATGTGCTAATTCCAAACGCTTTAGCATGGATATGACAACATCACTTCTACTCACAACCCATTGCCCCTAACCAGTTCAGCACAAATCCACCTACTTGCAAGGAAAATAGAAAAATGTAGGGGGCACTGGAAGTAGCTTATGGGCATATAGACAACTGTATTGTAGTTCTCTACCATGCAGAATCATCTTTCTATTGAAGGTTCAATGTCAAAGGATAGATCAGTGGCTTATGTCATTCTGATCTGGCACTTTGAACTTGGTACATGTCTACTGATGATAATGATGGCGTCAGTTGTCCCACTTAATAATGTCAGTTTTAGGGGCATGGTGGCTCAGTTAGTTGAGTGCCTGACTCCTGATTTTGGCTCAGGTCATGGTCTCATGGTTATGGGATTGAGTCCTGCATTGGGCTCTGTGCTGAGCATGGAGCCGGTTTGAGAATCTTCCTTTCTGTCTCTGTCTCTCTGTCTCTCCCAAAAATAATTGTCAGTTTTAAATTTATGGCATACATTATTAGAACTCTGAGATGAGTGGAGGAGAGGGAAGAAAGGATATTGGGAGCCTGTCTCTCACCTATACATTCAACATACAACCTAATTTCCTAGCCTGTGCTCTGCCTCAGTCCCTCCTAATCACAGCCCCAGTTTCCTCGGGACTCTGGCTCTTACTAGGCCTTCATTCCCTTCCCTCTTTATCTCACCTGCGACTGAGGTCTTGGCTATATCCATCCCAGACCTTGGTGATCAGCCTACGATCAGCCTGAAATCAAGCCTAATCTTATACCTGGTCTGGAGTTCTGTGACCTAATTATGCCATGTGGTGCTGTCCAATATTTGACCTGATTTTTTTGTTTATTTACTGAAGTACTTTAGAGTCAGACACATCTGAGTTCAAACCTCATTTGTTAAATGCAGAGAAGAGGCCAGTGGAGAGGACTCTTCCTTCACAGATTACTGTGATGAGGAAATGTAATCAAGTATAAAGTCTTCAGCTAAGTGCCTGAAATATAGGAGGTGCTCAGTAAATGCTACCAATCGTTATTATTAAAATTATTAAAACCAGCAAGTTTGAAATATTTAAGGGTAAGTCTGTGGAAAACTTACTGTGTCAAAAAATATTTTAGGATAATGGACAAATAAATTGACATGAAGGTGATGAGAAAATATAGTAAAATGTTAACAGTAGACTATAGCTGGTGGGCATATGACTATTCATTGTATGAAAGCTTTCAATTTGGCTGCATGTTTGAATGGGGAAATCAGTAAATGTAGACATTTCCCTCTACCTCCCCTAGACACACAGAAAACTAAAATCTGGCACCTGCCTTGGACAGGTTCCTAATAAGAATTAAGAAATCTTGTGATGCCCCTCTTAACCTCTCTCTGATATTTGGAGGGCTGTCTGCCTTGGCAAATAGGACACAGTGTGACAGATGAGTAAGGAAGCAGGTGTCTAACCCGACAGGAACCAGTAGGCAGGACTTGCTGCTGGGTATGTCGCACAGGGTCCAACTAAAGTACGAGCCTCCTTCATCTTGCACATTATTCACCGGGGGGGGGGGGGGGGGAGGAATATTAGGGCTAAATACTGCTGCAATGGCCGTGTGTATTCCGAGGGGAAATCATGCAAATTCGATGTGGAGTACCTGACAGATTTACGTAGTACGAAGATAGTAACAGGTGTAGGGGAATACAAGAAATTTTGAGTAAGTAGAGACTATGAAAGAGCAACTCAGCAAGCCGTGCTCAGAAAGCTCGCCTCAAGGGGCACTTGGGGAGCTCAGTCAGTTAAGCATCCAACTCCTGATTTGGGCTCAGGTCATGATCATACAGTTTGTGAGATCAAGCCCCATGTGGGGCTCTGAGCTGACAACTCAGAGCTTGCTTGGGATTCTCTCCCTCCCTCTCTCACTCTCTCTCTCTGTCCCTCCCCTGCTTGCCCTCTCTCTCTTTCTCTCAAAATAAATAAAATAAACTTTAACAAAAAGTCCACCTCAAGACCACAGCTACAATCATTCTTTGGCGTCCTGGGCTTCCGGTAGTAACCACCACAAAACTTGGCAAGATTCTTAAAAGGAAGGAGCATAAGATTCGCAGAATCATAATGTTGAAAGTGATATCGGTTAACATCCAGTCGATTCTTGTCATATTTAAATTGGAATAAAGAGAAGCCTGAGACCCAATTAAGACAGATAGAAGGTGCTAACAATTTTGGTTTCAAACACAGCTCTCTTCTCTCCTAGTGAAGGTGCTAAAGCATACCTCAGGGTGCTTTATGTCCCCGTCCTCTATTTCCATCCGTGTCCCCAACCCGGCTTCTAGAAGTAGACAAACACAATCTGAGGTGGAGCTCTGAGCAGTCTATGCAAACCCTTTTCCAGCGAAGTCTCCTAGACTTCTACCCGGAGCTGACCACCACCCCAGGCACCTCCTACGTGAAATTCTGCAGCACGTCACACCTTCCTCTGTGTCCCTCGACTACAGCCTTAATTGAAACACTCATGACTCTTGACCTGGACTTCCTCAGTTATTTCTTTACCACCTTCACAGTGCTCCATGTATATGCGCACCCCAAAATGTCTTTCAGGTGCTGCAGATTCACCTTTCTCACCACACAGTTGTGAGCACATCATTGCTCCACTTGAGTGTTTAGGAATCGCCATGCCCCACTTCCCCCTTTTGGGATAAAAGGTCACCCAGGAACTCCTCAGTCCCTGGAGTCCATTGGATGATGCTATCCTGGCATGCCTGGGACATTCAGGGTATCAGTGGGCTCCTGGGGGAACCCCACTGCTTTACGGGTACAGTCTGAAAACCTGTAGACATGATCCAGGCCCCTGCCTGTGTATGGAAATTCTTCCCCTTCTTCATCTTGTAGAGCAAATGCTGGCACACCCATGAAGGGGTCTCTGTCTGAGGCACAGATAGCCCCCCTTTCCTTTGACCTCCCATAACGCAGCATTTGGCCGTCTATTATGGAATTTCCCATATTTTATCTTATGCCACAAACTGATTTTTAGTCTTCTTGCTAGATTGGAATCTTCTTCCTTTTTAATTAAAAGAATTTTTTTAATGTCTTATTTATTTTTGAGAGAGAGAGAGAGAGAGAGAGAGAGAGAGAGAGAGAGAGCAGGAGGGTCAGAGAGAGCTGGAAGCAGACTCCAGGCTCTGAGATAGCTATCAGCCCAGAGCCCGACACAGGGCTCGAACCCATGGACTGTGTGATCATGACCTGAGCTGAAGTTGGATGCTTAACCGACTGAGCCACCTGGGTGCCCCTAGATTGGAATCTTCTTGAAGCTCCAGGAGAGGAAAACCTAGGCTATTACTAAGCAGTTACTCTGTACCTGGTACTTCCTCCTTGTTATCTCTTTAAACCTCACCTTGACGAGGTGGTGGGTAGTCATTACACACCTTTCACGGTTGAGCGAGACAGGATCAAGACCCCAAGTGCCTTGCCCTTTACACAATCCCAAGAACTATCTGAGGGATTAATTAACTTATATCATTGCCAAAGGTTTGGGACTGTTTATTCAGATATGGCTTCTCCAAGTTCCCATAGGACTCAAAGATAAAAAGTGTTTGATGTTGGATTTTCTGGTGACCTTTATTAATGATGCTTTATTATATATCCATTGAAGGGCCTCTAATAACCCCATTCTCAAGCAGATGTTTATGTTTTTGAAGTGGGAAGACTCTTAAGGAGAGATCAACACAGTAATGTGAAATGCTGGCCAAGAAGCAGTTGATGGGCAATTTTGACCTCCTCCAAGAAAGTGGAAAGTCAAGTGGCAAATGCTTGCTCTTTTCTAGAAGACAAGGCCAATCCTGAGCTTGGATATGCTTGTGTTGGGATAAAGACACAATGAGAATTCACCACCCTCTGAATCTTATGGGAACAGCTGACTTAGGAAGGGGGAAATAGCTCTCAATCACTCAACCACAATTATGTCTGCCTTTTGCAGGGGGATTAAGAAGAGGAGGTGCTGTTGAGGGGGTGAAGGACCCAGATGGGATCGTTCTGGATGGCGTGCTCATGTGCCTCATCATTCTGCCCAGGAGAAGCACCCCCCCCCCAACTTTTATTCATGCTGCCAGTGCCAAATGGTGCCTGGAGCCGCCGCTGGAAGGAGAAAGACACTCAAACAATAAATCCATTTGGACACTTTCCTGAGAGTCTCCAATTTTGTGGCCAGAGTAATTTCATGATAAATGAGATCAATAGACAGGGTTTTCAGTCATTTAATCAGTATTAACTCAGAATCCAGGCAGACACTGTGCTTTAGGATGATGTAGTGACTATATTGTGTAAGATACACCGGACTTCACACCCGTGTTGCGCTAGAAGGTTTATCTCTTGGGAGAGCAGCCAGGTAAGGGCCTGGGCCCACACTTGAGGGATCATGCAGTGCCCCTGGGGATCCGCACCCTATCCTTTTATGAAAATCATTGTAAGTCAATTTCAAAGTTTCTAACTTTAATAATATCTTACAGTGCTGGTGAAGATACCAGTGGTGCCGTTATCTTGAGTAGTTTCCACACTGTTTGAACCAAATCCTACATCCCTTTCATGCTGTCTTGACAGCTGTAACCTCAGAAGGTGCCTGATTTCCTATATTGTGTCGTTGAACCCCAGCCTGAAGTTAGGATGGGATCCAAGTCCTTGAATACATGGAAGAATTATTTGAAGTGTCCAGGGATAAGAAAATCTAGGGAAAAAGAGACCTATTTCTTAGAGAGACAAAATGGAGAAAATAAAATCTGCCCTCAAGGTCAAGGGCGTGGGAGAAGCGGGACATGAGCAACGGGATGACTATCAGAAGGTAAGATCATAGAGCACAGATAAATGGAAATGGAACTGTGAGGGTCTGAGACAACCTCTGGGAACAGGGATGGAGCGCCAGAAATTTTAAGTTAAAACGTAGAGGTAGATAGATTGGTTTCAGGTGACCCCAGGTAAGGAAGGACAGCTGTGTGTTTGGGTACGGCCCATGGTGGAGAAAGTCATGGTGACAGAAACATTAGAGAGTTTCAATGGGAATGAACTCTGACGTCACCTTGGAATTGAAAAGCATTTCAAATCATTCCAATGCAGTCATGCTCCATTCTGTGAGGGAAGGGGGGATTGGTATTTAATATTGCTTCAGAGAATTTGTATTTCCACAAGTACCAAAACCTTTGAAGTTGCGCTGAAGTTATACCGGAATGTGCTATATTTGCATCCCATTTCTTTATTCACCCGGGTTGTTCTTCCTAATCTCTACATCGCAGCACAAATCCCTTTCATGCTCCATTTCCCACACATCGCAACCTCCTATTTTGTAGATAATGTTCTTTTCTTCCATTATGGTTACAAATGACTGGGAGAAAAATACACAAGCCTCAACCAGCCCTGTGTAATAACCTGCCTACCTCCACGATGTGAGTTGCTGCTTTTTGTTTATTCCTCTTCACCTCCTACAATGGCTACACATCAGAGATTTTTATAACAACAGAGGCTCTTGGGAGATGAAGAGTGGATTGAGATATGGGATATGACTTTAGACTTCTTGATGGTGACTTGGGCTCAACTCGTTTCTCCCAAACTGTTATTTTTTCTCATTTTATTTTACTTTTTAAATTGTTTTAATGTTTATTTATTTTTGAAAGATACAGAGCATGAGCAGGGAGGGGCAGAGAGAGAGGGAGACACAGAAACTGAAGCAGGCTCCAGGCTCTGAGCTGTCAGCACGGAGACATGAGGCTCAACCTCCTGAACCGTGAGATCATGACCTGAGCTGAAGTCAGACACTTAACCGACTGAGCCACCCAGGCACCCCATTCTTTTCTCATTTTAATTGTACCTAAAGTTGTTTTATTTATTTTATTTATTATTATTATTATTATTTTTGCAAACCTTTTGTTAAAGTACAACATGGTAGTGGAATGCATTTGTTTTTCTTCAAAATTTGCCATAGCTATAGATCTGGTCCAAATAGTCTTTCAGAACATTGTCAGAAGTGATGTCTATTTTTCCTCACCTGAAAATTGGATAAGCCTTTAGGCTGCTTTGATGACCAAAATGCTGGCTGAGTGACATTTCTAGGTCAGAAAAGGCAGCATGACCTCCACCTAATTCTGCTCACCCTTGAATACAGTCGCCATGTTGTGAGAAGCCTGGGCCACATAGAGAGGCTCCATGTGGGTGTTCCAGCCAAGTCCCAGCTAAGGTTTCTCTTGACGTCTGGCATGGATTGTAAGACATGGGAGCTGAGCGAACCTTCAGATGGTCCTAGTGCCCAGCCTCTGATCTGACCCGGCTTATGCCAAATGAGGCAAAGATACAGTATCCCTAACAAGCCCTGTCAAATTGCAGACTTGTAAGAAAAACTAATGCTGCTATTTGCTTTAAACCACCATGTTTTGGGGTGGTTTGTTACTCAGCACTAACTACCTGAGACAAACAGACACAGAGAAGAAATAACACACTTCATAAGTATGCTGGCCAATGAATTTTCACAATCTGAACACAGCCATGTAACCAGCACCCAGATCCAGAACTACCTTTTTGGGGGGCACCTGGGTGGCTCAGTGGGTTGAGCAATAAACTTCGGCTCATGTGACGATCTTGTGGTTTGGGGGTTCAAGCCCCACATTGGGTCAGATCCTCTGTCTCCCTCTCTCTTTGCCCCTCCCCCACTGTCATTATCTCTATCTCCCTCTCTTTCTGTCTCTCTCTCTCAAAATTAAATAAACCTTAAAAAAAAAAAGAGGGGCTCCTGGGTGGCTTAGTCAGTTGAATATCTGACTTCAGCCAGGGCCACAATCTCATGGTTCATGAGTTCAAGCTCAGTGTTGGGCTCTGTGCTGAGAGCTCGGAGCCTGGAGCTGCTTTGGATTCTGCATCTCCTTCCCTCTCTACCCCTCCCCACTTGTGCTCTGTCTCTCTCTCTTTCAAAAAAACACATTAAAAAATAAAAAATAAATAAAGTAATGCCAAAGGTAGGTCTGCAGGCATACAGAACACTGGACCCATATTGGCAGAAGCAATTCTAAGCTGTAACTCCTTTGGATTTAAAATAGTGAATATGGCCATTGCCCCACGGACGGCTGCTTCCAAACATGGGCAAGTTGAGGATGATAGTTGAGGGATGGTCTGGGACACAAGGGACCAGCATAGAGGACAACACCTCCACCCGTTCTTCGGCACCCCAGGAGCATTTTGCACATGTCATTTAGCATGGAGGAAATGCTTGGTGTTGTTCTTAGTATCATGTTCTCTCATTAACTGTTCAAGGATGACCAAAAATCTCTTGAAAACACTGTGCCCCACTCACTTCTATATTCCATTGGGTTCAAGTCCAAGGACAATGCACATGAAGTGTTCAATGTCTACAGAATAAATGAATCATCGAGTGAACAACAACAAAAAAAACACCTGACTTTCTGTGCCTTCTGTGACTGACTAGTTGTGTGACCTTAGGCAAATCAATGAGCCTCTCTGGGTTTTGGTTTTCTGGTAAAGAAAGAGATGAAATTAGGCTTTCGAGTCTTTTCGTCTCCTTCACGCCGTAAGTCTCAATGTGGTTCTATTTATATCCTGCAAACCTCTGACCTGCTTATAGAAGAGAAACCAAAACCCCAGTGACCGTCTTCTCACACCAGCATCCAAATGAGGCTGTGATCTGTCCATCTGTTTATTTGGGAGATCAGTTGTGTCCCGGTTTCAGAGCCCTGATCCTGTGCGCCGTCTCCTCCCCTCCAAGGCCACGCTGCGTCCGTCCTGGTCTCCTCTTGTGCAGCAGGCTGACGTTTGATCTTCGGTTCACATTTGTTCCTGCTCTTAGCACTCCTGGGAGACTGTTTACCCTCTTCTAATGCCGTCAAAGGCTACCTTTCAGTGGATTGTGTTGTCATCTCATAGATGCTGCTGAATGTTAGCTTAGCGTCGCCCAGGGACATCCCGGGGCTGATGAATGACAAATGAGCAATGAACCGAAATTTCTCTCTTTTAACTGGTCTCCAACTAAAACTTCCAAGCCAGAAGGCTGTCTACCCTTATGGCTAAGGGATTTCTGAATGTATTTTCTTTGCACCCCCCTGCCCCCAGAACCATGGGCTGGCAGGTGTGATGGGAAGGACATCTAACTACGAGCAGAGAATCTTATTCCAGGCTCAGTTTTGCCCCTAACTAGCTTATGTCAATAATAATATACTCAGTGTCATGTACTCTAGATCCTATTTGTAAATTTTCTTAGCTTACCTTATAGGAACTGTGGCTGAACTATTCTTTTTTTTTTTTTTTTTGTTCTCAAGTTAGTTAACATACAATGTAGTCTGGAATAGAACCCAGTGATTCATCACTCACATATGGGCTCATCCCAACAAGCACCTTCCTTAATGCCCATCACCTATTTAACCCATCACCCCCACCCACTTCCCCCCTGGCAACCCTCAGCTTGTTCTCTGTATTTAAGAGTCTCTTATGGTTTGCCTTCTTCTCTGTGTTTATCTTATTTTTCCTTCCCTACCCCCTGGTCATCTGTTCAGTTTCTCAAGTTCCACATCTGAGTGAAATTGTGTGATATCTGTCTTTCTCTGACTGACTTACTTTGCTTAGCATAATACGCTCCAGTTCCATCCATGCTGTTGCAAATGGCAAGATTTCAATCTTTTTCATCACCAAGAAATATTCCATGTATATATATATATACACCTAATCTTCTTAATCTATTCATCAATTGATGGACATTTGGGCTCTATCTATCTATAGTTGATGCTCTTAAACACACCTAAAAGTGCCCAATTATTGGACCGCCTAAGTGGTTGAGTCACCTCAGCGTCCAACTTTGGCTTAGGTCATGATCTCATGATTCATAAGTTCAAGCCCCATGTCAGGCTCTGAGAGACTGCAACCTGCTTCAGATTCTGTGTCTCCCTCTCTCTCTGCACCTCCCTTGCTTGAGCTATCTCTCTCTCTCAAAAATAAATAAACATTAAAAAAAAAGTCCCAGATGGCTTGGCCCACTCTGGGACAGAACTGAAGGGCCTTCCCAACCCCAGAGCTCCCTAGAAGATTGGCCAAATTCAATTTCTTCATCGGCTCATCTTATTTTGTTCCACAGGCTACTGATCCTAAGAGCCCACCCTAATGAATTTCCTAGACACATCTGAGAGCATCAGAGCCTCTAGAGGAGCCTGATCTGTCACAGGCAGTCAGACAAATCTGGGTTATACTGCCAGACGCATCTCCTTAACGGATGTTGGCATAGCAGAAGGACTAGCTTTGAACCTGGACTGTGACCCCTGCTAGCTGTGCCCCTTGGGACAAGTTTCTCAACACATCCAAACTTCAGTTTTCTTGTCTGAAACCTCCTGGTATTTATACTAGGCAGCTCCTAGAGCAGAATGGACACACAAATGTGCTCACTGACTTCAAGCCCTTCAGCAAGGTGCCTGGCTCTGAATTATTACCAGCTTCGAGAATGCCTTTGGCCGAGGAATCTGCATGATGTGGTGCAAACCGGTGTGTTCCAGGCTCTCCATGTCTCCATGAGACTTACTGGAGTGCAGATCAACCCTTTGGAAACTTCCCCTCGCTGGCAGCGTAAAGTGAAGGGGGCGTGGCTAGAACTTGAGGGTCCCTCTCCTAGCTCCTACTTAAGAAAAACAGTGTTAACCGAGGCCCTTCGTAACCTCAACTGCGGGGTAATTGGCATCAGGAGATGTAGAATCTGGAAGGAGGCACGGAGAAGTCAGAGGTCTTGCTGCCGTGTAGAGGTCTGCCTTGGTGGGTCCCTTTCATGGTTGTCTCTATTGAAACTCACTTGTTTCTATTGTTCAAGGGCAAGGGAGTGCCCTTTTGTTTGAGCGGCTGGACTGGTTCCTGGCTCCGAAGGCTCAGCAGGGCCTGGGCCAGGCTCTGGGGCAAAGACCAAGGATTAAGGGCAAGGGAGAAGGTTTTGGCTGGCTGCCAAAATTCCTGTGCTTTGGTCCTTCATCCTGTGACTATTGTCACCTCTACAGTGGTCAAATCCTGACCACCAGAGCAGAAGGGACAGATGCTGGAGCAGTGATTTCACACCAACTATATATTGTGCAGACTCTAAAAATTGCATTAAAAAAAAGGATGAGGGGGCACCTGGGTGGCTCAGTCGGTTAAGCATCCGACTTTATAGCTCAAGTCATGATCTTGCAGTCAGTGAGTTCGAGCCCCGCATCGGGCTCTGTGTGGACAGCTCGGATCCTGGAGCCTGATTCGGATTCTGTGTCTCCCTCTATCTTTGCCTCACCCCCCCCCTGGTGTTCTGTCTCTCTCTCTCAAAAATAAATTTAAAAAAAAATTTTTTTAAAGGGCGGAAGGTAGTTACCATGACCATGAGAGGGGTCTACTGGTTAGGGGTTAGAGACAATGAGCAAAGCACCACCCAATGTGTGCAGCAGTCTCATCCCAAGAAAAAAATGCCCACTGTTGGGGCCCAGCAGGCCAAAAAACCTGCCGCAGAGCAACCTTGTTGATGGCCAGACCTCCGGGGCACAGGAGAATCTACATAAGGGACCGTTGATGGCCATGCCTCCGGGGCGCAGGAGAAAATTTTGGGAATTTGTGGAACCAGTCAAAAGACTGTGAAGTGACATTTGGCCTCCTGGGCTGCATATGTGGCTTCTATTAACCTGTCTATGATTTTTCTCATTGCTTTGCAAGAGCAATGAAGGCATATACCTTTAAGTTTTGAATCAACTTGGGTCAGTTAGTGGCACCTGCTTTCCCTTACTTTATTTCTGTTCCCGGCTCATTGCCTGCTGTTGGGGCAAACACAATCCTCTGTCTAAAATTAACCCCCTGAATGATAAGCGTCTTGCCCAGACATAGCTGCTAAAGGACCTTGAAGAAAAGAAGATTCTTTGAGAGACAGACTCCCTCATTCCTGTTTTTTTTACTTCTGTTCTCTCTTCTATGATAAAAAATGATCCTTCCCAGAGCATGTTTTTACTTTTTCAAGGACCATAAACTATGTAATCACTAAAGAAAAAAAAAATGTGTAATCCCCTAATGGCATAAAAGACACTGACTTTCTTAGTAAAGTGTGGCTTTGCCACCATTCACGTTGTCTGTCTTCTTTCTTTCCTATAGATAGTTCGCTGACACCAACCACCTACTCAGGGACCGTTTGGCTGGGGGTACGTGGGCTGATCCCCCGTCCTCCGGACCCCACCCTAAATTCGAATCATACCCACACAGATTCACACAGAGAGGACAAGAATTAAAGAGGCCACTTAGCCTGATTCTAGTCAGGCGCTCAAGCAGGGCGGATTCAAGGAAGGCTCTGACCCCAGCAGCGCATCTCATCAGAGTGAGGGGGCATGGCATTGTGGCCGTAGCAAGAGGGCCCGTGTCAATGTGCTCCCTGGAAATCTGCTGCATAGGAAGTCTGGTCTCTGAATGCTGATCTGCATCTCTTTCAGTCAGAGGAAAGACGACTGTTTGAACCTCCATTGGGAACCCCTTAAATTTCTGGTTCCATTGATGTTCCTCATACTGTTTACCAAATCTGTGCATTATAAGGACATTTTTTTCAAAAATTTTTTAAACTTTTACTTATTTATTTATTTTGAGAGAGGGAGAAAGAGCTTGAGCAGGGGAGGGGCAGAGAAAGAGGGAGACAGAGAATGTGAAGCAGGCTCTGAGCTGTCAGCACAGAGGTGGATGCAGGGCTCGAACTTACAGACACACAAGATCCATGACCTGAGCTTGAAATCAGACGCTTAATGGACTGAGCCACCCAGGTACCCCTAGAAAGGCATTTTTTAAGAAAGAGAGGCTATCGTTGTCATGAGAACTTTAGCATGAACTCCCCAACATTGAAAACCACTATGTCCCATGTAAATGAAAACAAATTCATCTGCCAATTCACTTTTTTAAAAATTTTTAAATGTTTTACTTATTTTTGAGAGACAGAGTGAGCAGAGGAGGGTCAGAGAGAGAGACACAGAATCCAAAGCAGACTCCAGGCTCTGAGCTGTCAGCACAGAGCCCGACGCAGGGCTTGATCCCACCAACCATGAGATCACGACCTGAGCCAAAGCTGAACGCTTACCGACTGAGCCACCTGGCGCCTCCCACTAATTTACTTTTAATGGGCTCTGTCTTGCTCACAATCTTGCCCAGACCGTTATGCTTTTTTTCCCTTTATTTTACTTTGAAGAATGCCATACCCCTAATGCAATTCTCTCTACTCCCCTGATGGTTTGAAATACCTGGGTTTTGCTTTTGCTTCTCGGTGCGTCTCACTCCGAATCCAGGCACGTCTATTTGCCCGGCCACGTGGCGCGTGCTTGTCAATAACAACACTCTGAGTTCAGAGTAATGATCCTGGCCCGCCTTTCCCATCTGTTATTTCCATTCGCCTGATGTCTTCATAGTAGCCTTTTGGGGCATAACAAGACCCTCCCTTACAAGCCATCCTTCTCTCTCCAAACACTTTATGTCCAAATTGTTTGGGCTGCTCTTTACAGCGCTCCCGAAGCGTCGTGACTAAATGCTATCATTCCCCCTCTTGCTGGAGGAGACTGATTTCTGGCAGGACTCGGAGTGGCACCATATATTCACGGGCCTCGCTGTCGCTTCCTCCTTTAGCTTCTGGCTCTGGCTGGAGCAGTTGATTTCCATCATTAGCGATGTCACTTGCTCCATCTCACGTTGTCTATCATCCTCATGTGAACTCGGGGCTGTCCTTTCCAGAGTGTCCCCAGCTTCGTGACAGGGAGAGGGGCTGGGAAGAGGAAGCAGGGGGACACGGGACCTCTGTTGAGCTGAAATTCAAGCCGGCACAGACCTTGAGTCCTGCAGGCACCCAGCCAGCAGTGCAAACCCAGGGAGCAAGAACTCAACACAGGGCAGCTGGGAACAGAGGGAATTTATTTGGATTGTCGGTACTGGTTCTAGAAAGTCGGCAGCATGTGGGGGGTAGGGATCTGGAGAGAGTGAGCAATATAAGCAATAATTATAATAATCACATCTAATATTTATTAAGCCATTTGTACAGACTTCAAATCCTCGAGATGAATTAAGTCATCTTATCTTTATTACGATTTCATAAGGCAGATGTTATCATTGCCCCCATTTTATAGATGTGCAGACGGAGGCGTAGAGATGAATTCAAATACCCGTCAGCTGGCACAGGTGTCCAGGGGGCGCTGGAGGCACTGATGGGAGTTTGAAGGCGCTTACAATATGAAAAGTTCCAACAGCCTGTGGGTCAGAGTTTGAAGCCAATGCCTGGCAGTGACTGGAGACAAAGCCTTGAAGCTCCAGGGTGAATGGCAAGAAGGGAGCCAGGTAAATGGCTCGGGCTCCGAGCAAGCATGAGCTCCTGAGAAGGGACTGGTCAGACTCAGACCTCACTGTGGGGCCCGGAGCAGCTTGAGAAGGGGGTATGGGGAAGAGGCCAAGCCCCAGCCCAGGAGAAACAGACATGGGTTCAAGAGCCACAGGAGCCGGAGATACTAGCAAAGGGCTCCAAGCCACCCTGTCTCGGGAACGGGCAGCTTACCTAAGCCCTTGGGTGGCTGAGTACCCGCAGAGCAGAATCCTCCTACCTGGGCCCTGAGCTGATGGGAGCCATGGCATAACCAGTCATCACCTCTGCCTTTGGTGCTGAGAACATAAGACAAGAGGCCTCAGGAGGGTGGCCCATGGGGTCTCTCGGAGCCCCAGCTGCCCTGGAGGTGCCGTCCAGGGCCTTGCGGAGCCTGGCTCCTCCTGGGAGCCCTCCATGAAATCAGTTCCAGACTTTGACCTCGGCGGGTCCCCCCCTAATTCCATCAGCTGCTGAGGTCCAGGATGACACCACCCTTAGGTCCGGAGAAGCCTTTAAAGGCCAAAGGAATAGACCTTTAGTAGTGACATCTCAGGTACAGCCTAGGGCACCGGCGTGCAGAAGTGTCCCCCCCCCCCCCCCGCGCAGGACACAGGCCTGCCTTCCTGGCGTGACCGGAGCTGAACTGTCTTCCTACAGCCTTGCTGACGCCTGGTAAGAGGGGAGGAAACTCCACCAAATGCCACACATCACAGCACAGAGCAGACATCTCTTCACAGCTTGGGAGGGAATCATGCTACAGTCCACGGTCCAGCCAGTGCACTGATATTCTAGAGCCTTCTAGAGCCTGTACATCATTTATGCCACATGAGTGTCATAGTGATTGACCTCAAAACTATTGGAAGACCTCAAAATCAGGAAGAAGAGCCTGGTTTTAGAGCCTGAAAAGGAGGCAGCCTGGAGAAGGTGGATTCACCTCTGCACCTGTGAGAGAAGCGCAGGGGTGCCTGTGGGCTCAGTCAGTTAAGTGTCCGACTTCTGCTCAGGTTATGATCTCATGGATTCAGGGGTTCAGGCCCACATCAGGCTCTGTGCTGACAGCTTGGAGCCTGCTTCAGATTCTGCATCTCTCTCTCTCTCTCTCTCTCTCTCTCTACTGCTTGTGCTCTCTCTCTTTCTCAAAAATAAATAAAAATAAACATCAGGGGCTCCTGGGTGGCTAAGTCAGTTGAGTGTCCTACTTTGGCTCAGGTCATAATCTCACAGTATGTGAGTTCGTGTCTCACATTAGGTGAGTTTAAACCCCACTTTGGGTGAGCCCAAGCCCTGCTTTGGGTAAAAAAAATTTGAGCCCTGCTTTGAGCGAGCCCCGTTTTTCTCTCTCTCTCTCTCCCACTCTCCCTCCCCCACTCCCCACCCGTTGCTCACTGATGCCCTTTCTCTCTCTAAAAAAAAAGGAAAAAACCCTCTAATTCAACAAAAATTAAGATTTGCTAAAAAAAAAAAAGAAAAAGATGAACCAAGGGATGAATGAAACCTCTAATCATGTAGAGATATACAAACAGTGTAATTCTAGTTTAATCTTTAAATCTCACAGAAATGGAAATTAATTGGAATGTTAGTTTGGGGGTTGAATTGAGTTGGGATATAAGTTCAGTAAGGAATATTCAGAGAGGAAGAAAAAAGAACTCAGAATACCTTGAGTTAAATTCTTCTGTACTATTGGATTAAATGCTCAGAGCAGATTCACATTGGTTCCTGACACCCAGAGGTTTTGAGACGATTCCAAACAAGAATAACACCAAGACATACTCAGCAAACAGCACGTACAAGATGCCATTCACAGAAAGCATGGAACAGAGCTGCGGGCCCAGATATATATATGTCTTTGTGTATTTCTAATTTTTTTTTAGTGTTTATTTACTTTTTGAGAAAGAAAGACAGGGGAAAGGCAGAGAGAGAAGGGGACACAGAATCCGAAGCAGTCTCCAGGCTCTGAGCCATTAGCACAGAGCCTGATGCAGGGCTCGAACCCACAAACCAGGAGATCATGACTTGAGCTGAAGTCGGACACTCACCCAAGGCACCCAGGTGCCCCTTTGCATATTTCTGAGGTTCACGTTGGCAACTGAGGCAACTCGTTGACCACATTTTGCGGGGAGTTCCTCTGGCCTACCTTCCTTGGCCCACTGAAACTTCCTTGGCCTGCTGAGCCCAGTTCAGCGAGAATCACCCCACCCTTGTTGCTAACCAACTTCCTCTAAGTCATTTGCCACCTGCAGTCTGTTGTAAGACCCCCGCTGTCCCCACTGTACTTGGTGTTGAGTTCAATCTCTCCGCCCCATTGCAACAGTCTTGAATAAAGACTCCCTTGCCTGTTTAACTCTGCCCAGTATAATTTTCCTCGGATGCAACCCAGAGTATTGGGTAGAACATTGGTCAGGAAATCACACATGTTCCGTGTCAACACGGGCCCTCAACAAGTCACCAGCACAAGGGAGTGGCTGGCTTTAGATGCAGGATGGCATCGCAGCTTAGAGATGAGCTAAGGCCCAGGAGACCTGCAAGTGGGGGGTCTGATTCCTTCCCTGTTATGGTCTGAAAGCTGCATCTCCCCCAAGTTCATATGTGGAAATCCGAATTCCCCATGTGATGGTATTTGGAGGTGGGGACTTTGGAAAGTGACGGGATTCATTTCCTTATAAAAAAGACCCCAGGGGAGCTTTCTTGACCCTTTTGCCAATGAGAAGACAGCCATCTCCAACCCAGGAAGCAGGTTCTCACCGGACACTGAATCTGCGGGTACCTTGATCTTGGACCTCCAGCCTCCAGAACTGGGAGAAGTAGATTTCTCTTGTGTAGAAGCCCCCCAGCCCATGAGAGGTTTCCCCTTTGGCCTTTGGCCATTACTTGTCTCTCCGGGTTTCTGTTTTCTTACCTATAAAACCAGACAATGATAGCACCTCCTTAGGGTTTTGATGAGGAGAAAAAATGAGTTAATATTTGTCAATGGCTTAGAACAATGTCTTGCACCTATCAGAATTATATTTTTAATTAGCCACCTCTCCGAGCTGGTCTTGTCCCAAAAGTGGGATGGGAACATGGGGATCAGACCGACATTATTCCTCTGTGTCGTTTCACCGTCATAATGAGAATGTACTATGATAAGGAAGGAAAGAAGGAAGGAAGAGAGGGAGGAAGGGTGAAAAGAAGGGAGGCAGGCCAAAACACGATCTGAGCATCCCTCCTCAGCTACTCTTAGGAAGACATATCACTTTCCACCTGCCCTTTCGACCGGAGAGGAAGCTGGTCCCATCTGAATGGAAGTTCCAGCCCTTAAATGAATTTGGCAAATGCCTGAATGATAGTGCCTGGTCCTACGCTCCGTAAATCAAAGCCAGGGAATAATTCTAACGATGCATAAACAGAAAATATGAAAATTAATGCTTGCAGGAACCTTATTTAATTTTGCTGTAAACTGATTTCCGTGACATTTATGCCGTTTGTTTTGTGCAGTTGTGAGGGCTTTTTTTTTTTTAACCCCCCCCTTTAGATTTTGTTTTGTGTTTTCTTTTCCCTTTTGGCTTTGTTTCATCGAGCCTAGTCATCTGCCCATTTATCTCTAAAATGACCTTCCTTTCTTGAAACGCATGTCCTTCTGTTTGTAATAAAAGGTCGTAAACTTGTCGGGCCCATCAAAGCCATTACTATGGCAATACACTACCGGATTGCAATTATTAACCTCTGGATAAACAGGCAGGCACGGAAGATGGATGGAGAGGGATAAGGCTTGTGTTTATACACATTTATCTTTAGTAATTAGCCATCTGGGGGAAACCGCAAATACAGGCAACAGAAATTGATTTATCTTCAAATAATAAGTTTTGCTTTACAACAAGGTCTAAAAGTGGATCCTCTCAAGTGCTAATTTTGCATGTCACTTGCATGCTTTAAGGATGAAAGTAGTAATTACCAGGGCTTTCATATGCAAAAGTAAGGTGCTGGGGATCGGGGCTGGCTTCATCTAGGAGAAAAAAAAAGATTTGTTCCCCGGAAGCCTGCTAGTTTCCAGAGGCTTTCTTGGCTCCTAGAGACCCGTCACTAAGGGCTGTATCTGGCTGGATGGTCCAGGGCCATCCCTGTGGGATCAGCGGCAGAATCATGTGATCTGCAGCCGGAGAGTCTCTGGCTCCATGAGAGCATCCCTGGCCATGGGCTAACATTTCTCCACTACGCGAAGGTTCACGGCCAGGAGAGGAACCACCTCAACACGTGTGCCAAGTGAGACCGGGTTTTTGGGCAGACCGGGGTGGGGATGGAGGAATCAAGATGCCATGTGTCTGATTTCCACGGCTGGCTCCGTATTGAAGGGCTTTGCATCTACATTTGCACCCTGGCCAACCGCCCTTCTGTTCCAGGAAGTAACAGCCCAGGCCAGAGGGGAATTGGTCCGGGTGATTTCCCTTTCCTTCATCATTAACCCTCAGGGAAGCGCCTGTTTTTAATTAGCTGTGGTTCAAAACCATCCATCCAGGCCCGCACGCGGCACCCTCCGACGCTGTTCAAAGACAAAGGAAAACAGGGCGGAAGGCTCTGGAGAGGCCCCGTCGACATCCATCTGCCGCAGCTGGCGTTCTCTCATTAAACCCTTCTCATAAATAGCACTGGATCCCGCGGTCTTTCACCAAATGTTTTGTGAACGGCTGTTATTCATAACAAATTGGAATTCGTTGCCGTCTGAAATTGGCCCTGCGGGCCGCCACCTGTGGACCCCTTTGGCACGAGTTGGAGCCCCCTGACACCTAACACCTGTCTGCTGCTGTGTGCGCTGTGGCCGCCGCCTCCCCACCCGCTGGTGGATGACCATGATGGAGCTGACCCATCAGTGGTAGTAAGAAGGTGGGCGGAACCCCTGAGAATCCGGTGCAAATCCCACCTCTGTCACCTGATCTTACTTCGCTAATGTGAAATGGAGATGATACCAGATCCTATCCCACGGGGCTGTTGTAGGTGGTGAAGGTGAAGCTCAATAATGGGCAGGACCTCCCTACCCACGGCCAAGTATAACCCAGTCCTACACAGGTTCTGCCCACCGAGTTCTGGAATGTTCTCCCTGTGAGATACAAGGCGGGGCCATTTTTCTGAGCCCCAATTATGACAATAAGAATGTGGGCTTTGTTTTATTCAAGTATAATTGACATACAATATTCTATTAGCTTCAGGTGTATATCACAGTGACACGACATTTTTATACATTACAAAATGAGCCCCGCAATAAGTATGTACCATCTGTCACCATACAAAGTTATTACAGCATCATTGACTATATTCCCTATGCTATAATTACGTTTTAATGAAAAATAAATAAAATGCTTATAGAAAGCTCTTAACCAGTGTCTTGCACACACAAGGCAATGAATAAATGACAACTTTTTAAGAAGTTTTGTGGGTTGCCTGGGGGGCTCAGTGAGTTGAGTGTCTGACTTTGGCTAAGGTCGTGATCTCCCAGTTTGTGAGTTCAGGCTTCGCATTGGGCTCACTGCCATCAGCCTGTAGGCGCAGAGACCGCTTCCGATCCTGTCTCCCTCTCTATGCCCTTCCTCCACTTGTGCTTTACCGTAATAAATAAAAGGAAAAAAAAGAACATTTAAAAAAACGTTTTGTGATTGGCATCTATACTTACATGAATAGACTCTTACTGTAGGTAGACTTATGAATAAATGCCCACCCACGGTTGCTCCTGACTTTGTCGACTGTAACATATCCTATAAGGACCAGCAGAACTGAGCAGAAACAGAGATGGTTTGTCCCCCAAATGCCTTCTTCCCTTCCTCTTTTGATAATAGAAACTCGAAGCCACAGTGAGCTGCCCAGCTAGAGACCACACTTCCCAGCTGTTTCTCAACCATCGCCAACGAAATGGGGCCACAAGTGTCATGTCACCACCCGAAAAAGGGAGCGTTATCCTTCCCAGACTCCCCCCTTCCAGAGACCGGATGACCCAACTTTGGTCATTCACATTGTTGGGGATCAGCGAGTATAAGAGAGAGCCATGGGCTCTGCGCAACCTCACAAAGCAAAGCTCCTTGCTGTCTCCCATCCACGTTACCTGGGGACTGTTTTCTGTGCAAAACATGTGCATTTCTCTCCGCTTAAGTCGTCATTGTTGTGGGCTTCTTTGTCACTGCTGCTTGGTTCGTACTCTAATACATTGGTAAGGATGGTCAGCAGATGTAACGGTCTGTGGGACCCCACCCTTCCACCCCCCCTTAACTATTCCCAGATGAAATGTTCCTCCCTTCTCTTCCTATCGCCCGACAGTCCTCACATTTCACAGGCTTGCTTTATGGCATCAGATCAGTTAGTTTCACTCAAAAATGTGTTTCATTTAGGCACAAACATTTCTTATGTGTCCTCTTCTTTCTTCTCCTTTCCTTCATTGCTGTCCCTGCTCAGTTTAAAGTCAATTTCTCTGGCCCCTATGCCATTTCTTTCTTTGTCTTTCTACATCTCATTCACACTGACTGCCTTGCTCTTTCCATCATATTAGCTCATTTTCTCTCTGACAAAACCAGAGGCAATTAAAGCCAATAAGAGAACAAAACCACGTTGGCAACGCACCCAGGACAAGAACACAAGGAGCTATGTACTAGACGCATCAATGGTTCACAGATTCATACTGGCAGAAGGGGGGAAGACCCCCCGATGAGAGTTTTCCAGGAGGACATCAGTGGCCATTGGGAGATGACACCAGGCCACGGGCACAGAGCAGTCTACAAAATAATGACTGGAATTAAAATGCAGGCCCTTTGGGGCACCAGTCGGGCTCAGGTCATGATCCCAGGGCCATGGGATTGGGCCCCACATCAGCCTCTCTGCTGAGCATGGAAACTGCTTGGGATTCTCTCTCTCTCTCTCTCTCTCTCTCTCTCTCTCTCTCTCTCTCTCTCTCTCACACACACACACACACACACACACACACACACACACACTGCCTCTCTCCCTTGCTTGCACGCTCTCTTCTCTCTGTCTTAAAATAAAAATTAAAAACAAAATTGCAAACAAACAAAAAACTTCAGTCCCTCTGACTTCTACTCAAGCCTGGGAACTCCAAGTTTGTACCACGCCTCCACTAACACAGCTTAAAGAAGCACAGACCGGGCTCCTTTCTAGTCTACACTCTCTTCCATGGAAACTCACTTCTGCTTCGGACAGAGCTCCATGACGGCGTGCTCTATACCATGCTGCACCAAGTCTCAAAACCAGTGGGGCCATCAAGAATGGGCAGGCACTTCACAGCCGGTCAGAATATCCATTCACTTACCTCTTTACAAGCCCAGCCCTGACCGAGTCCCTGGCTGGTAGGAGTTCTTTGACGACTTCTTAACACTTGCCTTCAGCACAGTGCTGAGAAAATACTAGAAACTCAATCAAGACTTATCCATTGATTTTCAATTCCTACAGAGAGCTTAGCGTGGCTGGTTTTTATTTTATTTTTCCCTGCTTCTCCTGTGCCTGTCCTCCCTCCCTCTTTCCAAGGCCCTTAGAATTCCTGCTGACTACTTGGTTAACATGCTCTCTTTCCTCCTGAGTCCGAAACTACCCCTTGCCATCCATACTGAGTGACTCAGCACGTACTCATATAGTCAAAAATCGTTGGTGGTTTCCACTGCATACAGCCAGATTCTTCCACTAGACCATAAACTGCTTCCCTTTGTGAATGATTTGGTCAGACACATCTCTGAGTGGAAACACTAACATGACTTACCAATTGCTCTTGGACACAAGGGACCATTTCCCCATGGCAGCGTTCCTCCCCTGGCTCCTGTCTGAGGCTGCTTCACTTTCTCCATGCAGGACTACATTCTAAGCAGCAGTCAATGATGAGAGTTCCTACCCATCATCTCTGCCCCACAGAGCTGAGCTGAGCACTCTTCAGTGCCCTGAAGCCCATGGTGGTCTCCTGTATGGATGTTATATCTGTAGCAGAAATTTTCCTTCCTGACATGAATCCTGTATTGAATAATCTCAAAGAACATCTGAAAGGGGAGTTTTCATATCTACAAGAATGCTCTTTATGACATTTTTACCTCCAAACAATTGTCAGCTTAAAGCTACACATTGTCTCTGATGAGTACTATTTTTAATTTGCTTTGTGAAGTTGGTGGAATGGAAATGTAAAGGATATAAAAGAAGAAAGTAGACAGGTAGATAGATGGATAGATACAGTATATAGGCAGTCAGATAAATTGAAGAAAGATGCATAGAGACACAGGCAGATAAATGATTGACAGATGAATAGATTAATGGATAGATGGATGGATGGATAGATAGATGATAGAAAGAAAGATAGATAAACAGATGGATGGACAGATAGATAGATGGATGGATATATAGGTAGACAAGTGGATAGATGGATGGATGAATGGATAGATAGATAGATAGATAGATAGATAGATAGATAGATAGATAGATGGATGGATATATAGGTAGATGGGTAGATAGATGGGTGGATGGATGGATGAATGGATAGATAGATTGATAGATAGATAGACATATAGATGGATAGATAGATGATAGATAGATAGATGATAGATAGATAGATAGATAGATAGACAGATAGATAGACAGACAGACATACCAAGCATTCTAGGCCATTAGGCCATGTCTGCAATGTGGAGAAAACTTCTCACTCTCAGGGAGATGCTGTTCTTGCCTTCGTGACTTAGCTGGCTCATGACAGAGCCCTGAGCACCAACACACTTAACCTTGTGAGAAAATGTTTGCACAACACTGAGAACTTACTGTAAATGCCACAGAGGCCAGGGCAGATACTGAGTCTATTTCCAGAACAGAAACATGAGCTTTACTGTCACGCTCACCCCATCCCCCCACTCCCTACTACCCATGAGGTAAACCCCTGCAGCCCCATTTCATGTCCAGCTGCCTAACTGGGGTCTACTGCTATATCATGATCTGATCAGGAGGAAGAACCACGCCAGTCATCTGAGAGCAAGATCTGAATACGAGCCTTTAACTAAGCAACCAAAAGAGCAAGAAGAACATTATAGGGTTCAGCAACGCAAATAAATACCGAAGTATCACCACCACCTCAGGCTGGGAGCACGAAGAAGTTGGAATTACTCACTTAGAATCTTGATGGAAGGGCCTGTGGCGTCAAAGCTCAGCCCCTGGAGAAAGCGTGCTACTCAGCTGGGTGCTGGTATCTTGGTGGCCAGGGGCTGGGTGGCTGGGTGGCTGGGTGGCTGGGTGGAGGGTGGGGATGAAGCTACTTCCACAAATGTTGGGAAAATGGGATCCGGCTCTAGGGTGGAGAAGCTCTCTTGGCACAACACCCACAGAAACAGGAAGGAAGGAAGCCAGTGGGACACAGCGCAAAATAGCTACTTCCTCCTTCCTTCTCCCACTGCCTTACATTCTCTCTCTGGTGCTCCCCATGAGCAGCATTTAACAGGGAGCCAGCTGGAGAACCAGTGTGCCTTGCGAAGTCTGATTCCAAGCATCACAGAGCAGAGTTTCAAAGGCATAGCTTATTGCTGAGACACATAAGAGCCGGGCAGGCAGTTCCCACACCTGGCATCTGTCTTAAGTGGAGGAGAGGTCCTCAAAGGTCTTTGGGATAAGAAAACCAGAAGGTCATCCATCTACAGAGAACACAAATGGTGACACCGGAGATGATGAACTTTGCCAAGTTGAACAGACGAGCAGAGAACTAGGAAAACGAGGTAGGGTTCAAATAACACATGGCTGGACGTGGGCAGGGACAGAGTTTGTGCCCCAGACCGTGGCCATGAATGGGCTGCAGGGGGTTGGGGCTGAAGGTGGGGAGCTCCTTGTTCCTGGTGAATAGACACCTGAACTGATTCAGGCAGAGGATCAGAGCAGCCACCTTTGACTAATGCCTTGGACCATATCCACACTGGGCCCCAGTTCCTTCCTCCACCAAATGAAGACATTAGCCAAATGAGTCATTTTAACACTAACATTTTATAACTCCTTCTCTTTGTCCCCCGGCACCTGCCTTAGAAAGTAACTGGCAGGTCTGTATGATTCTCTGAGGCTTGAATTCTTCCTTCCAGGAGGTATAAATATTCCATGAAACCTCTCTACATGCAGACACAGGGACCAGAAGGGATCTTTCTCCGTATGTCCAGATATGATCTCAAAAGGTGGGAAGTATTAGGAAATAAAGTGAATTCCTTTGTGTGACAACATGGAGACTCCCAGAGACTTCAGGGCTTCTGAAGGGAAACTGTTTGATCTTTAGGGGAAAGAGGCGATTTGGGGTGTGAAGAGAGGAATTCACGTATCCAAGAAAGCAGCATCTGTAGAGTTCCCCCACTGTGCTACTCAGGTGAGGGGGTCAAGGACACAATTTCTGATCTGAAGGGCATTACTATCTAGCTCATTTGCTCATTCAGCAAATGTCTGTTGAGTCTCTGCCCTTAGGAACTGATTTAGGCTGAGAGGGCACAAGCAGGAGGGACTGTGTCCAGTCTTCCTGAAGCTTTGGACTAGTAGAAAATGGGGGAGTACACAGCAAGGAGACACATACACAAAGAAATTAATCAATAATGGGAAATTCTGATAAGTGGTCATAAGAAAACAAACAGAGAGGGCTAAGGGAAAATAATGGGGTAGGGTGAGGGTGGTGGGTTGCTTTAGATAAAACCCACAGGGGAAGACTTGCTGAGCAGTGCTATTTAATCTGAACGACAGTCAGGTTAAGGGTGGGAAGGGGAAGGGGGAAAAGGAGGCCGTTCTAGGCAGAGCAAGCAACACATGCAAGAGGATGAAGGGTACAAAAAAATCAGCCTGTCTGAACACCTAATACAGGCCTTATATCCAGGGCATCATGAGCAAGCTGAGAGAGAAGAATGAGGACAAGCTGGCGAGGAAGGTAGGACCCGGATCAATCTGCTGTGCTCTCTGTGTTAAGGAGATTATACTTTGGCTGCTGGAGGAGAACAGATGGGAGAGGCAGAGCCGTCAGCAAGGAGACTGGGCCATAAAAGAGATTTTAGAGGCTTGGATGATGGTGGAGATGGAGACAAATGGATGAATTAAAGATATCATTTGAAACAACTGAGCTTGCCTATGGGCAGCATGCAGGAAGTGAGAAATCAAAGTAAATTCTAGGATTCTAGAGAGCAAGCTGCAGAAAGAAGGCAGTCATCAAGAGGCGCATGTGGGCTCAGAACGACAAGGCAGGTGTTGCAGGTAGATCGTGGATAACTTATTCCCACCAGTGAAGTAACAGCAGTAAGTTCAGCCAGTTATGGAACACTGAGCATTCCGAGGGTTGTTGCATGCAGGATATGAGTAGGGTGTGGATGAAGAGGGGTTGGAGTCATAGTAGACACGTTTGCCAAGAATGTGGCATTGAGGTAGGAGGGGATGGGGAAGGCAAATGGGGTTCGTGGTCAACATTGCCCCAACTTGGAGACCGTTTGCTTCTATCCGGTGCCATCCAAACACGGACGCTGGGGCCATTCATGGCTGACCTGCTAACGCCGTCTGCTTGAGGGCTGATGTGTGTCCTAGGCTGTTACAAAGCATGATGTCCACCCTGGACTTTCGAGGTGAGCTCAGCGGTGTCCAGAGGCATACAAAGACATGACTCCCCTTGGCTAATTCCTGCTGATATGCAAGTTGAGACATTGAGAAGAGCAGCTGATGTGGCGTCACAGTCAATGGTGAGAGGTCACTGAGGCAGATGGCATGGGCTGGGCTCCCACGGGCTCCCCAGTGCTCAGGTGAGATGCTCCTTCCTCCAAGATTGGGCCATTTCCTACATTGTATCCTACTCTAGATGCGACTGTAGAGAGCCCAGAGCTGGGTGTCTAGCTCTCCTCCCCACCCTCTCTCCATCTTCAAGGTCAAGGACTGCCAGACCAACCTCTCCTGCTTGTCCTCTGTTTTGGGAAGGCCCATGAGCTAAGAATAGTTTTTGTATTTTTAAATGGTTGTAAAAATTGAAAGAAGAATAATATTTTGTGGCACATGAAAATTATATGAATTGAAATTTCAGTGTCCATAAAGTTCTGTGGGAACACAGTAACTCATTCATTTACATATTGTCTATGTCTGTCTTCACATTAGGATGATATAGTTGAGTACTTGCCACAAAGGCCAGAGGGCCTACAAAGCCTAATATATTTACTCTCTAGCCTTTTACAGAGTTTAATGACCCACGTTTTAAGCAACTGACAGCTCCTTCCTGAATAAGAGGAAAGTGTGTAAGTGCAAAAAGAGAGTACATCATGGATATTCAGAGCATTTTCTGTATGTATACGGAAGGCCTTGTGAACCATGCTACGGAATCTGGATTTGATTTCCTCTTCACCGGGGAACTACACAAAGTTTTGAGCTTTGAGTGGCATGGCAAAATGGTACTTTACCTATGCCAATGTGGGTTTATGCACAACTTATCTGGCAGATCAGAAGGAGGAAAAATTATTTTGTAAAAACTACTTGTAAAGGGTGCCTGGGTGATTCAGTCAGTTGAACGTCTGACTCTTGGTTTCAGCTCACTTCATGAGCCCAGGTTTGTTGAATCGGGCCCTGCGTCAGGCTCTGTGCTGAGCATGGAGCCTGCTTAGGAGTCTCTCTCTCTCCCTCTGCCTTCCCCTGCTGGTGATCTCTCTCAATTGAAAAAACAAATAATGAAAACTACCTGTTAGATTCAGAAACATTAAAGATTATATTTAACATAATATAATATAAATGTTAAAAATAATATACAGTTGAGTGACTATCAATAAGAAGAGAAAAAATGGAATGGGAAGGGGTACAAGAAAACATTCTGGGTATGGGAAGTACTCTAAATCCTGATTTGAATGGTGAATGACTTGGTGTTAGTGTAGATTATACATGGTCCCAAATGCTCTGCTCTTCCTCCCATTGAAAGACTGGCCTCGTGATTTGTTTGCACAGTGGAATTAGATGGAAACTAATATTCTGGGACTTTTGAGACCTTGCCACTTCCACCTTGTTCTCTTTGGGTGTCCATTATGGAGCAAACCAATGCCTAAAGCATTTGGACTGTCTGAGGCTACCATGCTAGGAGGAAGCCCAAGCTTGTCACATGGAGAACTCCAAAGGGGAGAGAGAGAGAGAGAGAGAGAGAGAGAGAGAGAGAGAGAGAGAGAACAGTGCCTGGTCATCCCACCATCCCAACCCAGGTATGAGATAGGTAAGCAAAGAAGTCTCCAGATGACTCCAGCCCTAGCCATTATCTGATGGTAACTGAGTGAGGGAGAACCAGCTGGCTGTGTCCAGTGAACTCACAGAGCCATGGGAGAAAATAAGAACTTGTTTTAAAACCACTACATCTTGAGGTGGTTTGTGACTTAGCAGTAGATAACCAGATAACCAGAACAGGTATGTTATACATATGTTTGGACATTTTATAATTGCATATTATACTTCAATTAAAAATAAGTAGAGGGGTGCCTGGGTGGCTCGGTGGGTTAAACATCCAACTCTTGATTTCAGTTCAAGTCATGATCTCATGGACATGAGATTGAGCCCTGTATTGGGCTCCATGCTAGGAATGAAATCTGCCTAAGAGTCTCTCTCTTCTGCTTCTGCTTTCCCTTTCCCCCTTCAAGAAAAAAAAAAGTTTCATACAGATCTAACAAATTTAGGTAAACAGATCTTCAAACCCTAATGTTCTTTGGTTTGTTGTGTGGAGAAATTATTAGCTGAATTAGTGGTGATGGGTATAGACGTTTATATCAGGAAGAAAATAAATAAGCTGGTATTAGATACCATGTGTGTTCACACAGTATTTGTCTCTGTATATCATATGGTATCTATGATAATATTATCATTTTCTTTTGACAAAAGAGGAAACTGAAGGAAACCTAAGTTAAGGCCATTTGCCCATGGTCACATACAGGCAAGTGAAGGAATTCAAACTTAAACCCAAGTTGGTTGGCTTAAACCTCCTTACATGGTACATTGTGGCCACTTGGAAACTACCCTGACCTGGAATGCCACCTCCAGCCCAAGTCTTCTCTACATAGACGGTCTGTTATAACATCAGGTGTCCAACCCCGAGTCATCAATGAAAGAAAGACAAAAGTTGAGTCACAATTGGCAGACTCCACTGAAGAATGTAGAGGAAATGCATAACAGATTTTTAGGAAGATTCATATTTAAAATTATTTACTTTTTTTAAGGTTTATTTATTTTGAGGGAGAGATCATGCTCACGAGCAGGATGAGGGGCAGAGAGAGAGGGAGAAAGAGAATCCCAAGCAGGCTCCATGCTGTCAGCATAGAGCCCGACATAGGGCTCAATCTCATGATGATGAAATTATGACATGAGCTGAAATCAAGAGTTGGATGAGCCACCCAGGTACCCCATGAAATCATTTACTTTAAAAAAAAATGTTTTAATGTTTATTTATTTCTGAGAGAGAGGGGGGTGGGGGGAATGAGTGGGGGAGGAGCAGAGAGGGAGGGAGACATAGAATCTGAGGCAGGCTCCAGGCTACAAGCTGTCAGCATAGAGCCTGATGTGGGGCTGGAACCCACAAACCGTGAGATCATGACCTGAGACGAAGTCAGATGCTTAATCGACTGAGCCACCCAGGTGCCCTGATTTTCTTTTTTAATTCAGACTTTATTCATCTAATTCAGCTGCGTGGAATGCCTCTTTCCAAGGCCACCTGAAATAAATGAGGTGTTTCTGTGGCTGGAAAAAAAATGTTCACAAGCACCAAGTATTGGAATAAATTGTAAAGTTGCTGGCTTTTCCCCACATGGAGGACATTTATCTTTTCTAGGCATTTCTGCTGAGTTTATCCCAAGTCCTAAGAATGACTTAATTCGTAACTAAAAAAAAAAAAAGAAATTTATATCAAAAAGAGCTCTCCATGTAGCAAAAATCACATTCTCTTAAGGAAATTAACATCCCCCCTCCAGGGAGCCTCTAAAATCTTTAGTGGCATCTTCTGATTGCTGTCAAATACTTATTAACCAGACTTTTTCTTTAAGGGCTATTCTTGGATATGATTTTGTCCAATTATTTTGAGAAGAGTATTAGATTTGCCTCTCGGTGCTTTTTTCCCTGAGTGGAGATTAGGAACTGTATCGGGAAATAATATTGATTTATCCAAATGGATTTGTTTTACAAGGTGAAAATAATCCTGTAATATTGCTATGTAAATATGGATGAGCCATTGACCATATAATTAACTGCCCATCTTTTTTGCTGTAGCTGGTTTGTTACTTAAATGTGCCTTCTGGTAAATCCTCATTATAACTCAGTGCATTGTATGACAGGCAAGGAGTTCTTAGGATGCTCCTTTTGCATTTCTTTCAAAATCAGAAAATTGTCAGGAAAGGAATAGAGTGGAAAAGAGCATCTCTGTTTCCCAAGAGGCCATTCCCCTGTGCCACCTTTAAGTCTATGTGGGTGTTCCCTTCTCTGCCGGGCATTTCAGTGACTTCTGCCAAACTCGTCTTGTTCCCTTTGCCCATCCTGCCCAACCACCTCCTCTCTGCTGATTCACAGCCCCAGTTATGGGCCAGTACCCCCCTTAGACCCTGGATGGGGGAGACATCCCCCATGTCTTTGAAATCAGATCTGAATTTTAATCTATTACTACATTTCTAGCTGTATGATCTTTGGCAAGTGTCAGTGTGCCCCAAAGCAGGACATGAGTTGCCCTGGTAGATTTGTGCCTTCTAATCAACTGGGAAGGTCAGTTTGTCCCTTTATTACTGATACTGACTTTGAGTATTTGATCTCCGTAATACACACACGTCAGGAGATTCTTGGATTCTTCGTCAATGTCTCGTTTCCCACATCAAACGTTCAGCTTACTTTTAGCATCCATTGTTAATGGTTAACTAAATCACTTATATTCCGATGACTTTCTACTTCATTCTTTCCACATGTATTAGCTGGCTTTGTCCCATAGCAAAGAGCTTTGTCTTGTTTGTTCATGATCATTGTGGGGCCGTAAATTCCAATTTTATTCATTTCAGTGCTCATACTGTCCCAGATTCGGCCAGTGGGAACTCCTCCCGGCACCTGAGTTGTCGCTTTCTGAGGACCTTCCTATCCCCTTTGCTCAAGATGTTGTGAGTTAACGCTTGCACATTTCTCACCCCAGCTCTGGAATCAGCTACCTCTCTCAAGGTCTAGCTGTGTCAGTCTGACAGCCTTGACCTCCCCTTCTTCTAGGTACTTACGCCTTCCCCAACGCCATGTGCTCTTCTCCAAACAAGCAGTTAAATCCCATCACCGTGGACCAGACAGCTGAAGTTTTATCAGAATTTGGTTACTTGTGAGTAAATGACTTTGGGTGAGTCCCTTACATGTGGCCCTGAGTTTATCTTTGTCATCTAAGAAATGAAAGTAGGAATAGCTCCATGGTATTGCTACAGAAAAGTGCGATGATGTTTCTGAAGCCCCAACATGTAGCTTTTACCTTCAAAAGGGCCTTGACAGGGACACCTGGGTGGCTCAGTTGGTGAAGTGTCTGACTCTTGGTTTTCGGTGCAGGTCATGATTTCAGGTTCATGAGTTTGAGCCTCGCATCGGGCTCTGCACTGAGAGTGCAGAGCCTGCTTAGGGCTCTCTCTCTCCCTCCCTCTCTTTCTCCCATCCACAAAATAAATACATAAACTAAAAAATAAATAAATAAAAGGGCTTGACAATTTCAGTACACGCCGTCAATAAGGAATGCCTTGAAGTCAAGCTATACGATGTGCTTCTTGGCTACAGACTTCCATTTTCTGCTCATCATCCGTCCAGCCATGTGCAAACATGATATTTTCTTAAAACCTGTAGTGTATATTCATGACACAAGATGTTTGCTGATACATGGAGAGGGAAGTCAGACAACTTGGACAAAGGTGCCAGATAAGGCACACGGGTCAACAATGACACTCCCTCTTTGTCATTTGCTGTCTGATGCCACAGCACGATAAACTCAACGCTCAGCAAGATCCAGATTTCCCGCTCTAGGACACCGGCGTGTGTACCACCCCGAACATCCCAACCTTTCGGCAAATAAAAGATAAGGTGTATGGGGATTAGAGAGGGCACCTGTCCTGATGAGCACCGGGTGATGCTCAGAAGTGTTGAATCACTGCATTGCACACCCGCAACTAACAGAGCACTCTATGTTCACTAAGCCGGAATTAAAATAAAAACTAAAAATAAAGATAAGGGGTAACAAGCTTCCCTTTGAGGCTGAATCAGAAAAAAAAGACACTTAGTGACAGGATGAACCAGATGTCACTTTATCTTATTTCATTTCACCTTTGATATGTGCAATATAGGAAATGTATGTTTTCTCTGGAAAAGGAACTGGGGTTTACAGTAGAGAAGGGCAAAGTCCCAAATCACATATTCAGCAAGTAGCAGAAACAACATTTGAATTATGTCCTATTCTGATGCTGATGAAGTTTCTAGTTTTAAAAAATTTGGGGGGGGTGAGGCACCTGAGTGGTTTAGTCAGTTGAGTGTCCGACTTCAGCTCAGGTCATGATCTCATAGTGGGTGAGTTCGAGTCCTTCATCAGGCTCTGTGCTGACAGCTCAGAGCCTGTAGCCTGCTTCAGATTCTGTGTCTCCTTCTTTCTCTGCCCCTCCCCCACTTACACTCTGTCTCTTTCTCTCCAAAATGAATAAACATCTTAAAAAATAAAATAAAAACTTTTGGGACACCTGGGTGGCTCAGTTGTTTAAGCATCTGACTCTTGATTTTGGCTCAGGTCATGGTCTCACGCTACGTGAGTTCAATCCCCACATCAGGCTCTGCACTGATAGTGTGGAACCTGCTTGGGGTGGTCTCTCTTACTCTCTATGCCCCTCACCCTCCTCTCTCTCAAAAATAAGTAAATTAACTTTACAAAGAAACCACTTTTTTATTTATAGGTGTGGCGATCAATACATTTTTCCTTTAGAAAAATCTTTAAAATGAGGGGCACCTGGGTGGCTCAGTAAGTTAAGTGTTCAACTTCAGTTTACGTCATGATCTCACAGTCCGTGGGTTTGAGCCCTGTGTCAGGCTCTATGCTGATAGCTAGCTGAGAGCCTGGAGCCTGTCTTGGGATTCTGTGTCTCCCCCTCTCTCTGACCCTCCCCTGCTCACACTGTCTCTCTCTCTCTCAAAAATAATTAAAACATTAGGGGCACCTGGATGGCTCAGTCAGTTGAGTGTCCGACTTCGGCTCAGGTCATGATCTCAGGGTTTGTGAGTTCGAGTCCTGCATCAGGCTCTGTGCTAACAGCTAGCTCAGAGCCTGGAGCTGCTTCAGATTCTGTGTCTCCCTCTCTCTCTGACCCTCCCCTACGCATGCTGTGTCTCTCTAGCTCTCAAAAATAAAATAAAAATAAATAAATAAATAAATAAAACATTAAAAAATTTTAATATAAAAAATCTTTAAAGTGAGCTAAATCTGAATTATAATTTGGTTCCTTTCTTATGAACTCTCTGCTTTTCTACATTTATCTAAAGCATAACCTTAAACAAAGACACTGATTAGAACAACCGTTTCCCAAGGGATACAGAAGTGCTGATGCATAGGAGCTCATGTACCCCCAATGTTCATGGTGGCACCTTCTACAATAGTCAAATCATGGAAAGAGCCTAAATGTCCATCACCTGATGAGTGGATCAAGAAGATGTGGTATATATACACAATGGAGTACTATATGGCAATGAGGAAGAATGAAATATGGCCATTTGTAGCAAAGTGGATGGACCTTGAGGGTGTCATGCTTAGCGAAATAAGTCAGGCAGAGGAGGATAGATACCATATGTTTGCATTCATAGGTCTAACAGGAGAGACCTGGCAGGGGACCATGGGGAGAGGAAGGGGGAAAGAGAGCGGGGGAGAGTGAGGGACATAGATCAGGGGAGACTACTGAATACTAAAGATGA
>NC_043707.1:27193658-27226331 GCF_006229205.1 Suricata suricatta
TTTGTCGTGCCTGCTCACGAGAAATCTTAAACATAATTCTTAAGGTGCGGGCACTGAGATGATGGCTAGCGTGAGCTCTAGAGGCTGCTTCTACTCCTGTATCTTGGGGACGTATGATATTATAGATTCCTTTAGTGGCTAAATCAGCCTTTTGATTACCTAAGGACAGCGAGCCTGGAAGGCCAGTGTGAGCCTTAAATGACCAATGAAGAAAGGATCTTTTCTTTTATGAATTAAAGACTGAAGTTGTATAAAAAGAGGAGCGGCCCCTGAACTCTGTCTAATTTGGCTGCAGTTTCTAGTAAGGGTACAGAGTTAGCTTTATAAGCACTGTCTGCGTATAGATTAAAAGGTCTATCATGAAAAGCGGAAAAGACCACAATAACTGTGTGCAATTCCACAAGTTGAGCAGAAGTAGATGGGGCGGAAAAACTTATGACCTGATCTTTAAAAGTATAAGCCGCAATGCCAGTAGAGGATCCGTCAGTAAAAACTACTAAAGCCTGTGATAGGGGCTGTTGGGAGGTTTTTGTAGGGAATATAAATTCCTGATTTTTAAGGAAATGTAGGAGTTTATCAGGTGGATAGTGATTGTCTATCTTACCTGAAAAAGAAGCACATGCAATAGTCCAGCAATCAGTAGTCCGAAAAAGCCGGTCAAGCTCATCTTTTGAATAGGGTTGTATGATGGAATCAGGCTCCTTGCCAAAGTACTTTACACTTTGTTTTCTCCCTAGAGCAATGAGGTGAGCCACAGCCAGATAGTAAGGATAGACAACCTTTGCAGGTGAGGAGGGAAGATGCACCCACATAATGGGACTATTTTGCCAGAAAACTGCTGTAGGAGTAAAAGAGGTATTGCAAATAATAAGCAAGAGGGGTTGATCATAATCTATGGCAGTGACAAACTGGGAGTGGATGGCTTCCTCCACAATTTTTAAGGCTTGACGGGACTCATTAGTGAGAGATCTTGAAGATTTAGGGTCTGGGTCCCCCTGGAGCATGTCAAACAAAAGTTTGAGCTGTCCAGTGGTGAGCCTAAGATAAGGCCTAACCCAGTTTATATTTCCTAGTAATTTTTGGAAATCGTGGAGTGTCCGTAGAGAGTGTCCAACCTGAGTTCCATTGGAGAACTGTGAGTTCTGTCTTTACTCTCTGCGTCTCCCTCTCCTGCCCCCTTTTTTCTCTCCCTCCCTCAGGAGAAGGACCCGCGACGATTCTCCGCCCTGCCGGTCGGGGAGGACGAAACAGGTACCACCGAATGCTGGGGACGAGTGGCCCAGCCCGCGGGTTATGACTATTGGCGCCCAACGTGGGTCTCAGTAAAGTAACGCGACCCTGAGCGTGGGTTACGACACACCCTCTCCCCTCGGGCAACCACTATTTAAAGAGTTTTGTTTGTTTGATTGTTTTGTTTTTAAGATTCCACATCTAAGTGAAATCATGTGGTATTAGTCTTTCATTATCTGACCTATTTAGCATAATACACTCTAGATCCACACATGTTGTCACAAATGGCAACTTCTTCCTCATTTTAAAATCAGCTGCCTTGGGGCACCTGGGCAGCTCATGTGGTTATGCATCCTACTCTTAATTTTGGCTCAAGGCCTGATCTCATGGTTCATGGGTTCAAGCCCTGCCTCAGCCCCTGCACTGAGGGCATGGAGCCTGCTTGGGATTCTCTCTCTTTTTTCCTCTCTCTGCCTCATACACCTGCTCTCTCTCTCTCAAAATAAATAAAATAAAATAAAATAAATTAAATCAGCCTCCTTGCCATAGCTTGGATTCAAAAGCTGTCTTTCTCATCTTTGGGCTATTTCAACATTAAAAAGCCTCTAGATACTTCTGAGCAGGCAGCTAATGAGGCCTGTCTCCAGTGCCTTCCCTGACACTGAATGGCCGGAGACAAAGAGCAGTATTCTGTTTCCCCACCCACTTTCCCCATTCTGCTCTGGTTCATTCATTCTTGCCACCCCATCCCAGGCGCTGGAGAAGGAGGGACATTGGAGCTGCACAAGGTGTCTGTGGGTTGAGACTGTCACACATCTGGCACCTCTGAGCCCACGTGGTGTGTCAAACCCATGCAATCGCCAAATCAGTGCTGGGAGAAAGCATTCTTTTTTTTTTTTTTTTATGAGAGAGAGAGAAAGAATGGGAGTAAGGGAGGGTCAGAGAGAGAGGGAGAGAGAATCCTAAGCAGGCTCTGCACTGTCAGCACAGAGCCCGATGCAGGGCTCGAACCCACAAACTGTGAGATCATGACCTGAGCTGAAACCAAGGCAAATGCTTAACTGACTGAGCCTCTCAGGTGCCCCAGAAAGCATTTCTTATTCCACACAAATTCCAGACATGCTTTCTGTTGGCTAGCTCTCCTCTGCTCACAGTTATGGTTCCCACCACTTGAGATCTCGTGGGGCCCCTTCCTACTCGGGACATGTTTGGCCTCCCATTTCTGATTTATCAGCCTACTAGACTCCATGGCATGGGAAAGGGGAAAAAAAAGCATAATAAAATAATTCTTTGAGACAAGTTTAGAGAGAAGCTGTCCCAGAAGACAAGATCCTGGCTTTGAGTCACATAAAGTGTGTGCTTTGTCAATAACACAAGGAGCAAAGGCATGAATGAATTTTATTTTGTCGGACAAGCAGTTCGGAATACAGATAAGGCCAGGCGAGCCACTAAACTCTTAAATAAATGTTTTAGCACTATCTGGAAAGAAAGACTGCAATTGATTCCAATCTTTTGTGACAGAAAATCAGTTCTTTTAAAACTCCCCGGACAGCAAATAGTAACAAAAATGTCCTGTTTCTAATAAGAGTCGGAAAGGGTTGCAAAATAAAAACATTGTCTCTGGAAACCTACAGGCTGCAATTAACATGCACGAAATTTCCCTAGGTACCTCCCTTCCCCTTTCCTATTGTCTCAAAGAAAAAAAAAAACCCACAAGCTTCCTGTGATTTGTACCTTCGTAAAACGATATTTTCTAATTATCTGCAGGGTCTTTCAATATTTCCAAAGACACGGGAAGAGATATTTTAATACCAAACAAGTCCGAGTTTGGATTGCAGGGTTGGTATTAACACTCCAGCCGTGACTGCTACTGCGCTTTTAGGATGTGGAGGGATTTTATTTTATTTCAACAGCCAGCATAACACTTGCTCAGATCTGTGCCTAGCCAACATCTGCTGGGCTTGCAGATGTTCACCTGGTATAAGGACTCTCCGACTTGAGCGGAGGAGCATCGGATCGCCTGGACAACTAGTCAACACACACGTCTCTGGGCCCCGCCCCCAGAAGATGTGATTCCGTGGGTTTGGGTGGGGTCTGAGAAGCTGCATTTCTTACAAGTTCCCAGATGCTGCTGCATCTGCTGGTCTAGAGAACTCGCTTTGAGAACCACCACATCCATATTAAGAATCACAGATTACTTTCACTGAAAAGGATGAGAATTTACCACCAGAAAGAATAATGCAAAAGGCAGGATAATGTTAACTTACCCACTCCCTCTATATTGCATTGTCCTTTTTTCTTCCTTAGGATAGAGTTTAACTACCTCCTTGAACGTCTTACAAGTCCAGTGATTGGCTCTCTACCAGCCTCTCCATCTGGGCTATGTATTCTTCCGTCCCCAGAGACCACACTGATGGCTCTGACATCCAACTCTAACCATGCCTCTGCTGAGCACAAACACCCTCGGTGGCTAGGCATTGCCTATGAAACAAAATGATGGTTCCCAAGCATGGTGTCCTCAAAGGTGTCCTCCCTCAAGACTTGCTACCTTGCAGGGCTCACTTCCCTTCTGACCTTCCCACCAACCTACAGTGTTGGCCAAGCCCTTGCTAGACCTGGGGTCAACATGTCCCCAGCGAGCATTTACCATCTCCCAGCCTGAGTATCTGAGTAATTAGGTGAATGAACTGAACCAAAGCCAATCCGGGGTGCTTGTCACAAATGATCTCAACTTAAACTCTTTGAACACCTGCTCACTCAGATCTACATGTTCCAGAATAGGGCCGAGGACAGTAATTCTGTGTGGGCTTGCATGCTCCCAGAGATGGCTGGCTGCCCCTTCCTAAACATGCCCCTCTGAGGTACCGCATCCCTACCGTGTGCTGGCTCTCTTTGCTTTGGGGAGTGATAAATCAAGCTCTGTTCACTGCAGGGACATTCCCGGTTGTCTTTGGCTATTGGCCAACAACAGTAGGTCAGGTTCTTCTTGCTCAGATTGAAGAATATAAATCGAGAGAGATGTGAGTGTCACAATGGAATGGTGATGTGATTGATTAGGGGTCCATTGACGCCGTTGAAAGTTTCTTTAGTGACAAAGGTATGGGGATGCAGCAAGATGTGCACACTCCTTGTTCCTGGATAGAAGTACAGTGCCCCACACCCCAGAACCCCCATGGAAATCAGATCTGTAGATTATATCACTTGCTCTAAGTGAGCATTCTCAGATAGGAAGAACTTTCTAGACCTTGGGCACAAGGTTTGGGCCCTCCCACACTCCTTCCCATCTGATTACCTGATCACGGCAGCCAGACACCTATTGGCCTGCCTACCTACCACATGCAGGTAACTGAAACACGACAATTTTCCCTTCCCCAGGTCCTGAGCAATTACTGAGGGTGAGAGTAGAAGCCAGTTTCCCAGGCGTAGCGCCCCCAGCACGCCCCAGCTTTGCAGCGATGTGAGATCCATTCCTGTGATATACCAGATCCTTAGCACCATGGCTAGCTGGTCGTAGGAGCTCCATGAAAGTTTGTTATCCCACCTCATCCAAAACTCCCACCACCTTTTAAAAGCCACTCCAGGGACGCCTGGGGGGCTCAGTCGGTTAAGCGGCCGACATTGGCTCAGGTCATGATCTCACGGTTCACGAGTTCAAGCTCCGTGTTGGGCTCTGTGCTGACAGCTCAGAGCCTGGAACCTGCTTCGTAGTCTGTGTCTCCCTCTCAATCTGTTTTTCCCCTGCTCACACTCTCTCTCTCTCTGTCTCTCAAAAATAAATAAACATTAAAAAATGTTTTTTAATAAAATAAAATAAAAGCCACTTCATTGGCATCTCATAGAATGAAACCTCATTCCCACCGCATCCTGAGTGGATGGCTCCCATGCTCATCCCACCCTCTGGGGACTTGACCTTGCCCATGACTGCTAACCCCTTGACTCAAGAGTGATGCAGACTCTTGATGTCAGCACTTCACGTTGTGTCTACCACAGGCCCTGCATCTCAGAGAGGCTAGACATTTTATGACAGACACGATTGTTAATTTTAGAGCCAAGATGCAATACCTTAAGTAGTTTACCTATTTTTATCCTAACTGGCCTCCAGGAAAACCAACAAGAACGATTTCATAAAATCAGAAATAAGACAGGCTGTTCCCCCTTCCCTCTGAAAGCAGGTTTCCCAAACACTCACAATTGCATCAGCTTGTTACACCTTTTATTCCTTTTTTTTTTTAAGTAGAAATAAACCAGTGAGTTCTTTGAGCCTTGAAAGTAAATGCACTAAAGGCTTAAATCCACTGACCCTAATAAATTTCTTTTCTTCAAGGAGTAGTATTCATAGTAGATCATTGCTGATAACCCTAAGAGATTCACTTTTGTTCAACATTTGGAAGGTGGTAGTATGTGATAGTTCAGCGTTCACAAACCCGGTACGAAGATCCCAGAATGGGTTGCATTTATTTTTTTAAGTGTCCTGTGTCAAGCCATGGGACAAATGCCACTTTCTGGCCCTCTGAATAAAATTGAAATCCTGGCATCAATTATCATGACAAGACGCAGATGTTCATTTTCCGAAACGTTTTCAGGCTTTAGCGTCACAAAATTCTGAGTGGAGTTACACAAGAATGGCTCAGCATTTGGTGTTGGGAGATGACAGTCCCCAGCAGCATAAGCATAGACGAGTGACTTATTTTCTGTATCTCTAAAATAGGGGGGGCAACAATAGGCACCTCACATAGTTCTCATAGGAATTAAATACCCTGAGAGTGCTTAGCATGCTGAAGAGTGCTTCAGAAACGAGAGTTACTGCTGAAGCCATTCATAGAGACATCACATGTCAGAGCAGGAGAGGTGCTCAGAGACCATCTCATCCATAACGTGGAGAGGAAATTGAGCTCAGGGTGGCAGTTACTTGTTTGACAGTCCAAGGGTCAAAAGACTACCCCCCTTTCCACAACAGAAATGAGCACAAAGCTAACTTAGCAGAAGCCAAATTTTACATAGCTTGTACGTTACTAATATTTTGAATCCAGGGACACTGTTTGGGGTTCAAAGCCTTCTCCCCAAAAAAAGATATGTTGGAGTCCTTAACCCCGGTCCCTTAGGATGCGATGTTCCCCAGAGATGGGGTCTTTACAGACGTGATCAAGTTAAGATGAGGTCATTAGGATGGGCCCTGATCTCAATGACTGTTATCCTTATAAAAATGAGAAGCTGGCCACGGAGACAGGCACACACACCTGGAGAAGGCCACGTGACCATGAGAGGGAGCGATGTGTCAGTGAGCTGAGGAACGCCAAGCACCAAAGACGGTCAGCGAACCACCAGAAGCTATGAGAGAATCATGGAACAGAGTCTCCCTCGCTGCCCTCAGGAAAAGACAAAACAAAATAAAACAAAAACAAAAATAAAACAACCCCCAAAACAAACAAACAAACAAAACACCCTCAGACTTCCTGCCTCCAGTACTGGGAGACCATACGTGTCTCTTTTCTCAGCAACCCAGTTGGTGGTGCTTTACTACAGCAACCTTTGCAAACTAATAGAAGCACCGCGCTCTTTAATGCATGAACTTGACGTAACTGTTCTTTGCACCTGGGGCATTTGCAAAAGGAGGTTTATCTCCAAAACAAATTTCAATACCGTCTTTCATTTTATCTTCACAAAATGCCTCGGAGGGAAATAAGACTAACATTCCAGTTTTGTTGATGTTTTCGTATGAATCATTTAGATACTGCCGCCCAAGGAAACTATTTGGAGGTGACAGAATAAAGGTTTGAATACAAATAAAACACAAAATAATTCTTAAATTACAAAATGAAGCAAAACTTGATGTGACAAAAGCAATGGGGGTAGGGGTTAAATAAATCATGAGGAGAGATGTATAGTGTCAGAAAAATCACAAGAACTGATGCAAGAGATTTAAGTTTCTCAAGGGTTAAGGCCAAAAAGGAAAGAACAATGTGTTATCATAACTACAACCCAAAGTACTATTTTGGTTCTTTTTGGATTCTCTTACTTACTTCTCACAAAAGATCTTTGTCCTCTTTTATTTTTTTTTTTAATGTTTATCCATTTTTGAAGGCGAGAGAGACAGAGAGTGAATAGGTAAGAAGCAGAGAGAGAAGGAGACACAGAATCCAAAGCAGAGAGACAGAGAGTGAGTGGGGAAGGAGCAGAGAGAGACACATACACACAGAATCCAAAGTAGACTCCAGGCTCCGAGCTGTCAGCACAGAGCCTGATGCAGGATTCGAACCCACAAGTCATGAGATCATGACCTGAGCCAGAGACAGATGCTCAACCCACTGAGCCACTCAGGTGCCCCTGGGCTATCCTCTTAATCATGCTATTATGTCACTTCCATGGGTGAAACAAGATTCTCCTAATTCAACCCTGAGGGGCGCCTGGGAGGCTCAGTTGGTTAAGTGTCCAACTTCAACTCAGGTCATGATCTCACAGTTCATGGGCTTCACTCCCATGTCGGGCATTGTGATCTGTGCTGACAGCTCGGAGCCTGAAGCCTGCTTCAGAATCTCTCTCCTTCTCTCAATCTCTCTGTCTCTCAAAAATAAATAAATAAACATTTTTGAAAAATAATTTGACCTTGAGATTATATAGACCAGGAGTCCCTACATAAGGGACGTGGAATACCACCAAGAGCAAAGCCAATCACAGTTCTGCCTAAAATGCCCGGAGTTTTTACCTTAACTTGCCTGCAGCAAACATTAACCAAACACTTGCCACGCATTTGGTGCACTGTGGGTATTCAATATAGTGTGTCCAATGCAAAGGGCCAAATGATCATGAGGGTGCCAGCTATCAGGAGGTAAGGAGACATCTCTTGCCTAACCGAGTAAGAAAGAAAGACACAAAGGAGATCATTTGGCCGCCATGGGCTGAGTGCCTTCGGAAACGCGTGTGCTAAAAAAAAGTGGTTGTCTCGGAGGAGAGGATGATCCTTTCCAACCTCCGAGGAAGGCTGGGTTTGGAAAAGAAGCAACAGCAAAGGGAGGCGGGGTCTACCTCGAAGGGTTTTCTCTGATAAACAGCAACAGTAACATTGCAGAGGATGGTTTTTCCTTGAATTCTCTGGGAAAAATTCAAGAAGCAACAGAATTCTGTTTTCCTGCTGATGAGCTTCCTATTGCTGCTCTAACAAACCATCACCAACATTACAATAATATAGATTTACTATCATACCAGCCTTGTTTTTTTAATGTTTGTTCTTTAGAAATAGAGAGAGACAGAGTGTGAGTGGGGAAGGGGCAGAGAGAGAGGGAGAGAGACAGAATCCCAAACAGGCTCTGTACTGTCAGTACAGAGCCTAACTCGGGGCTTGAACCCATGAACCGTGAGATTGTGACCTGAGCTCAAGTTGGACGCTTAACCAACTGAACCACCTCGGTACCCCATTATCATACCAGTCTTGAGGTCAGGAGTCCAACATGGGTCTCCCTGAGTTATAATCAAGGTGTTGTCAGGGTTCTTTCCTTTCTGGGGGCTTTAGAGGAGAATCCATTCCTGTTCTAGAGGCTGTTCAGATTCTTTGGCTTTTCTCCCCCGTCTCCCATCATCAAAGAAGGCAACCTTGGGGCACCTGGGTGACTTAGTCGGTTAAGCGTCCAACTCTTGATTTAGGCTCAGGTCATGATCTCACAGTTCGTAAGTTTGAGCCCTCCACTGGGTTCTGCTCACAGTGCAAAACCTGCTTGGGATTCTGTCTCTCTCCCTCTTTCTCTGCACCCTCCCCCACTTCCACACATGTCCTCTCTCTCTCTCTCTCTCTCTCTCTCTCTCTCTCTCTCTCTCTCTCATAAATAAATACACACTAAAAAAATAAAAGGAAGGCAACCTCAGGCCAAGTCTTTCTCATGTTTTCATCTCTGGTTCCCTTGCTCTGCTTCCCTTTTCCACATTTAAGGACCCTTGTGATGACATTGGACCCACCCAGGTAACCCAAGAGAATCTCGCACCACAAGGTCAGCTGATTGGCAACCGTAACTCCCTCTGCGCCCTTTGCCATGCAACCTAACATAGTCACAGGTTCTGGGGCTTCGGGTGTAGACATCTTTGGAGGGCACATTATTCTGCACACTGCACCTGTTGTATCTCAAGAAAGGAATTTTAATCTCTCTGGGTCATGTTCCTAGAGAAATCCCAGCTCTAGGGAAATCAAGCCATTTTGCCTTTCATGAGGCCCAAGCTTTGCCTCTAAAGTTGTTAGTTGTCCAATTACTGCCAAGATCTTAAAAAAAAAAACAAAAAACCCTGCATGGCAGTGTTTGGGGAAAAGTCCTTCAAAACAATTTCTAAACCAGCTCATTTTATGTGTGTTAAGCCAGCAACACAATCACTGGTTAGTGGCATAACTCAGTCCTACTAGTTTTGCTGAACAAACAGTTTATTCCAATATACAAAGCCCATCCCTAACATCAGCTATCTGGAACTCCAGAGAGATGGCTCCATAGGGTTGTGGTTTTATGGGATCTCAATTGTGATTTGCTCACCAAGGTCAAGGCTCTCCTGCCGAGGCAGAAGCATGGAACCAATGACCTCCCCAAGGTTCTTGCTTACCAGCAGACATCTTCCCTTCTCATCCAAAACAACACTGCATCTTAGCCATTGAATTAGTTCCTTTTTGCTATCAATTCTCTTTAACAGTCTCTGGGAGTTCTAGAAGAAAAGTCTGTAATTTATTCTTTACTAAGATACCCAGAAAACATGTTACTGATATGAATTTTGGAATTAGAAATCTGGATTTCCCTTTCTTCTTGGGGATGGCTGCTGACTGGCTGACAGATGGACCTGGCTGACAGATGTGCTCAGCTCAGGGAAGGGAACTTGACCAGGAGAAGAGATGGCCTCTACATGCAGAACTTTGTCCCACACACTCAAGGCTAAGGGCAAGTGTATGTGCAGGGAGATCGTGTGATGATGTAAAAAGAAGAGGATCTCGGGAGGATGAAAATGAATCTCTGATACCTTGGGTTCAGCGTTAGCTAAAATTCAACTTGAAATCAGAGGCACCTGGGTGGCTAGTCTGTTGAGCATCCGACTTTGGCTCAGGTCATGATCTTGTGGTCTGTGAGTTCAAGCCCTGCATCGGATTCTGTGCTGGCAATTCAGAACCTGGAGCCTGCTTTGGATTCTGTGTCTCCCTCTCTCTCTGCTCCTCTCCTGCTTATATTGTCTTTCTCTCAAAAATAAATAAACATTAAAAAAATTTTTTTAATTGAACTTGAAATTAGAAACCATGAGAATTTGTTTGGGGGGCAAACATTTTAATGAAATGTAATAAGCTTTGGAATGTGAGTGCTTTTGAGAAACAGAAGCATTGAATTAACAACCTGTTACTTATTTTGCAGAAGTTTGGTACATATTTACAGAAGTTACCATCAAATTTACCTTAAATCTCTACCTATTCTCTATCTTATCACCGTAAAGGTGAGTATTTAAATCCATTGGTTAAGAAGAGTAGGATTTTCCTGTAATATTAACATGTTGGTTTTAATAGTCCCAAAGACTTTTGATTAATGACCTTTAGCAGCTATGAATGTTTATTGTGGGAGATTCCATTTGTTGAGATGACTATTCTGTCAGTTGTAAACTGTATCTACCATAAGGGGTCAATCTGCTCATCAACCTCGTGATAATTAATTTGCCAACCATGTCTTCACTGAACCAGCTCTAATTAACTCTACTGGTAAGAACAATGGTGCAAATTTTCTAAAAATTAGAGAATGGCGAAAGGCCATCATCCTGCCAAATGATTATTTTCCATGTAAAATAAGGTGACCCTATCATGGTAGTTCTCTGATGTTGTTGCATATTAAAATCATCTGGAGAGTGTTGAAGCAAACAAAGTCAAGGTTGTAGCGCAGAGCAAATTAATCAGAAGCTCCAGGTGGGGCTCACGTAGCGCTAGTGACAAAACTCCAATGGGTACCAACTTTGAGTGTATGTGAACATGAGTATCACCTGTGAGCACTGTTTGATCCAGAAAGCTGGACCACAGCTCCATTCTACCAAATCAAAATCTGCATTGAACCACAACCCCAAGTGGTTCTCAAGAACGGTAAAGTTTGAAGAGCACTGAACTTTGCCCCATTGCAGAATCCTGACTGAGCAAGAATGCCCAAGACCCAGCAATGAATCTGACGCCTTCCTTGAGCCTCAGTTCCTAATGTGTTCAACAAAGAGATTGAGCAAGATCACATCTAATGTCTGGTGCACCCCTGAAATTCTAGGATCTTATTAAGTTATGCAACAGCTCTGTATTCTATGTGTGGATAGACTATTCCACCATTTTCGATTCAGGGAGTTCAGAGGTACAGCCAATTCACCCATTGGTACACATGCTGGTTGGGAGGCGTTTACTTCTAATTGTAGATGGGCGTATTCTATTTACTTTTCATGGAGCCACGGGTGACTTTTTGAAATAAGACCATGGAATTGTCAACATAATATGCTTTATTTGTAGGCATACTTTGAAATACAAGTGGCAATGTTTAAATATTATGGCTTCATTAAGGATATGATGGCCCTCACAGAGTTTCTTTATACAATCCCTCTCCTGTCTTATCAGTTCAGTCTTGCTGTTTCACAAGGTGCCTCCCAGAAGCATCACTGGTGTGTTGTCTTGGTGACACGGTCTGGCTTCAGAAGATGCCCTCTGTGAGTCTGCCCCTTCCCCGGATGCCGTTGGCAGTAAACAGTGCAAGACAATGAGATTCAAGAGAGCCCGATTTTTGTCCTGGATTTGCCACTGTCCAGTTCTGTGACCTGGAGAAGTTGACTGACAATATCTGTGCCTATTTCTCCGCCTATGATCAGATTACAGCAGATAGACTCCATCTCTGATATGTTGAATCTTTGTTTATTCTCTACAGAGACCCCCTTTTTAGTGTGTGTAATTCCATATGATTCCTGTTTTCAGAATGGGCAGAGGACCCAGCTGATTTTCTAGGTAGAATTTAGACCCTTTGGGTTTTGTCTGCCGTTTGCAGAATCTACTACCTCCCTCCAAAATTTTAAGAAGGTGAATATATCTTGGTTGCAGGATCCAGGCTACCTTCAGTAAAGGACTTAATTGGAAGGCTATTTAGTGCTCCCACAATGAAGTCTCCCATGAAGCCACAGGTGTGTGTGTGGGAGGGTGGCTGACAGCGTGACAGGAGGAGGTGTCCCAGGAGTGTGAACTATATGCTCATGCAACCGACCTTTGCCTCAGGGACCTACTTGGCTTGGTCTTAAATACCACCAGATGATGAAAGCTTTTTTATTAGCCAGGATAGTCAGTGCTCGCTGCCATTGCAAACAGCCAGCCCCCAGATCGTAGTAGTATTTTATGCACTAAAACTTTATGTCTTATTCACATTCCAGTCTGAAGCGGGTTTAGATGTCTCTCTTGCAAATAATGTCACAGTCATCCAGGCACCTTCCATCTGCTGCACAGACATGTTGGATTCCTTGGCTTCCATCCCCATGGATGGGGGAAATACACACATGGAAGGAGATGCATCACGTCTTACTGCGTCCATGGCTTCAACCCACCACATGGTTCCAACCTAACTAAAAAAGGCTGTTGAATATAATCTATTTGATGCTAAAAAAAAAAAAATGCAGGAGAGGGAAGCATCTGGGCAGGCTTGTCACAGCTCTCCTAAACATGCCTAATTTGTGGGTAAGTGGATTAGCTAATACCCAGTTCATTATGGGCAACTGAGGTCACATTATCACTCAAAGCCTCATGGGCAAGAATTCAGTGTCCACTCAAGAACCATTAACAAGTTGAGAACTGTTTTCTCAAAATGTTAATGATGGAAAGGACACAGCCTCCTCTGGTTTCTCTTATCTAATTGCCACAGACTGCGTAAGGACCTTCAAGGTTATAAGGGAATAGAGCCGCTTGCACCCCATCCGAGGAAACATTCTCTTGTTCTGAGTCCCACTTTAAACCTTGTAACTTTGGGGACTGGGTGGTAAAGGACTCAAATATAGCTTAGCTCATTGCATTCTCTCCCACTCTTAAGGGATGAGCTCAGCATAAACCACCCCAAATTCCTTGCAGGTGGCCAGTTCCAACATTTTACAGCGATTCATCTCACATTCTGTGCAAAACGTGTCTTAACCAAGACACATAAGTTATTGTGTTCTGTGTGTCAGACCCAGTTCTAACTACGTATATTAAGTCCTTGGTGCCTCACGAAAACCCTACGAGGATCTGGCTATGCTTACTGCCATTTTACAGATGAGGAAACTGAGGTTCAGGAAGTTTGAAGTAATTTGTCAAGCTCCCACACGAGCTCCAAGGGTGGGTAGTGGAATGCATACACTAGTAGAGCATGCGCTCTACTATCGTCTTTCCCTAAAGGAGCTAGTGTATTTATATTTCCTATGCCCGGTCACATTCCTCAACACAACGGAATGGTTTTGTTTGGGGAAGTTTTCCTGTTTGTTTTGTTCTTATTCTTTTTGGTCTTGGACAATTAGAATGGAGAAGTTGCCATTAACTGAGGTTTGGAAGGGAGGGTAGATCGAAAGCTTACTTTTGAACATATGAAATTTGAGATCCCCGTGAGACGCCCAACTAGGGACACCAAGGGGACAATTGAATATCCAGTGTGGATTTGGGGAAGAATGCTCAGTAAAAGGTGGGATGATCAGCATGGAGATCGTATTTGAAATCAGAAGACTCAATGTTGATACACCTGTTGAGGTTAATTAAGATAAGTACTATGGTTACTGGGGAATGAATGCAAATTCTGCCCTTATTAGAAAAAAAATCATCAACTATATGTGAGACCAAATATCAACTAAACCTTCATACTGGTTTCCAGGAGCTATATTACTTTGTTCCAGAAAAGAAATCATATCTAAATGGGCAGCTTTCATGAGAGTCATATGGATTACACCTTTGACAGTGGTATCACCTTCTAGGAGCCCTCACCAGGAGCCCACCTGGAAAGGAGAATTAGATACATAAGAGAAATTATTTCCTTCACATTTTACAGACTTTTCATAGTGGCACCAACCTCTGTGGGATTCACAGCAGTGTTTCATTCTATCCTCCTTCAGCACGGAGAGAGATTTGGGGACTTTTATGTGGCCCTTCCTACTATGAAAGTCTTTCCATCAGAGACCCGCAAGACAACGATGGAATTCTGATGAACTCTTGAGCCTCTGTTCTAACTACACATTCAGAAACTGAGGAATTCACCATGGAACGAGGTTGGGATCCCACACATGTCGTCTGTGGAGTACATTCGGGTAAAATCTTTACTGATGACACAATTCTGGTGAGCTGAAATGGCATTCTGAGCCCTCAGAAAATGCCCAGTAGTCCCCCAAAGAGGGATACATTCATTTCCTTAGGTCACCACTGCCTTAGGAATAATCATTTGTCACCTCGCAAAAAGCTAGAATACAGATTCACTGTATTTATTTGTTATGTTCTCACAAGGGCTTCAAGGACATCTGATCCCATTTCAAGGAACTCTGCCCCTCTGCACTGACTCCTGTGTGAGACGTTAGTAGATTTTATTGTAACTCTATTGTGGTGACTTAACTCAAGTTTCTGCTCAAGAAATCTGGAGGAGTACTTTTTTGGTCTTTTGACTAATATAAATTAAGTCCCTTGGTGTGATTTTTCACTTAAGTTGCCCATAACAAACAGCTCTACCATCAGACCCTTCTGAATACTGCAGAGTCCTGTTGTTTAGTGTGACAATCACCACCATTTTGCATTTGGAAGTTAATGGCTATTCCTGGTCTACCCCAACCCTAGACCCTCCATTCCCCCATTCCCTAGTGGAGTCAGGAAGTTCATTTTAATTGTAGTATTTCACCCCAGCATCCTCAGCCTACCAAACTGTTTTTCAAAACTCTTAGGATTCCTCTCACCAACGTATGTCAAAAGATCTTAGTAAACAGGCTCTCCTTAAACAATATGGCTGGATGCTAAAGGCTAAATCTCATATCATAAATACCTTCCAGCATATACGTCTCCCAAAGAAATATATTTCTGCACTGTACCAAGTCATTCCTGGTGTCTAAACTATTTAGGTAGGATGGGATAAATTTAGAATTAGGTAGGCAAAGTACTAGATTTACTCCCAGATGCTCAAGTTGGTACATTGAATATGGAATCGCTAAGGACACTTACATAAACTCAACCTAATCTGAAAAGATGACCCCACCTTGGTTGATGGTCCTCAGAGTTCACATACTTTCCATATTTCACCACTATTAACTAGTAAAGTTCTATTTTTTTAATGTTTTATTTATTTTTGAGATAGAAAGAGCACAAATGGGAGGGGCAAAGAGAGAGGGAGACACAAAATCCGAAGCGGGCTCCAGGCTCTGAACTGTCAGCACAGAGTCAGACGCAGGGCTTGAACCCACGGACTGTGAGATCATGACCTGAGCTGAAATTGGACACTTAACCAACTGAGTCACCCAGGTGCCCCAGCAAAGTTCTATTTGATGCGTAAGCCTAGTCCTGATTTGGGCTTTGTAGTGGACTTCTAGAGGCCCTTTGGGAACATAGTGTTTAGTGATGAGTAATCAAAGGAAATGTCTATTGCTCCTTACGGAGCCCACATGAGCGTCTTGGTGAGGGCAGACATTAGGACCAAGGACCAGAGGCAATTTTCCCAGAGTCTGACCTGATGGCTGCAAAAGAGAAGAGATTCTTTGAGCATGATACTCACAAAAACCAGGTTTTCAGCCCACAACTTGCATAGAGAATTTAGGAATCTGATATTGTTATTTTTCTATTATTCTGTGATATCAGATGCCACCACTACCTTGCAATCTCTGACTCCCTCGTTTGAGTACCATGCTTCCTATGTCGCATTTTAACAATTCACCACCCTCACCAATCCTGTCCCTTGATGGACACTTGATTTCAGGTAGCCACACGCAATAATTCTTACCAGATTCATGTCATCAACATATGACAAACTGTGCCTATCCAAAGTGAACGTGATAAGTTGTGATATATGATCAAACCATCACTACAATCCAGACAATGAATATTTTCATTATCCTCCAAAGTTTTAAATAAACGCTTAAATTTGAGTAGCTCAGTCCATTAAGCATCCAAATTTGGCTCAGGCCATGATCCCACGGTTCAGGGGTTCGAGCTCCACGTCGACTCTGTGCTGACAGCTAGCTCAGAGCCTGGAGCTGTTATGCCCAGATTTTAATATAGTCCCCAAAAACCAGAGACCGCCAGGGAGGCCGAAGCACGCGTGCAAAAGCAAAGGGCTTTATTACGGGTTTAGGCTCGCCGGGGCCTAAACTCGGGGCTCACGGACTTTACCGTTGTGGTGGATCCATGCTGACATCGAGCGAGCCCCGAACAAAGGTGGGGCAGGTCTTTTATGAGTTTGGGAAGGGGCCGTTACAGGAAATTGTGACATAGATACAGTGATCCAATTATTATTACACAATATTATTGACAGCAGGTTTATCCAATTACAACATTTAGAGTGTTAACCAATCACAGAGTAGACCCAGGACCCAGGATCCTCATGAGGGTGTAACTAGCCTTAGGCAATAACTGATCCAGGCCTGCCCTTAGGAATGTTAAGGGTATTACAAGGGTGGTCCCTCTTGCCCTGGGCAATATGTGCTCACCTAATAGTTCTGGAGAGACCGACCTTTAGACCTAGTTTAGAGGGGAAATTTAAAGCCTGTCATGGCGTCTGTTTGGTTCAGACTCATGTTCTTACAGAGCCTGCTTTGGATTCTGTGTCTCCCTCTCTCTGCCCCTCTGCCGCTCACACTCTATCTCTACCTCTCAAAAATAAACATTTAAAAAAAAGGTTAAAGTAATAATTAACAGCTTGAGATAAATATAGCTCCAGTCCTGCTCCCAGTAAGACTAGAAAATACAACTAATCCTCAGGAATATGATACAATTATTATTATTATTATTATTATAGAAAAGGGCAGAGACTATATCATTATAGAAAAGGTGGTTTATGAAGAAAAGAGGTGATAAAATCTTTTTGGGGCTTCCCTTTACCATTATCTCCTTCAAACAGTGTCAGTTTTCCAGAGTTCCTACTCTGAATACCTAAGGGGGCAAAGATGCCTCTTGCAGAGGCCAGTTACCACTCTGTATTTCAACATCCCTGGGGGTAGAGGCCTTCCGTCTGACTGCAGTCTGCCTTCTCCTTTCTCAGACCCTGGCCCTGGTAGGATCCCAGGCTTCTTACAAGTTTTAAAAATTGCAGTTGGCAACCATATCACTAGATCTCCATGAAAATGGCTTTCTTCTCCAGGTTTACAGTCAAAACCTCTTGATTTCAATCTCTTTGCTAAGACTTGTGCTCCAGGCAACTCAGTAAGGAGATTAGCATAGGCTTTGTCTAGAGGTTTCTGGCTAGCAGGAGGAGTTTGTTTTTTTATCCCCGTGCTATGCTAGCTATTGTCACTGCCTCTTAATGTGGAATTGCTCGGGACAAATAAACCTGCCTCTTCAGAAACGTCTGCCCCTCTTCCCACATTTCTCAGCTGCAAAATCCCTCTCCGAGGTCTTTGAACTTAAACTGAAGTCTGTACCACTAGGGGCCGAGTGAGTGCCATTTCTCTTCCCTGGAATCTTCAAGGGGAGAGAGGAAGGGAAGGGAAAGGGAAGGAGAGGGGAGGGGAGGGGAGGGAGGTGAAGGGGAGAGGAAGGGGAGGGGAGCGGAGAAAAAGAACATCCTAGGCCTTGAATACTATTTCTTTGTCCTGTAAAAAAATCTAGAGATTTTTTTCACCTGCTCTCATTAACTCTTAGAAGACTCAGTTGAGTTTCTAGCAATTTCACGTGTTTCTAAAGTTTGCTTGTTCTCCCTCGAACGTGTGTTCAGTGAGCTTGGTTTAATGAATCCAGATGCCTTTTTAATTCCTTCTTTACCTTTGCACTTTATCCTGGACATGTGTGCATGTGTGTTTTAAATTAACATATAATGAAACTGACATTTTGTAGCAGAACTCATTCCTAGAGCAGTTCCGATACCCAAAAAAGTGGAGTGTACCGTCATGCTGCCCCTCCCTAACCACACCTCCCCACCACCATGACCCCCCAGTGATCGCTCCCTTCTCTGTTGCTACAGAGTTAGCCTTTCCCAGGCTAACTGGGTCATTTCAATGAAATCATACGGTATGTAACATTTGAGACTGGCTTCTTTTGGTAAGCGTACCGCCTTTGTGATTTATCTACATTGTTGCATTTATCAATATCGTTCATTACTTTTTATTACTGATGGATACTCCAGTGTATGAATATGTCACTGTTTGTTTCTCCATAAACCCATTGAAACTTCTCTGGCTCGTTTCTGGTGATTTTGAATACAGCAGCTATAGACATCGGAGTGCAGGGTTTTGGGCCAACACACACTTGGCTTTCTCCAGGGTCAGTACCCCGGAGTTGGGATTGCTGTGTCACATACAGGGTGTATGTCGCTCTTACTTTAGATCTTCTTTGATGTCTTGGATGGTAAATATCCCATGATAAGATCAATGGCCTTGTAGGAAGAGGAAGAGACACCAAGGTCCTTTCTCTCTTCTCTACGTGAGGACACAAAAGGAAGGCAACAGTCCATCAGCAGGAGGAAAGCTTCACCAGGACTGAGCACACTGGTACCCTGGTCTTGGACTTCCTACCTCCAGTTGTTATGCCCAAGTTTCCAATATCGTCCTCAAAAACCAGAGACTGTCAGGGAGACCGAGTCACGCATGCAAAGGCAAAGGGCTTTATTATTATTACGGGCTTATAAGCTCGGGCTCACAGACTTCACCAGCACAGTGGATCCATGCTGAGAGCCCCGAACAAAGGGGGGGCAGGGCCTTTATGGGTTTGGGAAGGGGGAGTTACAGGAAATTGTGACACAGGTACAGGGGTCCAATCGCTATCGCCTATCAAAATTGGCAGTAACTCTAACCACACATTGTTACTTTTGGTGAGAGCCAATCACAACATTTAGAGTATTGACCAATTACAGAGTGGGCCCAGGACCCTCAGTAGGGCGTGACTAGCCTTCTAGGCCTGCCCTTGGAAATGTTAAGGGTGTTAGCTGGCCTTTCCTGATTGGGTGTTACAAGGGTGGTCCCTCCTGCCTTGGGCAATGTGTGCCCTTCTATTGTCTATTGATTCTGAGAACCTGACACCTAGGCCTCCAAGGTCAGAGGGAAACTTGAAACCTGTCATAGAGTCAGTTTGGTTCAGACCTGTGTCCTTACACAGTCAGTGAGAAATAAATTTTTGTTGTGTAATACACGCAGGGCTGTAATATTAAAATCGAGCTAGCAGTGGGTGGGGCAAAAACTTTCAACTTTTTGTCTCTTCCATTCCCTGCTAGGGAGGTGGCATTATCTTAAATTTAAATGGTTCTGAATGGCCAAACATCTGTGTGAGAGTTACTTTTTTGTCCTTTTATCGCTCTAACTAATTGTCCTGCTATCTGCAACATTCCCCAGCTAAGACCCCACGTCTGAAATTTAGAAGCTTCATTTAACTTTTTAAAGTCGCGCAGCCAGGTTCACCTACAGTTTTATGCATTTCAGGATAGACCCAGGGATCCTTAACATGTCACAAAAGAAACATCTACAGCACTTTTTTAAAAAGTGTTTTTTAATGTCTTATTTATTTTTGAGAGAGAGACAGAGGGTGAGCAGTGAATGGGAAGAAGGAGAGGAAGACACAGAATCCGAAGCAGGCTCCAAGCTCACAAACCATGAGATCATGACCTGAGCCAAAACCAAGAGTCAGACGCTTAACCAACTGAGCCACCCAGATGCTCCTCTACCAAGCTTTTCCTACAAGGTTACCATGACAAGAAGAGAATTAAACTCATCTTATTTTTGCTCAGAAAACTCTGTGAAAGTCTCTCCCTCTGAGTTAGGCTTGAATTAGAGATCGCCTGACTTCCCATGACTAATGCCAAGATTCAGAGGGCCACTGGGCTTTGTCTTAAGGGTCCAGGGATACTCGAGGGGTCTTGACAAGATTGATTACGATGCGGGTCCTAGTTCCCTGCCCCTCATTCTGGACATCATGCTACCTGGTCTGCCTTCCACCCTGGCTCAGAGACAGTGCACACTTCCAGGACCACATCACGAGTAGAACAGTACCACTCTCAGGAGTGGGAGCCCAACTTTTTGCTAAGGTAAAGTTTAAAAGTTGGATGACAACATTCTTCATTTTTTTTGGAAGTACTGGAGAGCCATATGATAGCAAAGAATTTCCAGGCCAAGGGGAGGCCAACTCCACCTTTGGGGCTACTTTTCGAAGGCCTTTGTCAATTCCTAAAGGAAGGCTGAGAAGCTAAATTGTGCTTTTGAGAGACTCCAGCCCCATGGGGGCAAAGATCAGAGTGGAGCATAGGACCCCTCCCTTCCTGCCCTGGAGGGCTGACCTGCTTCTTTTGGGTTGAAATCCTCAAATGAATTTACAGTAGTTTCCCCCTCATCTACTGTTTTCTGTTATCCACAGTCAAAGGTGGTGAAGGGGCACATGATCCTCCGGACTATCTTTAGAAGGTCAAGAGTAGAGTAGGCTTTGTCATGAGGCCTAGTCTTCACCTAACCTCACCTCCTCCCATAGGCCTTTTATCATCTTACTTTATTCAAGAAGTGAGGACAGTACCATAAAGTATTTTGAGAGACAGATAGAGATAGAGACCACATTTGCATAACTTCTGTTACAGCATATAGTTATAATGGTTCTATTCTGTTATTAGCTATTGTTAATTGCTTACTGTGCCTATTTCATAAATGAAGGTTTATCCTAAGTATGTCTGTGTAGAAAAAAAACAGTATATAGAGGGTTCAGTCCTAGCCGGGGTTTCAGGCTTCCCCTGAGGGTCTTGGAATGTATCCCTTGTGGATAAGAGGGACCAGTGTGTCTCAGCCTGGGACTCAGGATGACTGACTTTAGGGTGCTACACAAGAACAATGCCATGTGAATCAGAAGCAGGATGAATGGATTTAATGTATCTTCCCGTAGTCCAGGGAGGAGGTAAAAACACTAGATCTCTAGGGAAAAGATTAAAAGAACAGTAAAAGAGAATATCACTTCCAGGTTTGTTGGGTATAAAGTCTGGGGGAAACTTGTGACTCAGCAATAGATAACCAGAATAATGCCTTTTAAAAATTCCTTTCCTGGGCGCCAGGGTGGCTCAGTCGGTTAAGCGTTCGACTTCAGCTCAGGTCATGATCCCACAGTTCATTAGTACTTTCAATGCAAAGCCTGCTTAGGATTCTCTCTCTCTCCCCCTCCCCTGTTTGCTCTCTCTTTCTCTCTCAAAATAGATAAATAAACTTAAAAAAAATTCCTTTTCTGCATTGTATTAGTTTGCCAGGACAAAACACCACAGACTGGGGAGTTTAAAGGACAGAAATTTACTTCTCGCAGCCCTGGGAGACTAGTATTCCAATGTCAAGGTGTCAGTGAGTTTGATTTCCCTTGAGACTTCCCTCCGTGGCTTGTGGCTTGCAGACAGCCACCTTCTTGATATGTCCTCACAAGGCCTTTGTCTCTGTGCCCACACTCCCCCGTGGTATCTCTGTGTCTAAATTCCTTCTCCTTACAAGGACATCAATTAGATTGGATAAGGATGCACCCTTAACGATTTTATTTTAATTTACCTCTTTAAAGACCTTCTCTCCAAATACGGTTACATTTTGATGTACGGGGTGTTAGGACCTCAACAAATGGATTTGGGGGACACACCCAAATATCCTTTAACATACAGTTTAAGTGAAGACTCGAGATGGAGTAGAATACCATGCATGCGTTCGATGTACCATTTTTCCCCCAAGGAGTTCATTGGTTTGTTTTTCAGCATTGTGAACCCAGTTCCCGTGTGTCCACGGTTTCAAAACAACAAATAAAAATATAATAAGCCCTTTAAAATGGCTTTTAAGCCCAGTTCATTTCATCCTTTATATAGTTCAGAGCATCTGTTTAATAAACAGCAAGCATAAGGCAGGAAATATGGTATACAAGATGAAAAAGGAAGTTTGCCCATAAATCATTTAGTAGAACCAGTTTTTTAAACAATGCATAAGGGGCAAATAATGTTTAGAGTCATTCTAGAATCACAGATTTGGGGAAATTACCTGGTAAAAGCACAGAAAATGAGTCCTCCTATCCGAAAATAAGGGGCCCTCTGGGTGACTGTATGTGATTCCTATGAGGCCAATTTATTAGGACCATCACTAATGTCAATTACATATTTGATACTATGTGTTTACGTTTCTGTTACATGTGTACAAAGGAACCACCCCGGAACTTAGTGGCTTAAAGCACTAACCATCACTTACTCTCTTTCAGTTGTGTAGGGGATCTTCTGCTGGTCAGACTGGTACTCTCTTATGTGATTGTAGTCAGATGGTCCTGGGGCCTGGAATCATCTGGAGGCTTAACTGGGATAGCCTCTCCTCTCCATGGGGCCACTCCTAAAGGTCCAAGCTCTTCCAGGGAGGCTAAGCTTCAACACGGCGATTCAGAGATTCCCAAAATTGCAGATACAGAAGTTTCGTGAGCTCAGATGTCACAGAACACGACTCCTACTGCCTTCAGTTGGTGAAACAAGGCCATGGACCAGTGTCGATTCAATACGAGAGGGGACCGCACAAGGGTGTGACCACCAGGAGCTGCCATATTTGGAGACTGGGTGCCACAGGCTCCCTCTGGATATTTTGGGTAAGTTACTTCCCTGAGCCTGGACAAGGCAGTAGCCTCCTGGCTGGCCTCCCGGCTTCTTCCCCAACTCTGTCTATTCTCCTCTGCACCTACAAGAGTCCCATCTGAAGGCAGTGGTTTTTTATAAAAATTTTGTTAAGATGCAATTCACATAATATAATATCCATCTTCTTAAAGTATGAAATTCAATGGTTTTTAGTATGTGAGCAGAGTAGCGCGACCATTACGACTGTCTCATTTTAGATCAATTTCGTCTACCCTAAAAGAAATCCCATACCCATCAGCTGTCACTCCCCACCCCCCTCCAAAGTCTCACAATCGCTAATCCCCTTCTGTCTCTATGGATTTGCCCATATTGACTATTTCAGATAAATGGAATTATATAGTAAGTAGTCTTTTGTGTCTGGCCTCTCTCACTGAGTAGAATATTTTCACGGTCCATCCGTGTTGTAGCATGCATCAGCACTCCATTTTTTAAATGGCTGAATTAATTTACTCAAAGGACAGACCACCTTTTGTTTATGAGTTAAACAATTGATGGACAGTGTGTTATTTTCACTTTTGAGCTATGATGAATAATGCTACATTCATGAACATTCATGAACAAGTTTTGGTGTGAACATAGGTTTTCATTTCTCTTGGGAATATACCCAGGAGTAGAAATGTTGGGTCATATGCTAATTCTATGAGTAGCTTTTTGAGAAACTGCCAAGCTGTTTTCTATAGCAGTGCATCATTTTATATTCCCAGCAACCCACTATAGAGGGGTTCCAATTTCTCCACATCCCGCCCAACATTTATTATTATTATTTTTTAAATTAGTAGTATATTGGGGTACCTGGGTGGCTCAGTTGGCTAGATGTCCAACTCTTGATTTCTGCTCGGGTCATGATATCCTGGTTTGTGAGTTCGAGCCCTGTGTTGGGCTTTGTGCTGACAGCTCCGACCCTGCTTAGGTTTCTCTGTCTCCCTCTCTCTTTGCCTCTCTCTCTCTCTTTCTTTCTCTCTCAAAAACAAATAAACATTAAAAGAAAATAAAATTATTAGTATAGCCATCTCACAGTTTTGATTTTCCTTTCTCGAATGACTAGTGATGTCGAGCATCTTTTCATGGGCTTATTGGCCAATGTATATCTTCTTTGGAGAAATGTCTCTTCAACGTCTTTACCCATATTTTAGTTGGGTTATTTGTCTTTATTGTGGAAATGTAAGATTTCTTTATGTATTTTGAATATAAATCTTTTATCAGATACATAATTTGCAATTATTTTTCAATTGTGTGCTATCTTTTCACTTTCCTGATGATGTCTTTTGAAGCACAAATGTTATAATTTTGATGAAGACCAATTTTTGAAGCACAAATGTTTCAATTTTGATCAAGTTCAATTTTTTTTTTTTTTTGCTGTTTTTGGTGTTATATCTAAGAAACCATTGCCTAATCCAGAGTCACAAAGATTTAGTCCTATGTTTTCTTTGAGAGTTTTTAGTGTAATCTCTTATATTTAAGGCTATATTCCCTCTTACTAATCTTTGTACATGGTGTGAAGTAGGGACTTCATTATTTTGTAAGTGGATATCCGATTTTCTCAGCACCATTTGTTGAAAAGACTATTATTTTTCCTGTTGAATGATCTTGGCAACTTGTCAAAACTCAGCTGACCATAGACACATGAGTTTATTTCTGAACATTCAACTCTATTCCATTAATTTATATGTCTACCCTTATGGTTTTATGCCATATTGCATCTCTTAATGATATAAATTTGTAGTAGTTTTAACATAAGGAAATGAGTCTTCCAACTTTGATCCTTGTCTTGGAGTTTTGTTATGTTTTGTTCCTTATTTATGCAGAAATGGAAACTGGAATTTTACTAGGGATTACACTGAATCTGCAGGTCAATTTCAGGGACTATTATCATCTTCACCATATTACATCTTTCAATCCATGAACATAGGATATATTTCTATCTATTTAGGTCTTTTTTTAAATTTTATTTATTTACTTTGAGGAAGGAGAGTGAGTGGGAGAGGGACAAAGAGAGAGGAAGAGAGAATCCCAAGCGGGCTGGACATGGCTCGAACCCACAAACCATGAGATCATGACTTGAGCTGAAATCAAGAGTCCGAGGCTTAATCAACTGAGCCACCTGGGAATCCTCCTATTTATTTAGGTCTTTTACATTTCTTCTATTATTTTCGGCGAACAAGTCTTGCATCTCTGTTATAAAGAAATTGACTCCATTTTTAAAAATGTTTAATGACCATTGACAGCTTATAAACCTTCTGCACTTCTGATCAAGCTGATAAGAACGCCTGCATGTTCCCCTTGGCACTGGTGGAAATCTCAAGCTATTACAAGAATACTCACTCTAGATCCACCCCTAACCACTATGAAAACTCCATCCAGGCTCCCTTCCCAGCTCTAAAGCCATTTTCAGACAAGCTTGGGGAACCTGCTTTGCTCTTCCCAGGAAGCTTCATTATGTGAATAATAAACCTTTGCGTAATCTCTGGTGCCTATGTGGTATCAACAGTCTTAACTTCTGAACTTGATATTGGATTGAGGAGGGGGTCCCTCCCGCCTCTGCAGAGTGCTCACACCTTCCTTCGTCCAGTTTATTCCTAAATACATTGTATGCTGTTATAAATGCAATTGTTTTCTAATTTCATTTTCAGATTTCACATTGCTAGTGTCAAAAAATAAAATTGAGGGCGCCTGGGTGGCTCAGTTGGTTAAGCGTTTGACTTTGGCTCAGGTCATGATCTCACAGTTTGTGAGTTCAAGCCCCATGTTGAGCTCTGCACTGACACCTCAGAGCCTGGAGCCTGCTTCCGATTCTGTATCTCCCTCTCTCTCTGACCCTCCCCTGTTCACACGGTCTCTTTCTGTCTCTCAAAAATAAAATAAAGAACATTAAAAATTTTTCAAAAATAAACATTAAAAAATTTTAGAAAACTAAAATAGATTTCTGCAACCTTACTGAACTCATTAGTTGTCATAGTTTTTGAGTAGATTCTCTATATAAAAGATTATGTCATCTGCAAATAGAGATAGTTTTGCTTCTTTTCAAAATGGGCATCTCTTTCTACTTTTTCTTGTCTAATCGTCCTGGCTAGAATGTCTCGTGTGATGTTGAGTAGAAAATCCTTGTCCTTTCCTGATCCTGGCTAGGAAAAGCATCCACTCTTTCCCTGTTCGGTACAATGTTACCTTTGGGCTTTTTACAGATGTCCTTTATCAGGTGGGGCAAATTTTCTTTCGTTCCTGGTTTTGTTGAATGTTTTTAATGATGAAAGGATGGTAGATTTTGTCAAATGCTTTTTTGCATCTGCTGAGATGATTATATGTTTTTTTTTTATTTTATAGCTATGGTATATTGCATTATATCATATACTACATTATATGACATATTATATAATTTTGGAAGTTAAACCAACTTTGCTACTTGGAGAAGTCCCTCTTGGTCATAATGTATGCTTATTTTTATATATATGGATTAAATTTGCTAATTTTTTTAAATGTTTATTTATTTTCAAGAGAGTGGGAGGGGCAGAGAGAAAAGGAGACACAGAATCTGACATAGGCTCAAGGCTCTGAGCTTTCAGCACAAAGCTTGACAAAGGGCTGGAACTCACGAACTGCGAGATCATAACCTGAGCCGAAGTCAGACACTTAACCATCCAGTCGCCCCCAGTCTGCCAATTTTTTTAGGCTTTGTGCATCTATATTCATAAGAGATATTGGTCTGTAGTTTTCATTTCCTGTGCTGCGTCTGTCTGGTTTTGCTGTAAGATGAATAGTGGCCTTACAGAATGAGGCGGGAAGAGAGCCCTCCTCTTCTATTCCTTGGAGGAGTTTATGGGAGATCGGTGTGTTTTTTGTTTTGTTTTTGTTTGTGATGTTTGGTAGAGTTCACCATCTGATCCTTGATTTTCCTTTGCAGGAAATTACTTTTTTATTACTTTCTCAATCTCTGTGCTTGTTATAGGTCTATTCAAATTTCCCTAATTTTCAGGGTGCCTGGGCGCCTTAGTCGGTTAATCGACTGACTGTTGATTTCAGCTCAGGTCATGATCTCACGGTTTGTGAGTTCAAGCCCCACATCAGGCTTCAAGCTGACAGTGCAGAGTCCCTCCCCCTCTCTCTGCCCCTCTCTCATTCATTCTCTCTTTCTTTCTCAAAATAAAAAATACAAACTTGAAAAAATATTTTTTAAAATTCCTAATATTTGATTTCTTCTTGAGTTAGTTTTGGCATATCATTCGTTTCATCTAGATCATTGTACTGGTTAGCATTCAACTGTTTATTATATTCCCTTATAAACCTTTTTTTTTAATTTCTGTAAGGTTGGTAGTGATATACTCTTCTTTTTACTGATTTTAGTAATTTGAGCCTTCTCTTTTTTTATTTTAATCAATCCAGCTAAATGTCCATTTTGTTGATCTTTTCAAAGAACCAACTTTTGATTTTGGTGATTTTTTTCTATTCTTTATTTTGTTTACTTCTGTTGTAGATTATTGATTTGGTATCTGTATTTCCCTTTCACATAAGCATTTACAGCTATAAATTTTCCTCCAGTCATTGCTCTTGGTGCAAGCTACAAGTTCAGATACGTTGTACCATCGTTTTCATTTATATCAAAGTATCTTGTAATTTCCCTTGTGATTCCTTCTTTAATCCATTAGATTACTTATTTAATTTCAACAGAATTGTGAATTTCTCAAATTTCCTTCTTTTATTGATTTCTAATTTCATTCTATCATGGGTGAAGAACATACTTTATATGATTTCAACCCTTTAAAAATGGCTTAGACTTGTTTCATGTCCTAACATATGGCCCATCCTGAAATGTTCTATATGCACTTAGGAAGAGTATGTATTCTGGTGCTGTTAAGTAGAAAGTTCTAGATGGCTTAGCTGGTTGTTCAAATTTTTTATTTCTTTGTTGATCTTCTGTCTAGTTGTTTTATCCGTTACTGAAAGTGGGGTATTCAGCTCTCCCATTCTCACTGTTGAAGTGTTTTTCCCTCTAATTCTCTCAGTTTTTGCTTCATGCATGTTGGGGTTCTATTGTTAGGTGCATACATGTTTAAACGTGTTATATCTTCTTGTGGTTTATATATACAATGGAGTACTACATGGCAATGAGAAAGAATGAAATCTGGCCATTTGTAGCAACATGGATGGACCTCCAGGGTGTCATGCTAAGCGAAATAAGTCAGGCAGAGAAAGACAGATACCATATGTTTTCACTCATAAGTAGAACAGGAGAAACCTAACAGAAGATCATAGGGGAAGGGAAAGGGAAACAATAGTTAAGGAGAGGGAGGGAGACAAGCCACAAGAGACTCTTAAATACTGAGAACAAACTGAGGGTTGCTGGGGGGTGAGGGGAATGGAAATGGGTGATGGGCATGGAGGAGGGAGATTGTTGGAAAGAGCACGGGGTGTTATATGGAAACCAACTTGACAATAAAGTATATTCTTAAAAAAGTAGAAAAAAAGTGTTATACCTTCTTAGTGGGTTGAGACTTTTAATCATTACAAAATGCATTTCTTTGTCTCTAGTAGCAATTTTTGTCTTAAAGTCTATTTTATCTCATACTAATATAGCTGTCCCAGCCCCTCTTTGGTTACTATTTATATGATCTATCTTTTGCCATACTTTTGCTTTCAACCTCTTTGTGTCTTTGACTCTGAAGTGTGTTTCTTGAGAGTAGATAAGTGGCTACCAGGAGCAAGAGAATGGGAGAGATAAGGGGAGATTGGTTAAAAAAAAAAAAACCCATAAGATGAATAAGGTCTAAAGATCGAACATAAAACACGATGATTATTGTTGATAACACTGTATTCTATAACTGAAACTCGCTAAGAGAGTAGAATTTAAATGCTCTGGAAGGAAGACAGAAAGACAGGAAGGAAGGAAGGAAGGAAGGAAGGAAGGAAGGAAGGAAGGAAGGAAGAAAGAAAGAAGAAAGAACGAAAGAAATGTTTTAATTAACTAGATGAGGAGAATCATCTCCCAAAGTATATGCAAATAAAATTGCCACCATGTAAACTTTATTTTTTGTTTGTGTTTTATTTATTTTTGAGAGAGAGAGAGAGAGAGAGCGTGAGCAGGGGAGGGTCAGAGAGAGGGGGAGACACAGAATCAGAAGCAGGATCCAGGCTCTGAGCTGTCAGCACAGAGCCCCACCCAGGGTCTGAACCCACGAACCATGAGATCATGACCTGAGCCGAAGCTGGACGCTTAACCAATTGAGCCACCCAGGCACCCCCCACCATGTACACTTTAAATATCTTACAATTTTATGTGTCAATTATAACTGAATAAAGCTGAAATTTAAACACAATAGTTAGCATGGAGTGGGATCATGTTTCTAATCCATTTAGGGCAGTGACTTTTGTGTGCTTTTTACTGTATCTACAGGACATCAAAGAGTATCAGGCACTTAATGGGTGCTCAGTGGATTTGCTGAGTGAAGGAATGAGTCTTTATGTGTGACATGAGAAGACACGCACGTTTCTCTCTGCTGTAGTTATGGAGCTCATCAAATGCAATCACTGCAGGTAAGTCTCTTTAAAATCTTAACATGGTATCTAAATTTAAGTAAATGGAGAAATGCTCTTCAACCCTAAGCCAGAGGCCAAGTGCCAGAACTCTGTTGATCAGGCGCAATTGCTACGTTTAAAATCTAACAGATACAGAAATTATTCCAGGACTTGCCCCTCCCTTTCTGACATGCCTCACATAAATTCAGTCATCCACTTTTCTTCTGTCTTCCAGCATACTCTCTCTGATTTCTCTTGTCTTCCATGAAGCCAGGTTCAGAGTCACTACAAGAATCTGTCCTTAAGGAGCTCCAAGCCAGCCCCCAACAAGGTAATTCTGATTCTTATGCTTAGACCCACTGTGGTGTGGGTCCTCAGCCTGAAGGTTAGAATCAACACCAGGGTGTTAGGAGAGACCCTGCTTGGGTCTTAATCCAAAAATCACACGTTGCAGCTTGGTTTTTCAGAAATCCTCTTGAAGGCTGGCGAGCACTAACCTCAACAAGAAGTCGGTTCTAGAATCCCACCCCTTACTGGTTCTCCGAACCCTCCTCTTGGCTCTGTAAACAATCACCTCATTAAATGCTCTTTAAAATGTCTGTAGAGGGTGATCCTGGCCAAAAGAGCCCCTGACCAAAATCTCACTAGACTTTCTCCTTTTGCCCCCGAGGTCTGGGCACATACTGGCTTCTCCCTGTTGTTACTTTCTGAGTGTCTCATTAGCACTTGTCGCTCCTTAATCTTGTTTATAGTCCTTGGTTTATATATGTAGCCTCATCTCCTTATGATTTTCCCATACGAACCATAAGGCCAAGATCCTCAGAGAGCAGTCCATCCCAGACTCCCTCTGCTGCTAGAAATCTGGCCAAGAGATGACCTTACTACCATTCCTTACCCGAGAGTTATTGGAAAAACAAGTGAATCAATGTTCTTCTTCCAGGAAGACACCTGGAGACAGTGGTCCCTACTCACAGTCTGCAGTTGTTCTCATTCTAAACCCTGTCTCCCGACCAGGTGTTCACTCCCACCATCTCGCAGACCCCAACGTCGCCGATAACCTCCACATTGCTAACCACCTGGACCAACGTTCAGTCATCTTCTGACTTGGCCGTCAGCAGGATTAAACACAATTGGCCACTCTCCTCTCCTTGAAACACTTTTCTATGTATAACTGGAAGACCCCAGGGCTCAGTCCTTAAACATCTTTTCTTCTCCAATTATACTTGTTTCCTCAGTGGTCTTAGGCAGTCTCAAGACATAAATACCATCCGCATGCTAATATATAATTTCCAGCTCTAGCCTGGACTTCTCCCTGGAATTCCAGTTGCCTGTATCTACCTTCTCAACATTTCCATTTGGGTCCCTAATTGACATCTCAAGCCAAAATCCTCCTTTTCCCTATTTTAGTAAATGGCAAATCCACTTCAGATGCTTGGACTAAAACACTATGACATCATCTTTGGCTCTGCTCTCTCTCTCACCCCAAAATGAATCCATCAGCAAATCTTCTCACATCTACCATCAAAATATATACAGGATCTGACCACTTCCCACTACTCTGGTACAAGTCATCAGCATACAAAAGTGCTCTTGCAAAAAAGAAAAAAGAGAGTCCCTTTTCACAGTGTCCCTCTGGCTAATAATGCTAGTTTTGTCTCATTATTTTGGTCTCAGATCTCTTTAAGAAAATCTTCATTGGCCCACCAATCTAACCTTGCGCTAACTTCTCCTTCAACCTTCTCTGGCCATTACATTTTATTGCCTTTATACTCCTAATCACTATATAATTTATAATAAATATAAATCATTATATTTTATGTGTTTATGTGTTTGTTTTCTTCTTTATTCCTCTAAATGTATGTACACCTTCTAGACTATGAATTGCCCAGAGACCAACCAGCACAGGGCCCATCGTGTTGTGGTCTTCAAAAAAAATTTATTGACCTATCAAATGAATGATCTTTAAGGCCCTCCTGTGCCCCAGATTGCTATAATTAACATAATAACTAGTACTTGGTGATTTTCTTAAACCTTATGGTGTTGTCGTAGGAAGGACATGATAAAGTACATTTTAAGCTCTGAAGCATTCTGAATATAAGATGTTTTTATTAATAAATATTGAAGGTTTCCTAAAATAATGTCTTTCCTGAAGAAGCAGGACCCTTTTTTATAGCATTTCCCTGGCCAAGGCCATCTCACAAATGACAGGAACACATGTCCCAAGAGTAAGAACAAAGCTGGCATCCCACGCATATGTTACACTGTTCTGTAAGGGTCGCTTCGGCTTCACTGTGTGAGCTACAAATGTCAAGGTATGCGGCAGCCCCTACGAAATGGAACTGTTAGCTTCCTCTGCTTTGACACTGGTCTCCAAAGTGCTCTGAGTAACTTCCCAGGAGCCCTATAACCACATATCCCAATGTCAAACGCATGGAAAAATTGTCTTAATTCCAGCCTTTTTTACCTGGGCATCCGGGGCTTGGGTTTTTATGTGCGTCTTGGGTAAAAGAGAAAATACATGTGCGTGGTATAAAACGTGACTATATGCAGCTTTTCCCTTCTGTTTCTAATTTTACGGAAAGCTCCGTTTTTATAGGCTAAGTCAGGGGTAGGGTTGGGGCAGCATTAAAAGGGAGAAATGCTTTCTTTTGTTGTAAAATTTTATTGACCTTAGAGCTTTCCAGGCCTTTCCAGTAAACCTGTGTACCCAGTTAGATGTTTTGGATGTGGTTTTGTCACACGCCGTGGACCCTGTCCGGCCATCCATCTGCCCACGTCCCCTCTCCTGGTCCACTGACCGCAGTCCATACACTAAGCATCTCAGTAGCATCCGTGGGCCTCTCTCTCTTCACTCCCTCAGCAAAACTGGCAAAGGAGAGCAAGAGAGCGTGAGCACCTCGACAAGGTGCGTCTTTGGTGTAATGTATCTTGACTCAGGGCCTAGCACTGTGCACGGTAAATTACACGCAGCCATCCAATAGGATTTCAGCCACCATCGCTCTCTGAGGAGACAAAGACCTTGTGGCCAAAGGGCGACGAGAGGGGTATGTGTTTCATCCTCACCTGGGAAAGCGAAAGCTATTTTTTTTAAGTCTCAGTTTCTACCCACTCATATTTGGAGGCAATCCCTGTCACGTCAGTAAGCAGTACCCTCAGTCCTGCAAAACACATTTTCCAAAATGTATTC
>NC_043707.1:27226431-27259196 GCF_006229205.1 Suricata suricatta
CCTACACATGCCCACTCCATAGGGCTGGGGCTTCCTACAGAATTGAAAGGCGGTCCCCAAAGAAGCTTCTTCAGAGCAAATTTTCCAGGAGACCCAGGCAAAATCTCCAAGCCTTTGAAGTCCTAGCATGCCATATTGGTTGCATCTCACTGGTCAAGCAAGTCACTGTAACCAGCCTACATTTAAGGGGAGAAGAATTAGACCCCATCTATTTTTGAGAATATGGCAAAGCCACATTATAGAAGAACAACTAAGAAAGGAAATATTGTTGTTGCTCTTTTTGGAAAACGTAATCTATCATATAGGTATTTGAAAACATTCCCAATTTTTCCTATTAGCTTTGTGAGAATAGAGACCTCTGCTTCTTTAAAAAATCATCCATATGCACCCCCTCCCTTCCTTTCATTTACAGTCTACCCTGTTCCATTCTATGTCAAGAAGAATATCTTACATGTGCCAGGAAGCCAATGGATTTTGTTTGTTGGTGGATTTTGTTTCTTTCAGGAGGAACAAAGAGCAAATAAGTCTTCACAAACTTATTTTAAGGGTGCGGACAAACCCTTATCTCAATATTTGGACTTGTAACTACCAGTCAAGTCCTATGATTTTGGTCCCACTACTTGGTATAATCCTCTTTAAATTTTTTAAATGTTTTTTAATTTATTTTTGAGAGAGCGAGACAGCGTGAGCAGGGGAGGGGCAGAGAGAGGGAGACACAGAATCCAAAGCAGGCTCCAGGCTCTGAGCTAGCTGTCAGCACAGAACCTGACGTGGGACTTGAACCCACGAACAGTGAGATTATGGCCTGAGTCGAGGCTGGATGCTTAACCAACTGAGCCACCCAGGTGCCCCATGTATAATCCTCTTTTTATACATCTGCTGGCAGAGATCTACCTCTCCTCAGTGCCTTGACATAACAGCTACTGTTTATTAGTGTTTAGTATGTGCCAAGAAGTGTGCAAAATTTTCTACCTAAGTTACCTCTTTTGAGCTACTGGATGCCTCCCCAAAAGATTATGTTCTTAGTGGGGATTGGACTCATCTGATTTTTACTCTATCCACGACTGCAGCCAGCACAGGGCCTGATACATGGAGTAACCTGGTATTTGTATGTTGATTTGAATAATATTATTGGGGAGAGAGAAATGGAGATCATTTAATATAACTTTTCAAACCTCCTAATCTGCTTCCAGGTTGTGTCAGTGAACATTTGCTTGTTTTATTGTGAGCAATGCAGAAATACCATCCCTGGTTCTATTTTTCCACTTGGAAATATATACACTGCCATGTATGGTGACCAGATACTAATGGGCCCAGTGAATCTGCCTGCTGGCATGAGGTCTACAGACAGAGTCTTAAAAAAAACCATGCTTCAGCTTTTCACCTGGCCTGTCTCTCCACAATCACCCTGGAGCTTTTTAAAATCATCAGTGCTAGGCTCTGCTGTATATCAATTAAATAAGGGTCTCTTTGAGTGTGGGATTGGGGCATCAGCATTTCTTCAAAGGTCTCCCCAAGTGATTTCAGGGGGAAAAGCATCACTCTGGCCCGGACTTCACAAAGAATGAGATCGCAAAGTCAACCGATTGTGTTCTCACTCTGTCCTAACACACTTCAATGATGTCCCATCGCTGACAGCAGTGGTTTTCAAATGGTGGGTCATGACTTAACAGTGAGTCTCCAAATCACAGTGGGTTGTCAGCAGCCTTTTTTTAATGGAAGGATAGAATAGAAAGTTTTTCTTTAAAATGGAGTGCCTAGAGTCAAGCAAAAGTAACTCTTATTTTGTGATACATGCCGTTACTTTATCATTAAATCATTTCACCTGCTATTGCTTCTTTCTCCTGTTCTCCTGATATTCATCCTTCTGAGCCCAACCAGGGTGTCTCATCCCTATGAAACCTTTCCCCTCCCCTGCACTCAGTTATCATTCCTTCCATGGTTAGAAGTGTCTTCTCAGGCCACTAGAACACACACTTCTCATCATAACTACTTATGGATGTAGCTGGCTGTCTCTTCCCTTGGGACATCTTCAACTGGGTCCTGGACATTTTCTATGCTCAACCCAGAGCTCATCATCTAATGCTGATCAGTTACTGCTTGTGCTGGTGGTCAAGTTCTCGAGAGAAACAGAACCAATAAGAGATTACAAGAGGAGAGAATGAATCTATTGAAAACTATTGATTAGATAGATAGATAGATAGATAGATAGATAGATAGATAAAAGATAGATATAAATAGATGGTACATAGATCTCTAACTGGTTCTGTCTCTCTAGAGAACTCCAGAAAAACATAGATATAAAGATATAAATATAGAGCTCCTGGGTGGCTCAGTTGGTTGAGCATCCAACTTTTGATGTTGGCTCAGGTCATGATCCCAGGGTCATGGGATGGAGTATAGGCATGGAGCCTGCTTAAGTTTCTCTCTCTCCCTCTCTCTCCTTCTGCCTCTCTCCCTGCATCAAACTCTCTCTCTCTCTCAAATAAAAAATTTTTAATTAAAAAAAGAGATACAAATACACACACTTCCTTCTAGTTCTGCTATTCTAGAGAATTCGCACTCATACAATAGGGGTATATTTCTTTTGTTCACTGATATCCCAAGTGGCACCTCATAATGGGGTCAATAAATGTGTTAAGTGTATACATGAATTAAGAGTATTTAATTTATACATATGGCAATCTTGGACAGTTCATTAAAGGTTTCTGAGCTTATGTCTCCTGAACTGCAAATGACTTTGCTGCTTTCTATTGAGGACTAAGGTAGATGATGCATGTAAGTAGAGTGCCCAGCACACGCAAGAGTGAGGAGTTTTATGGTTGACATTTCTGTCACCGTCAATCTGTCAGTGGCCGATCTTAATTTCACAGCGGGGACCTTCTTTCTCAGCCCCTCTCCCCTAGTCACTAATCAAAAAGAAACAATACTTAATGATGTAAATATAATCCACCTAATGATTGCTTTATAACCCTTGTACCATTTTACTTGAAAGCCTTACTTCCAAATATAGCCTCAAATTAATTTCAGATGGGTCATGGAGATGATACAGAGAGAAGTCCTGAAAGGCTAGATATAAGGGAAATAGACATTAGTGGTGCAGCATCTTAACGATTACTTAATACTGGTAAAATTTTTATTAACGCTATGCTTATTAACGGGTCCACATTATTTTAGTTTGGTAAAGGGGGAAATTTTTACAAAGGCACTTTGAGATCCTTTTTCCTATATCCTTAGGTTTCCAAAGGGATGCATTTACTTGGTCATGAGTTTTTTCTTTTTTTAATTAAAAAAAATTTTTTTAATGTTTATTTATTTTTGAGAGTGAGAGAGACAGAGTGCTAGTGGAGGAGGGGCAGGGAGAGAGGGAGACACAGACTCTGAAGCAGGCTCCAGGGTCTAAGCTGTCAGCACAGACCCACCAACCATGACATCATGACCTGAGCTGAAGTCAGACGCTTAACTGACTGAGCCACCCAGGCACCCCTGAATGTGAATTTTTCTACCTCAGTCTCTAGGATCCTAACCTCTGCAGTTGAACAGGAATTATTATGTTAACTTTTTGAAGAGGTCACATCAGCAAAATTCAGAGAAGGATGTATGAAACCAGAATGCCAATTCACTAATTCTTAGAGAGGAAAGAGTGAGCCTCACATTATCATCAGTCTACCTCAAACGTTCTCTCCAAAAGAAAAATATTGATTTGCTTTATACTCTTGGGTCTTTAATAATTATGGTAGGGGGCCAGACTTAGCAATCTGGCTCCTTCTAGGGCACACAAACACTCCTCTTTTCGACCACCACTCCTCCCTCCAACACACACACCCTTGGTAGTTTGAGCGGCTCATCCCTCTAACGGTTCATTGGTTTTACTTGCTGTCACATGTACTTTTCAAAAGTAACGTTCCTTTTCAAGAGTGCTCACTCCGATCTAGTCGGCGGTGTTCTGAATCATGCCCTCCGGGCCTTTCAGCAGAAAGGGCTCTTGGTGAAAAAAAATGCTACACTTTTTAGATCTAAGCATGTCTTTGTGCAGTTTTCACAAATGAATGACAGCTTGAGTGGATACAACAGCCAGGGGGTCAGACCCTGATCTCGTGAGAATATTCAAGATGTCAGCCCAGTGACTTTTGCAATTGACTGGATTGGAGAACTTACGTCTTCCCCTTCTCCTGCTTAGAAAACTGTTCCCCAAGAAATTTAATGGTTTTCACTTATTAACTTTAACTAGGAAAAAGTAATCTTTTAAAGACTTTTGAAGCTTGTTTCTTTCTTTAAGCTCTGAGAGGCTTTATTTGTGTACACCATCGATTACTGTAAACTCAACATGATTTCAATTAACTTGCCAACAAGGTCATTTTTGGAAACTTACCAAGTACATTCTAAAGTCAATCTGGAAAAGTGAATGATAAAGAAAAGCTCAAAGATGGAGAATAATGAAGAACCAGAATTTCCCTTCTAGGGATTGACATAGCCTAAAAGTTACATAGAGTAGAGGGTAGAGTTTCAAGAATAGACAAATAGATCAATGAACTGGGATAAACACAGACCCATGTGTGTGGAGGGATGAAATAAATGTACCTCATGGAGGAAGAAAAGAATATTCAACAAATAATTGGAGGGGATTTTTAAAAAATGTCTTTAAATCTTACCCACATAGCACACATACACTAAAAAATAGATTGTGGGCAGCTTAAAGGTTCAAAATAACCTAAAAAGATAATATAATACTGCTATGATTCCTGATATAGGTAACACCTGGCACAAAAACACAAAATAAAATACAAAATCACAAAGCAAAAGTCTGATGTATTTTTCTATATAAGAATTAAAAATCCCTGAGGAAAGACACCCAAAACTCAAGGGACGGAGAAGGCATACTATTGGCATATAATACACAAACAATATTCATAGTATTGTACATATTTAATATAGTTTAAATAGATTTGGGGAAGAAAAATCAGATAAACTTGGGAGTTGAATATACCTTCTTGATATATAAATCTGATTAAACTGTTCATGATGTCCTCTAAGAAAGAGAGGAGTTGGCTTGGGAAAATTGGGCTATAATCATTCCTAAGGATCTATGGGCAACCATTGACCCTCATGTCCACACTCAAGTATTCTGACACTCCTAAGTAGTCCAGATTTCTGAGAACTGAGCTCAGAAGGATTTCTACAGTGGATGCTGCATCAGTATACCCACTGCTACAAACAAAGCTATGTTCACGTTCTAGACCCAAGCTCCAGAAGAAGATGTTGAGATTAGTATCTATTTTCTCAACCTGACCCTTTTTAATCTGGCTTTGTTAATAAGTAGATATACCTCTCTCTGCCTTAGCCTTATTTTGCATGGTCATGGCCCTGCTTTCTTTATTCCGTTGCCTCAAACTCAATTGTAAAGTGTCTTTGTTTGGTACTCTTAGTAATCTTTCTTAATTTAGGGCTTTTGCACTTGATTTTCTTCTATCCAGGACCCTCTTTCTTGCTTTCCTTGTCTGGGTAGCTCTTATTCATCAGACCTACACTTATTTCTCTTCTTCAGAAACTGTATGTGCTTTCATTTGCCATTATTTCATTTATCAGTACCTAGGCTATTTCCTGGTATATATGAGGCATCAAGAAATATTTCTTGGATTAATATCATAATATAATGTAATGTAAGGTAACATAATATAATATAATATAAAAAGATGCTACAAGTCTCTAAGGAAGAAATGCATAGAACCCAGTATAAAAATGGCCAGAGCGTGTGAACAATCAATTCATAGGAAATAAAATATGAAGCAGATATATAGGATCAGTTACTGCAATATACTCTAAATGTAGGTTATATGTCAGGATAATTTTGGAGGAAGAGGCCTTGGTACTATCAAAGTGAACACTGTACATACCCATTGGCCCAGCAATTCTACTTCTACATGTTAACATGCTCTAATACATACAAAAGTATTCATTATATCACTGTATGAAATAACTAAGAATTCAAAATAGTTCTGGAGTCCATTCAAAGAGGAATGTAGATATGACAAGTCTCATTTCTAGGTCAAAGAACAGGTGATTCTCTTTAAAGATGTGAGTTCACAGATCTGGTCTCTCTCCAAATTGTGGCTCTAACATCTCAGAGTTTTTTGCTTCCACTATGCAGATGGGATAGAGAGTGTGAGAAATGGCAAGAGATATTTCATATTTCACCAGCCTGCAAGTGACCTCCGTCATGTGTGCACACATTCCATCGACAAGAACTAAGTCACATGGCCTCATATCAATGCAGGAGGGTCTGGATTCTTCCTGCGTACACAGGAGAAGAATGAAAAAGTTGATCTGGAAATAGTTCCAAGGTCATTTGCTAAAGTGCAAAATGTAAACTTCAGAAATGCTTGTAGGAAATGATTTCCTATTCTTGAAGTTGCAATGGGTGCATTCTCACCCTTATGCAGTATTTAACTTAATAAGGGTAACGGTATTGAATTGGATTTTTCCCGTTACCCTGGCATTAATAACCAGGGCTCATCGTTAAAGTCAAAACAGCTTTGACATTCTCTAAAGAGAAATGTACCCAAGTACAGCTTGCCACTCTACTCCTCCAGAATCCACTTGAATACAGTCTAAATAAGGAGGAAAGTGGGGATAAAGAAAGAAAAAGAGAGCTGTTGGCACCTAGAGGGGAGCAGCAGTTATGCCAAGAAGTTTCTCCTTCTCTCCCTGGGATTACTCCAGTAGAAAAATTCCCAGAGCTCCTGGGGGTGCCTGCTAGAGTAGGATCTTGGCATCTCAAGTTCCAGTCATGTGCGTGTTGAGCTGAAGAACTCATATGTCATTCCAGTGCTCTCCTCAGAACAAAGAGAATCATGGTGAGAAGTCTTTGGAGAGTTGGTCATGAGTCCCTAGATTTTGAGAGGCCATGTGAAATGTGGAAGTCCTCTTCCAGAGATTTCTCAAGGTAAGAAGTTCACAAGGGCAAAAGAAAACTGTAGATCAGCATAACTGGAAGAAAAGGATGGGCAGATGGAGCAGGTCACCCACACTCCAGCTATCCCATTCTTGGGAGGAGTCAGAAGACCTCCCCCTCACGAAGGAGCCCCGTGGTTGGAGGAAAGAACAGAATCAGCACATGGCTGTCAGGACAGCAAGACCATGTGTTGTCAAAGAGGTTGGTTGCCAAGATGGCTGGAGGGCCAAAGAAGATATCCATTTCAGGTTTCATGGTGAGAGATGTCTTAAGATAAAGTTTAACTTGGCCTCAAGAAAACCCCACTTACGAGACCAGTGGGCACACCAACAGTTGTAAGTAGAAAAGCCAGAAAAAGTCCTAAGAAATGTACTACTGAAACCCAGCAATGACCTAGTTGGTCTTCACTTCCTTCCCCTGACCAACCAGGGGACTGGGTCATTAGGGGAAGTGGGGGAGTGGCTTCTCTCCAGGTTAGGCTCTTCCCCTCCGACCTCCATCTCCTCCAATCTTTTAAAGGCACAATTGGAGAACTTAACATTAGATTTTAGACTCAAATCAAGTTTGTGGTTGGAGTTTTAAAGGAGACTGGATGTTTCATAATCAAAACTGACTAAGAAGTTATTGGATTTGCCTGAGATGCCCTTGAAGGACAAGAATGGGTGATCTGACAGCTCCTGGTTGATTAAAAACAGTTTCATCTTTATATCCCACTAAACCATGCCCCCGCTACAATTAAATAAACTTTAATTACTTTTTTTTTAATTAAAAGAAGAGAGTTAATAAGCTATATCTTGGTGACGTTGTCTGCTTATTCATTTTACCTGGAGTTGAGTCACTATTTTTAATCTCTCTCTCTCTCTCTCTCTTTTTAGTTTTGGACCATTCTTTGCTTATATCCATAAGATTATTATTCTGTCCTATTTGCTTTGTCTTCTTCTCTTTTTATAATTATCTCTGACAGACTGGAGTTCCCTGTTCTATCTGCTACCCCATCACTTCCCATTCTTTTTCTGTTAATTTTATCTATAAGGTCTTTTTCTTGCCTCTGACTTTGATACAGCTGATAAGATTTTCTGCCACATCAGTTCAGTCTTTTACTGCTTCAGTAATGATCTGATTTGGGTTGTTGCACTTTTCATCATAGATTGATTCTGTATATTAATGCAACATCCCTGGTATCTTCCTGAACACTTAAAGCACTTCTTGAATGATACATGAGAGGTCTATTTTCCAGGTTAGGATTGATTACTTGGATTTGAATCCTCACTCTGCCACTTAAAGAGTGTACCACTTAATGAACACTGAAAAGGAACGGAGGGCTGACGGGGGGAAGGGGGTGATGGTCATGGAAGGAGGGCACTTGTGGGGAGAAGCACTGGGTGTTATACAGAAGCCAATTTGACAATAAACTATTATAAAAAAAAACATAAAAGATAACTTGATGCTATCAATATCTGGGGGAAAAAAACAGGGAAAAGAGAAACCAGATTAATTGCAGATTCGGTGAAATATGCCCCATAGCAGCAGGAAGAAACTGGCAGGTTGCCTCTAAAGGGAAGAGAGGAGGGAGGGGAACCATATACAGGTTCAATGTATGGGAGTGGGGGAGGGGCTCTATCTGTGTGATTAGAGGTGAGGTCAGAAAGGAGTTAGATAAGAACACACTTGTGTGCTTGAATCGGGTACTCAGGATTTTATTCTGTGCACATGTACTTCTTTTTTTTAATTATTTTTTAAACATTTATTCATTTAAAAAATTTTTTTTAATGTTTATTTATTTTTGAGAGACAGAGAGACACAGAGTGTGAGTGGGGGAGGGGAAGGGAGCTACAGGATCTGAAGCAGGATTCAGGCTCCAAGCAATCAGTCCCTAGCCCCATGCAAGGCTCGAACCCAGGAGCCACAAGACCATGACCTGAGCTGAGGTTGGCTGCCCAATCGCCTGAGCCACCCAGGCGCCCCAATGTTTATTTATTTTTGAGGGACAGAGAAAGAGACAGAGTGTGAGTGCCAGAGGGGCAGGGAGCGAGGGTGACACATGATCTGAGGCAGGCTCCAGGCTCCGAGCTGTTAGCACAGGGCCAGGAACCCTGAGATCATACCTGAGCCTGAGTCAGACGCCTTAACCCACTGAGCCACCGAGGCGCCCCAACACGGACTTCGTAAGCACACAGCCCCAGCGCTCTAGATGGTGAGCAGGGCATGAGAGTCTCGGGAGATCCTTGTCACATTCCCTGGACTGTCAAAACTCGTTCATGTAAGGGAAGCACTATCTAGCTTAATTTAATTTATTATTTTATTTTTTGGAAAGGAAAAAATAAAACCGTCTTTTTCTTTTCCAGTTTCCTTATTTAAGTAATCTCGACACCTAACATGGGGCTCGACCTCACAGGCCCGAGATCAAGAGCTACATGCTCCTCTGCTGAGCCCTCCAGGCACTGTCTTTATTTGTAGAAAACCTAATTGCTTACATGCAACAACCTAAGGAAGACTCAAGAACAGCTATGACAACTACTAAGCAAAGTCACAGGAGCACAAGCCGATACGCCAAAAAATAGGGATTTCTATACACCAGCTGCAGACAGTTGGAAGATAAGACATTTTTAAATCCTATTTACAATCATATCAAAAGACCTAACCACTTTTAAATATATATACACACATATATACGTGTGTGTATGTATGTATACATATATATATGTATGTATGTGTGTGTATATATATATATGTATAATTAACATACCATGTTGTATTACTCTCAGATACACAATATAATGATTCACCAATTCTATATATTATTCAATCTCATCAACATAAGTGCACCCTCGGGGCACCTGGAAGGCTCAGTCAGTGAAGCAACCAACTCTTGATTCCAGCTGACGTCATGATCTCACAGTTTGTGCGTTCAAGCCCCGCATCCGGCTCTGTACTGATAGTGTGGAGCCTGCTTGGGATTCTTTCTCTCTTCCTCTCTCTCTCTCTCAAAATAAATAAATAAACATTAAAAAAGGAGAGAGATAAGTGTACTCTTGATCCCTTTGATCTATTTCACCCTTACTGGGTGTTTGCCCAGAGAACATGAAAATACTAAAATGAAAAGATCTATGCAGTCCTGTATTTATCACAGCATTACCTACAATAGCCTGGATATGGAAGCAACCCAAGTGTCCATTGATACATGGATGGATAAAGAAAATGCAGTGTACACACACACACACACACGCACACGCACACACACACGCACACACTGTGGAATATTACTCCCGTCATTAAAAATCATGAGATCTTGCCATTTGCAACAATGCAGATGGAGCTAGAGAGGATAATGCTAAATGACGAAAGTCAGAGAAAGACAAATACCATGTGATTCCACTCATATGTAGAATTTAGGAAACAAGAGAACAGAAAAAGAAAAAAGAGACAAAAAGCCAGACTCTTAAATACAGAGAACAAAGGGGTGGTGGTCAGAGAAGAGGTGGGGGGGGGAGGAACTATTTAAATTAAAACAAACATACACTATGTCATGGAATGCAAAATGAAAATCAAGTGTTTTTTTAAACGTTTATTCATTTATTTTTGAGAGAGAGAGAGGGAGCACAAGTAAGGGAGGGGCAGAGAGAGAGGGAGACACAGAATTGGAAGCAGGGTCCAGGCTCCCAGCTGTCAGCACAAGCCCGACGCAGAGCTCAAACCCTTGAACCACGAGATCGTGACCCGAGACGAAGTCGGACCCTTAACTGACTGAGCCACCCAGGCGCCCCCAAAATCAAGTTTGAAGGTAACCGTGGAATCTACACAAGTGTATGATACCTTCGGCGGCCCCTCTGGGACTGCATCTCCTCTTACATGCCATTTGGGGCGGCAGCTAGCCCCCCACAACCTCTAAGAACAGACTCCATTGGTTGGAAGAAAGGCTTCTTCTTAATCCCTCCCCACATGAGCCTTGAGGGACCACACAGGCCCTCCAAGCAGGGGAAAGTGCTCTGATTGGGTGGTTTAACTATAAAAACATCCCCGCCCTTCAGAAGGCACTGTCCAAAGCTGAGACAAACTGAAGACGGTGCTCCCCGCTAATACTGATGTAGTTTCAATTCATGCAATCCAGAGTGCAGTGGCCTGCCCCGTCCCCTGCCTCCAGTGATTAATGGCCCGGCCCCAGCTAGGGTCCAAAACGAAAGAGCCAAAGGAAGCCGATGCAATGGGTTTTATATGATCATGGCTGCAACAAACTCATTCTGTGCTGTCAGTGCTGACTGCAGGGTTCTGATTATGAAATATGGTGCATGTTGAATTTAATGACTTTCTGTGCCCTCTGGTGAGTTCACTGCTTTCCAATGTCATTTTCTGTTCTCATCTGAGTGGTAATAAAAGGAATATCATTGACTGTGGTAGCTTGTAACCACTGTGTGTTTTACAATAAATTGCATTCCAGGACCTTTCTCCCCAGGAGAAAAGTGCACGGCCAGACGGATTATTCCGAGGCAGGCTCTGGGATCCCAGTCTCCGGGACCACGGGGGATGAGGTGGAGGTTTCCTTTTTCAGGCATTATTCCCTAAGAACACTCATTTTTCAAGCAGTTATATATCAAAGGTCAGTTTGGACCAGAGGGAAAATGACAAAACACAGACCCCAAAGCAAAAATGACTGTTACCCAACCAGAATCAATGCAGAATGGACAGGCCTATTCTCTTAAGTTCAGGAAAGGGGGCTGGGGAGAGCGCAGAACCGGAAAGACAGCTCCTAGAGAGTCCTGTTCTTTCTGTGTACCTTCAAGCTGACCTCTTGTCGTTAACCCATAAGAAGGTCATCTCCATGTGGGAATAAGAAGGAGAAAAGGAATAGATGACGAGAGACAACTGCAAACCAGCCCTGTGCCAGGCTCTCTATGCATAACTGTCACCTACAGTCACGGTACTCTTATGAATCGGGTCTGATTACCCCCAATTTGGAAATACAGAAATTTTGGCTAGACAGACTCTTCAGGGTCACAGAGCCAGGGTCCAGATCCTCCGATTCGCAGAAGTGTGTCCCAAGGACCAGAAGCACTGGCTAGAGACACAAAACCTCAGATGACGGCCCAGCGGTGCACATGGACGTGTGCAAAACATGCCACAGGTGCCAAGCGATGGAGCTGGACAAAGGACATAAAGTTGGCCAGTGTAAGCCTCTCTCTTCACTGTTCAGAGGGCCTCCTGTGTGATGCTGTGTGACTCATTAGGATCTCAGTTCCATTGACTTGCTGAGAGCAGTGTCACTGGGGACACTGGTCCTCAGACTTCAGAGTGCCTGACAATTACCTGGGCACCTGGTGAGGGTAGATTCCTACTCTGTATTGTGTTAGCCAGGCTTCTCCAGACCCACAGAACAAATGGGATGTGGGTACCTGGAGAAGGAGATTTATTCTAAGGAATAGGCTCATGCAGTTATGGAAGCAAGTAAGTCCAAAATCTCCAGAGTGGGCCGCAGGGCTGGAAACCAGGGAAAAGCAGGTGTTGCAGGTCAAGTTCAAAGGCCGCCTGCTGGCAGAATCCCCTCTTGCTCAGGGGAAGTCAGTCTCTGCTCTAGTAAAGCCTTCCCTTGATTGGATCATGTCCACCCACATTCAGGAGGTCGCTCTGCTTTACTCAAAGTCCACTGATTTCACCCCTGGAAACATCCCAAATAACGTTTGAGCATGTCCCCGGACGGTTTGACCCTAACAAGCTGACACATAAAATTAACTATAACATGGGTTTCAATGGTGGTGATACAAAGCTGCAAGTATGAAAAGGGACATACATGGTGCAAACATTTGGTTTTGAGGCTGCAGGATCATTATTGATTAGTAATCATCTAAATTACTTACATACTAAATGATTACTTAATAACTATCACAACTACTAAGATAAAGCACTCAGGGGAGCCTTCCCAAGGGTCCATGAGGCCACACTGTACTATCTTTGCAAGTTCCTGGGCATCTAAAGTTATTTTCAAAGCAGTGTTACATAATTTTTTTAAATAGTACAGGTTCCTGGTCATTTGCTCCTTCTCTTTGGCTTTCCTTTACTCTGAGGATTCTGGTCCACTTGATCTGTTGCTAATTCAGATGCAGGGAGGCTCCTTTGGACCACGGTATGAGAATGGTCCTCAGTGGTGACATGATTTTCCGGGCACTGTGGTTCCATCTCTGTGACAAGGCGCTACATGATAGCACTTTCTCCACCTTAGTGACAAATGTTGAAATAGCAGATTAGGAGGGAATTTGGTACTGAAATTTAATGCAATGATCCTGCATGATTTTTGGTTTATTTTTATTTAAAAAATTTTTAAAACATTTTCTATTTATCATTGAGAGACAGAGAGAGACAGAGCATGAGCATGGGAGGAGCAGAGAGACGGGGAGACACAGAATCTGAAAGAGGCTCCAGGCTCTGAGCTGTCAGCACAGAGCCAATGCGGGTCTTGAACTCACAAATCGTGAGATCATGACCAGAGACAAAGTCAGACCCTCAACTGACAGGGGCCCCCCAGGCGCCCCTGAGTTTTGGTTTATAGCATCATTCAGTGTTAGATACCGAAGGGGCAGTAGAGGCCATCTGTCTGTTCCAGATACTTCATTGCACAGGTGAGGAAAAGACCCAGCACCTTAAGCCACCACCAGCTCCTCACATGGATAGTGGTGAAGTCTGGATGGGAAGCGGAGCACTGGGATTCTCAGGGCTCACGCCACCCAGCTGCAACCTCAGTTACAGGTTTTATAGGACTTCCCACGTTTGGGCATGCTTTATTCTCTACCAGAGGGACGGCAGTCACTATCAAGTCCATTTCCACATGCAGAGACTGAGTTCAAGAGCAGCTTTCCCGAGCCTTCTCTATGTATGAGACAGCAGACTTGGCTGGGTGTTATTTCTGCTCCAGGAAAGTGAAGTAATGAAGCTTAGGTCCCACAGATTCAGACTTATTAACTCTAAGACCATTCCCAACCAGAAAGGGCAGCCATCCCTGGGTGCTCTGTTAGCTCTGTGGAAATGCCGGCAAAATTCTCAGCCCTGTTAGTGTTCTAACCCTAATCTGGTCTCTAGTTGTTTTCACCAGAGAGAATCATTGTGGTCTTAGTTTCTTCATTTTATTTTATTTTATTTCATTTTACTTATTTTATTTTATTCTAGTCTACTCTATTCTATTTTAATTTAATTTAACTTTATTTTATTTTAAATATTTATTTTTAGAGAGAGTGCATGCACCTGCACCCATGCAAGCAGGAGAGGGGCAGAGAGATGGGGAGAGAGAATCCCAAGGAGTCTCCATGCTATCAGTGCAGAGCCCCACATGGGGCTCGACCTCACAAAATGACCTGAGCCGAAATCAAGAGTCAGGTGCTCAGACCAAATGAGCCACCCAGGCACACACCCCCCCCACCTTGTTTTCTAATTTAAAAATTTTTTAATTTATTTGTTTATTTTGAGAGAAAGCACACGTGCACAAATCGAGGAGGGGCAGAGAGAAGGGGAAACAGAATCCCAAGCAGGCTTGGGGCCATCAGCACAGTCTGATGGGGGGCTCGAACTCACGATCTGAGAGATCATGACCTAAGCCAAGATCAAGAGTCAGAGGCTTAAACAATTGCACCACTCAGGTGCCTCACTAGTTTCCTAATCTTAAAGTGAAAGCCCTTGGACTCAAACTTAAGATAATTGTCAGAAACGTTCTGGTACTTGCCAAAATATCCATGCTCCTACAATAAAAATAAAAGGTACAGGACAGGGGCGCCTGGGTGGCTCAGTCGGTTGAGCGTCTGACTTCGGCTCAGGTCAAGATCTCACAGTTCATGGGTTCGAGCCCCACATCGGGCTCTGTGCTGACAGCTCAGCCTGCTTCTGATTCTGTGTGTCCCCCTGTCTCTGCCCCTCCCCTGCTCATGATCTGTCTCTCTCTGTCTTTCAAAAATAAATAAATGTTAAAAAAATTTTTTTAAAGATACAGGACAGAAAGAAAATGACCACACCAACAACTTGGGGCCACTTCACCTGGGGCCCTGTCCCTCCTTCCTCACATTTAAGTCACTAAAGATTCTACTTGTAATATGTGCTTGAAATTCACGCTTGCCCCTGAATCCCTGTAGACCCCGCCAGAGCTCAGGCGTCTCCTCATTTCCCTATCTAAAATATAGATCTCACCTAGTTCTTCTTCTTTTTTAAAATGCTTATTTATTTTTGAGAGAAACAGAGCATGGGCAGAGGAGGGTCAGAGAGAGAGGGAGACACAGAATCTGAAGCAGGCTCCAGGCTCTGAGCTGTCAGCACAGAGGCCGATGCAGGGCTCCAACTCACAAACTATGAGATGGTGACCTGAGCTGAAGTCAGACCCTCAGCAGCTTGAGCCACCCAGGCACCCCTAGATCTCTAGTTTGATTCCATGTCCAAAACAATGCCAGAGTGATTTTGCTCAAGTGTAAATCTGGCCCTATCACTCCCATACTTAAACTCATTCAGCCTTTCAAAAGGAAAGCAAAATTCCCTAGCTAGAAATCCAGGCCATCCTTGGACAGGCATCTCCAGCCTCATTGCTCTGGCTAACTCCTGGTTCTCCCTTTAAACCTGGCATTTATCCCACGGGGAAGACTTTATGTTCCCCCCGAGCCTGATTTAGTAAGCTTATACTGTATTCCATGGCATCTCGGAGATTCCATTGGCATCTGTGCCTCCCTCTGCTCTCCACGTGGTGAGTTCTCTGGGGGCGATCTTTCATTCCCACATTAGTAGAGTCAAGTACAACCCCAACACTGCGTGGGCTATGTCAGTTGTCACATTGTGAGAAGACGGAACAATGTCGTCACATGGAAATGGCCAACGCATTCAAACAAGAACATCATGGCGGAAGAGATGAGGCGAGGACGCATTCAACATTATTCATGAGTCTCCCCCTATGTCAACCCTCATGCACACAGTAACACAACCACCTCTGACAAACTCCTGCCGGAACTCCAACCCTGAATCACATCAAGCCTCAGAAATAACTACCTGTTTGCAAGACATCGGGGATACAGAAGAACGTGTTTAACAACACCATTGGGATGTGATCAGAAAAGTCTAGAATGTAGGACACTCTAGAGGGCAAATGACTTGGTTCAACCACAAAGTAAACTGTAAAGGAAAACATTTCATATAAAGAAAAAGAGGGAACCTACCGATGAACAAAAAGCACCAGGTATGGCCTTTAAGGAAAGTTCATTCAAAAGCCAACCATATAAAAGATACTTGTGAGAAAAATCGGAGGAATTTATTCATTGAAATGCTATTTGATAACCTTAAAAAACAATTATTACTTTCATAAGAAGCAATATTGCCTTTATGGTTATGTACTTTTTAAAAAATATACTGACACGTTTCTAGGCATCTGGGAAGGTCAGTGTAGTTGAAAAAGCATTGGCCATAAACCAATGATCATCGAAGTTAGGTGATGGGTATTTGAGGTTCGATGCTATTCTTTCTCCTGCTGTGTATGTTTGAGTTTTCACAGTAGAAGTTAAAAATGGTGAATGGAAAAGATGCCGCTGTTAGTATGTTATTTACAATTCCAAAACCAGACCCTAATAAATAATTACAAATGAGTTATTTACAGTTGGGATAAGGCCAGAGATACTTTTGACCCCTGATGTATTAGTATTGAATTCCATTTAAGGGCTATAGGAAATGCTTTCTCAACATTCTGTTTGGCTAAGATCAGCAGTTTGTAGGGGTCAGGGCTAAAACTCTTCCCATTCATTGTCAAAATCCATATAGGCATGTCCATAAAGATTTGGTTTTCTTTTGAAGGTTTGGAGGAAAATCTAGGGTCAGCAAGCGCCAGGACCCCAAGTATCATAGAGGTCCCCAGGCCTGTGCTTGGAAGGGATTTGGCTACTTATAAAAAGTGATTTCAACCCATCTCAATTATTATTGCTTGTGTGATATTTTATGAGCAAATCCTTACTGAGCCTACCTAACTACTGAGATTTAAGGATGGCTTGACTTTATACCTTAGAGTGTATTCATAACAGCATTCCCAATACCTTGTATTTCTTTTGGTCCTCATAGTAGGTGATAAGAAGGGGGAAGCATCGCTTAATGTGCTAGATTTGGGTTTTTTTCAATGTTTTTTTTTTTTTTTAACAGAGAGAGACCACACGAACAGGGGAGGGTCAGAGAGAGAGGGAGACACAGAATCCGAAGACAGACTCCAAGCTATGAGCCTGCTGTCAGCACAGAGCCCGATGCGGGGCTCGAACCCATGAACCCTGAGATGATGACCTGAGCCAAATTCGGACACTTAATCCACTGGGCCCCCCAGGCGCCCCTTTGCTGGGTTTGTTTAAACCTGCCCTGTCTCCAAGTTATCTCTGCCACCGCCTCTTCTCATCCTTGCTCTTACATGGCAACCGTGGTATTCAGAAGCTGTGGTCATGGCAACCAGTTGTGATTTCATAGGTATTTTCCTCTTTGCATTCACTCTATTGGAGAATAATTTTTTTTAATGTTTATTTTGTTTTTGAGAGACAGAGAGACAGAGCGTGAGTGGAGGAGGGGCAGAAAGAGAGGGAGACACAGAATCTGAAGCAGGTTCCAGGCTCTGAGCTAAATGTCAGCACAGAGCCCGACATGGGGCTGGAAACCAGGGACTGTGAGATTATGACCTGAGTCGAAGTCGGACATTTAACTGATTGACGCACCCAGGCGCCCCAGCTGGAGAATAAATTCTAAATAAGGACAAAGATAGATGAGGAACCTTCGACTAGAGGATGCTGCCCAGAAGTCACATTGATGTCACAAATATTTCTATTACGAATGATGGAACAGCAAAGATGGTCGCGTATAAAGCAAATTCAATCGGCAATTATAAATACATGTGGCAGGGGCACCTGGTGGCTCAGTCGGTTAAGCTTCCAGCTTAAGCTCAGGTCACGATCTCATGGTTCCTGGGTTTGAGCCCCACGTAGTGCTCTGTGCTGACAGCTAGCTCAGAGCCTGGAGCCTGCTTCAGATTCTGTGTCTTCCTCTCTCTCTGACCTTCCTCTACTCGCGCTATCTCTCTCTGTCTCTCAAAAATAAATAAATAACATTTAAAAAATGTTAATACATATGGGATGGATGCTAAATGTCACTAACTTACATAATTTAGAAATTAAATATGGTCTATTTTTGCTTCTTTCCAATTAACTATATTTGATTGTGTTTTTACCAGAGGGTTACATTTGAAAAAAAAATTATAACTCATAAAAAAATACAATATTTTCAAAATCAGTTTATCCATATGTCTTTACTTTGCCATAAAATAACAGTTTTTTTTATATCTTTGACTTCATTGCTCACTGTTAGGCATGTGTTTATGAATGTCATCACGAAACATAAAATCTGAGGCACTATTTCCTTCATCAGGGCAGGGGAGTTTATGGTCACATTTGGTGTGCAGTGCAGCTCAGGGTCCTGTAAAGGTAAGTGTCCACAGAAGGAGATTTCCGAGGCAGTTTCTGCTACAAACAGAGGGCTGCCCTGACTCGCCGCCCTTCTGCAACCAACACCCAGGGCGTGGAGCGGACAGAATGCACTGGGGGGTGCCTAGTGGACTCCGACGGTTGAGCGTCCAACTTCGGCTCAGGTCGTGATCTTGCTGTGCATGGGTTCAAGCCCCGTGTAGGGCTCTGTGCTGATAGCTCAGAGCCTGGAGCCTGCTTCAGATTCTGTGTCTCTCTCTCTCTCTCTCTCTCTCTCTGCTCCTCCCCCACCCTCAAAAATAAATAAGCATTAAAAATCAATAAATTAAAAACGACTGTAACACTTGCTGAGATAAAGCTCTGGGCTGAAAGTCATTAGCAGAAGGGAACAACTTCTGTAAAGACACAATAAAATCAGAAAGGCATACTAACATGACCACTTACGGCAGTGAGTGAGGAGAAACCCTGAAGATGATTTAGGTCAGAGAATATTAGAAAAGGAATGAAAACGATTTCAGGTATTTCCTAAAGCCAAACCCACAAAATGGAGGAAATAAAAACTGCTCCCGTGGCAAGCCCTGGTGACAAGAGTGTCACTCTCCTGGCAACTCACAGGGTCTGTCTCTCTCTCTCTCTCTCTTTCAAAAATAAAAATAAACATTAAAAAATGAAAGTAAGTAAATAAATAAATAGAACATATTCCTAAGTAGAGTCAATAAGAAAAAGAAATGCCTCTCACCCAAATCCCCTCCCCCCCCAGGGCCTTTGCACATGCTGCTCCCTTTACTTTGGTAGATACACCTGCCTTTTGCTTGGCTTGCTTCTCCTCACCCTTCAGGCCCTCATCCTGAGTGCCATCACCCCTGTTTCCCTGTCATTCCATATTTCCACATCATTTCTTTCTCAGCACTTATCAGAACTTGTCATGTTTAACTCATTTTTAATGACCTGACTCCACCAGCATATCGACAGAGCTCTATGAGGGAAGAATGACTCTATCTTATTCACCATTGCATCCTCAGTACTAGATACAGAAAAAATGGCTTTAGCATGCAGTTTGGGGTAGGTCAGGAAACAAACATTTGCTGAAAAATAAACGAATAGCCACAGTGCAGTCAACTCCTATGAGAAAGAAAGGGCGGGATGCCTTCAGAATTTGTATCACCCCACAGGTAAGACTCAGAGGTGCTCTAATTTCAAAAGGCCACCGACCAAAATGATAAAAACAAGAGCTCCTGACCAAGGACAAACATAAAATAAAGATGCCCGAGTAGGACAGCAGCACCAGAAAGGCTACCATCCTTAGGAGGGGCGGTTTGCCAACAAGTATTAGGAAGATGCACATGAACTCCACAGTTATATTTGGAACTGGTCAGAGACAGAAGAAGAATCTAGTTTGCAGCTTGGGGTATTAGGTACAGCCGCTAAAATAAAAATTTTTTTAACATTTTATATTTTTGAGAGACAGAGAGAGACAGAACACAAGCAGAGGAGGGGCAGAGAGAGAGGGAGACACAGAATCTGAAGCAGGTTTCAGGCTCTGAGCTGTCAACACAGAGCCCGTCCTGGGGCTCAAACCCATGAATGCAAGGTCACAACCTGAGCTGAAGTTGAACCTCAACTGACCGAGTCACCCAGGTGCCCCAAGGTACAGCATTTAGGAGCATTAAAGAGAAGAGCAGAGAAAAGTTGGAGGCAATTCCAGGACAAGAAATGCACAAGCGCAGACACCACGTGGTAGTGTGCATGGAGGCACAGAGCTGGTGGGAAGGATGGAGGTGGGAGGAAATTTACACCAAAGAAGCCGGAGGAGCTTCCATTGACCAGATGGGGCCAAAGAATGTCTGGATGAGGAGCCACCCTGAAGTTCACCTACTCCAACACTTGACTCCTATCCACAATTTAATCTCTTCTCTTCTCACTAATTTTAGAAGGTGGGTAAAGGAGAAAGGACAGATGTAATTTTTAAAACTCTAGAGAAAACTTCAGTAAAAAGATCTCCTGGCAAAATCCATGAAACCAGTAGCCTCAGGAAAACAAATTGTGAATTAAATTTAGGAATCACGTCTCTCAACATCTTAATTTTATTTTTATTTATTTTTGAGAAAGAGAGAGAAAAGAGTTTGCGCAGGGAAGGGACAGAAAGAGAGAGGGAGACACAGATCTGAAGCAGGTTCCAGGCTCTGAGTTGTCAAAAACAGAGCCTACAAATTGTGAGATCATGAACTGAGCTGAAGTCAGATGCATAACTGACTGAGCCACCCAGGCGCCCCATCCTTCTTAATTTTACAAGTGAGCAGACCTTCGCAGGGACCCCCAAAGGCCACATAGGTGGCCCAGGTCTCCCCATACCCAGCCCAGGTCTCTCCCCAGACCAGGAGTTTCCTGGCTCTGTTTTGAGAGTACTACATTCTCTTACTCTGCATGAAAAATGCTAATAACCTTCTCTCTCCAAACAGCCTTCCCCCAAGGAATAATAGATCTTGGGAAGAGGGAGGTTTGCCATCACGGAGGGACATTATCATTTTTATACAAATGCTAAAACAGTTCTGAGCTCTCAGCCTGAACTAAGCTACCTTCATCTTACCTGCGTCTCACACCTGGGGAAACTTGGTTTAGGGGAAAAAAATCCGTGTGGAATCCATTTCAAGTGTTCTATCTTAAGCCTCTCAGTTTGCACTCAATTTGTTTTATCACATAGTGATAGGAATTAAAGGCCTTCACTACAGTTTAGGCAGCTTGCCAATACCTATTTTATAGCAATAAAATATGTACAAATTAAGGAATCTCATGTGGAAAATTTATTCAACAGCCTCAAAAGCCAAATGAATGGTAATTACCTTGAACACAATGTGGCAGCAATCAAGCACGATTGGATCATGCTTTTAAATGTACGTCTACATTTTAAGAACGAAGATAATTATGAATTATGAAAATAACTAACAGAGACAATGGCGTAGCAAAGCTGTTGTTTATGAAACATGAAAGGGACATTTTGAGAGGAGTAGGGAGAACGACTCGTTTTCTGCACCTGCCAGAGAATATTGAATGTGACACAGTGAAAAGTACAGAGCTGGGAGAGGCTTCTGTTCCCAGACATTTCACACGGGGACTCTGCTACTGCTGAGCACCCATGTTTGCAGAGGAGAAAGTGGGGTGTGGGCGGCGGGGGGGGCTGACGCGGAAGTTTCCAGGTCTGCTTCCCACACAGCGTGGGATCACATACATACCCATCACGGTACTCATCCTGGTTTTAATAACTCCGTGTTATGCCTAGAAACGTGGATGGAAATGTTCTCTGGATGATCAGTTGCCAAATCTCTTTCTCTCAAAACAATGATTCTGAGAAACGTTTCTTAGAATGGAGAATAGGGTTCTTCTGCCAGTCTCCTCGCTTCCTTGAAATCCTAAGGAAGTCACTTAACCTCTCTCTGTTCATCAGTTTTCCAACTTGAAAGTTACAAGGTTTGGCCAACTGACCTCCAACATGTCATGTGCCTGTACTGTGGTGTAGATGGTGTGCCATGATGCAGAGAAGGTGGTGGCCTTGGGGAGTGAGCGAGGGAGACATCTCGGGACAGAACATTCCAGAAGGGGGTAAGGGGCAAGGTCACAAGACATGGGCATGTCTGATGCACTTGAGGAAGAAGAGGATGGCAGGGTGGCAAGAGTGCATGAGAGGAAGAGCAAGAGAGAAGAGATCAGAGGGAAATTGAGGCCAGATCACAGTGGGCCTTGAGAGCTATTGCATGTTGGTTTTTACTCTGAGCAAAATGGGAATTCTGACTGCATTGTGAGCAGAGGAATTGCATGATCTGACTTAGCACGTTACTAGGATCCTTATGACTTGTGGGGTGAGAATAGAATGAAGAGGAGTAAAAGTAGAAACAGGGAGATTAATGTTTGGTTACAAAGTTGGGTACCATAACCTAGCCAACTGAGCATATAAGACTAACAGTCACAGAAGCTATGGCAGAATATTTGCAGAATTATTCTCCATAGTTTCCTTCCCCATATCTATGTTCTTCTGCAATGTGACTTTGTGGCTCCTCTCATCAAGAGAGAGATTATATTTCTCCATCCCTTGAGTCTGGACTCACCGTGTACTTTGCTTTGACCGACAGAAAGTGTGAGAAGTGACGTTGTACCAGTCCCAGCCTAGAGGCATCAGTGGGTTTTGTACATTGCCTAGTGTTGTCTTTGGGACTCTGTAATGTCTGTGTGAAGAAGCCCAGATTAGCCTGCTGGAGGGCAAAGAACTAGGGTGACATCCCAGCAAAGGCCACTCTAGAATATCCCAGATGTGTGACCAAGCCCAGCTGAGATCAGCCCAGCTTGGCCCAGTTGAGCAGAACTACCCAAAGGGACACACTGATTTATAAGCCAAATGAATATGGTTTTTCCCTCCTTAAATTAGTAAAGTTTGGAATGACTTGTTATACAGCAAAAACTAACTAATACAAAAGGAAAGTTAATACAAGGGTGAATCATCAAGCCAGCCACTACTTTCAAAAATTGGAGGTCAATCCCACTGGAATTCTCTGAGGAATTAGGTAGAATGTCCTTCAGGACGGTTTACCTGACAGTTGGAAGAGGAGAGAATCATTCCACTGGTCTACTTCCTCAGTGGTCAAGGATTGCTCTGTGTTAATGCACTCACACTTTCAAAATGCACATGCATGAGTATCTAGAAGATTCCTGACTGTGGCCCATGCTGTAGCATCAACGAAGTCCATGATCAGGACACAAGACACATGTAGTGCGTCTGGTAGGATAAGTTTACATATTTTAGCAAGTTGGATTTCTGTAACAATGGTTGGAGCAAAAGATGAGCTCAGGGGATGTGAAGCATGGCACCTGGGGTACCCAGTAGAGCCCATGGCTTCATTACTATGATCTGCTCAAGCTCACCATAACGGCTGACCCTGAGTTGTTCAAGATGGTGAATGACCAGCAGCAATATCCACAAATACACCTTACAGCAACAGACTAAATGAAAATCGTTTTACTACAATTGGTCTTGAGGGTAAAATAGATACTTGTATCTCCTACCTACTGCTCTTCTAGATCTTCTTTGCTTTGGCCAACACTTCAGCAAGTCTAGGATACTCACTACATGGGTGATTCAGATCTTCTGCAGAAGGGTCTGGATTTATATTTGCTTTGCCTTTCCTGAACTGTGTGGCTGTTGTTGCCCATTTTTAGCTATTCTTGGGCTCCTTTGGGTTGAATAGTGTTAATGATTACATTCTGCCCTGACTGGTGGCCACACCCCTAATTACTCATGGAAATCAGGAAAATCATCTCTTCTAAAATAATAACTCCTTTCTTTACCTACTGGGTTACACAAAGGAGGAGTCCAATATGGCCAGGTGGAGGTCATACTTCCAAGTTCAATGGAAGTCATACCATGTTCCCTAGTAGAAGAGTTTCCTCCTTGGAAAGCAGGACCTCTCTTCCAGCAAAGCCTAAGGTTTCAGAGATAAGAAGAATATGTTTTTTAGATGTGTTACTACCTGTGATGGTGACCGAAACCAAGCCTACCTCCACTACTTTGTTCCTGACCAAGAATCGTATTGTATTGTAGTTAATATGACATATTGGCTGTCGGTTCAATGCATGTAATGCATCCTGGATGGAGGATGAGTGCCCCACCCCCACAGAATGTCTGCCCACTCAGCTGGCACATTTACCAAGATTTTGACAGACCATTCTTTTATTATATTGTGGCTGTTTGGGGTGGATGTGGTCTATGATAGGACCAGCAGATCCTGTGGCCATGCACTCTTAGTCACACCTCCTTTGTCATAAAATAGGTCCCTTGACTTGAATCCAGGGATAATCCCAGGTCAGTAAATCTGGCACTATTATGGTGGCCCTGGAAGAGACACCAAACACAAGGAGACAGACCATAGCTGGAAGAAGTGACAATTCAAATAAAGACAAAAAATTATCAGCTCTAGGATAGAGGACCAGCTCATCAACATGCCACCAAATGGCTGGTTGATCACCTCATGGATGGAACCATGATGATGAGTGCTTGGTGAATCTCTGCTGCTAGCAAGTTGGGGATCCAGCAATGGCAGCATCTAGATCAGTCCTAGGCCAATGTAGATCCTCCATCCTCTCTCTCATGACCACCTCTGTAGCCCATTGTACAAGCACCAAAGTGGCCTGAGTAAGAGAATGACTGCTGTGAGGTGTACACTCTCTGGTGAGCATTAAAATGAGACACAAAGATTAACCCACTTTGTGTTCCTTCAAATACATTATCCACCTGTCTCTGCCTTTAACTTCCTTCTTTCTGATCTTTCAGTCTTCCCCTTTCATGCCTCTGACCCACACAACACGCATTCTTCTCTGCCAGGTGTACAAGTATGGTGACAAAGTACAAAGTACTATTCACAGCTCTGCCCTTTGGAAATACCTGATTTATATTCTGTCCTTCAGGGATGCTCTGGTGTGTACCAGTGCATTTCCATGAGCATGAATGAATTCAGTATTATTATTTATGTATTAATATATATACATGTTCATATAATATACATACTTATGTATAACTATGTAATTATACTTATAATATCTTAATGCACCCCTGAACCATGGATGAATCTCCCCCTTTATCATGGTTGGAACATCATGAAGCCATAAGTATAATTTCAAGGAGATGCATTTGTCCTAGAGAGGTACTTAATGTGAAAGTCTAGACCATTTGTTCCTGTTTCTCATTTGTGCCCTTGGGAATTATTCAGATCCAGTTCTAAACATCCCATTTCCATCATACAATAAGCTGGTGCTCTGCCTACTCGGTCTTAGGACTCAAGTATGTTTGTGGATACCTCGCTAACGGTGGGCAACGTTGTCCTCATAGTCCCATGATGGCCCATGGTTGTCCAGTCTCTCCTAAGGCACAGCATGCCTGGAGAGGGTTTTCAAACAGCAGGCAGCTCTTTGCCACAGAAGGCCTGGCCTCACTTAAGAATGCTCGGTAGTGCCAGGGATCTGCACTCTGACCTCACTGATTGAGATGGATGAGTATCTGTAGTAGCATCAAACCTGCTGGGGGATATGGTCCTCGCGGTGAGATATCTGTTTACACAACCTTCTCCTGCTGCAGAGTTCATCTCTTCTTTGGCCCAGCTCCTCCCGGGAATTTTCCCAGGCCATATGTGCCAAGTCTTGCAATTCTTTGGGTGACTGTGCCTTTTCTTCTGTAGCCTAACCCTAGTGATTATTCTGGGGTCAATATGGGGATGGAGGGATGAGTCATAAGGTGAACAAGCATCATCTTTCCAGCTGCCTTCTTCATGTGAGCTGTTTGCAGACCTCGGGGCAAGGGGGAGCTGCTCTTCTCTATCAAGGGAAAGAGCAGTCTCTGAACCCAGCTCCAAGGTTCTCAGGCTCTCAACACAAATCCCTATCCCTGTTCTCCCAGTGCCAGTATTTCCTTATTAAGGCCCTTATTTGATGTGAGAGACCTATCAGAGCTCTGCGTCCAGTCTTTTTTCGATCTCTGTCCTGAAAATTAGATCCTGGGCCTAATTTTCAGCCCAGATGGTCCTGTAACTAAAAGTCCCTAAAGGTTTCCACAGGGACTTTCTGACATTCACAGCATGCCCTGGTACATGGCTGACTGACCAGAGCCTTTCCTTCTGTGCCTTCAAGGCTTTGAGGGCTGTTAACCAGGAACAACAAACTCCAGAGGCTCTGTCTTGACCAATGTCCCCATACTTTTCAAATTCCCCTGCTTGAGGTAAGCCAGCACACCTCTTCTCAATGTGCCGTCACTGAGTAACTCGGTCACTGTGGGGCTTCTGCAGGCCAGGGGTCAGCAACACCGTACTTCCCCAGCAGTGGGGCCCACATTGCCATCAGATTGATTAGTAAGAGGTCCGGTCTCCAAATCCCATCCTAAAGGTCTGCTTCTTCGGGATGTTTCCGGTCTCAATTGTTTCACCTGTCTTCCTCTAGAGAGTACAGCCTCACATGGCCGCTGTCCAGGTAGGGCTTGATTTGCTTTGGGTGTGAAGGGACTCAGAAGAGGAGGACTGGAAGAGTACTGAAGAAAGGAGGGAAAGCAGTTAGGGATGTACACTCGTGAGCTGGTCACTTCCAAGGTCCCCAGGCCTTGGTCCTTCTGAGACTTAGTCACATAGCATGTCCACTAGTTGGGCAGAAAAGGGGAGTATTTGCCCATCAGTGGGTTTCTACCTCCTATCACCAGGGATTGGCCCATAGGACAATAATTCCCTCACATTTGGAAACTGAGCATGTTAGATCCTAAGAAGATCCCCACACGGGGAGTGTTCTACTCCGTGGTCTCTGAGAAAATCTGAAGCAGAAAAAGAGTGATCTTTCAGATCACTGTTCAGATGACACAGGAAGCTGTCAGACCTCCTGAGGGGAGCTTATAGTGGCAGCAAGGGCTGAGGTGAAAGTGGGCCAAGAGGGGTGAGGCGAGGCACATGTACTCTGTGTGAATGGAGTGTAGAAGCAAGACCAATGGTCTTGTCAAAGCCTCTGCTTTCACGTCTGCAATATGGGGCTGTGAATCAATGTCTTCCTACTGTAGGCAGCTGGGCTCAGTCCCATGGGAGCCCTTTGGAAAACCGTGTATATTTCACCTCATAACTTTCCCACTGAGTGACGTGGAAGTTGTACTGTTTATTCGCCAATGTCCATCACTCACAGGGTGACAGTTGCTTTCTAGGGACTCCTGATGGTCTAGCCTGTTCCTGGAACAGGAACATAATCTCATACCTGGCAAACTCCCTCATGCGGAGAGATATCCAGTTACTGGTGCACCATCGACAGGTAAGGGACCTCTGCAGGTGACCTCCAGAGAAGGCCAAGGACTGGTCACCAGCAGTGTTTCTACAGGTATCTGTGCCTCTTCAAACACTATCAGGCAGGGGTCCCTGGGTGACTTGGTCAGTTAAGTGTTAGCCTCAGGTTTGACTCAGGGCATGATCTCACAGCTGCATGGGCTGGAGCCCCACGTTGGGCTTGGCACTGGTAGTGAAAGCCTGCTCGGTTTCTCTCTTTCTCTCCCCCCCTCTCTCTCTGACCCTCTTCCACTTTCTCTGTCTCTCTCTCTCTCTAAATAAATAAATAAACTTTACAAAAAACACTATTGGGCAGGAGAAGAGGCCAGGTCAACTGGGAATGGTCAATTCTCAGAAATTACTGTGTCATCCGAATACTTTAGTCATCCCCCAATATCAGGGAGCATTTTGTAAACCTCTCTTCTCATAAAGACATAAGGACACCCCTCAAGCACCTTTGGAATGCGGCACTGTTTTGTTTTTAAGCCAACGCATGCCCTCTTCATTCCCAGGCCAGCAGAAGTTTGAAAATTTTGCAAAAACGACCACTTTCAGCCTTTGCGGAGGGAACTGCAACATAAATGCTCTGATTGCAGAGAAAGAGCAGACATGCTGTACAGACATTATCTTAGAGCTGCTACAAAAGACCTCTTCCCACTTTATTAAAAGTGGCAGACAAAGCCAGAGCGCCGGAGCGCAAGGCCAAGGAGCTCACAAGGGCAATCCGTGCTCTGTTCAGTGCTAATAGGCGACAAGTTCTGATATTCCAAGAATTTCTAATTTGTGCCTGCTTTCACGTTCCCAGAGCAGATACCCAAATTGATTCTGCCTACTTCAGGCTCGATGTGTGAAAACGCTGACTGACAGAGACACCTAAGGGTAATACGTCTGCCAAGCGATTGGTTAAACAGCTATTCATTTTGAAATATATCTTCGAGAAGCAGAATAACAGAGGGCCACTGTAGTGTGCGGACCATTAATTATACAGTTGACAAGAAAATTACCCTGCAGATCAACATTAGTGAGACTTGGCTGGATGGGGGTTGGGGGGGGCAGAGGGAAAACAACATTCAACAGGGTTACCTGACCAGCCCCCTGTGTCACCCCCGCCTCCCATATCGGGGAGGAATGAGCTGATATGTATAGAGGAATGAGTGTGAATGCTGTCTGTGTGATGTAGGGGAATTTACTGAACCTTCTTAAGTCTCGTGGTCCTTACCCATACCACAAGGATGTCCAAGGCAGCGTCAAGGGCAGCTACAAAGATCAAATGAGAACACAGGGAATGCACTTGACCTTGATGTCATTTGCTCATTGCACATCTGTTTCCATCTTCTCCATGACAGCTACCTGAGCACCTGCTTGTAAGGACACCCAGGAGACCACCTGGATGCATGTACCTATTCTGTCAACCCTACTTAGCAGATGCCCTGAGCTGTGGGGGTCTAGCTCAAGGATGTGTCAGGAGTCCCTGCCTTTCTAGAAAATGGGGTCTGGATACAGTCTGATGCTCCCCAGCCTAGGTCTGAATTTCTGGAGGGATCGGAGTGTCTGGTGTCCATGCGCCAAGCCAGCACATGGTTCTCCTATGAGTTCTTGTCTGCTTCCTGGACCTACCCCCGCCTTCAACTCCCCACCCCCCGCCCTGGGACTGTTCTTGAGTGTGAAACCCAGGTCACCCCCAGGGGGCTCTAGATCTAAATGGCACATTCAAACTAGGAAATTGGAGGGAAGTTTAATAATGAAAGGAGCCGTTGATAAGAATGCAAGCTTTCACCAGTGCTGAGACGGCAGACAGGAGGAGGGTGGGCTTACCGGAGCTCAGAAAGAGAGAGCTGGGACTAATTGACCAGGTCATGGTAACCTCAAAGGAAGGAAGCCAGAAGATTAAACTCCTGAGCCTCCTGCCCCTCCTGCCATGGGTTGAACTCAAACAGAAGCCAGAGGTGAGACAGCCTGTGGCTGCAGTCCAAACAGGTCAGCCTCTGGGGCATCGAGAGAGCAGGGCAGAGGAGGAAGGAACGGTATCTGAGAGGTAGCCAACACTCAGTCCCAAGCCACACCTGGATGTGACATTGAGCTGGGACTGGTCACCTTGAACCTAAGGCTACCAGGACCCTTTAGAAATAATGGAACCTTCTTAGGTGCTACTACAGATCCTCTCAGCCCCATCTCTGACTCTAGTGACTACTTGGATGAATGGCTTTAGTTGAGCAGGCTTCCCCCAGCTTCAAGTGGGGACAATGCCAGCTCTTGGCTCTCATCACCAATATGTACCCCTTGCTTCCTGATTGACACACGTCTGAGGTCCCAGCATGGGTCACCTGCAGGAATCTCTTGCCTTTCATCCATGCACAACCAGAAATGTAAGCATCAACAGTTCGGGGCTATGCTTGACCCATTAATCCTTCTCTCCCTCCCCCCATCAACAGTTGGGAAATGCATTTCATAAAGCTACCTTACAATTCTGACTCTGAGTTCCCACCTGCTGGGAACCCAGCTCCTGCAGCCCCTTTGCCCCGGCAGATGATGTTGCTCCCTGCTCTAGATGTGAGGCCCTCAAATCTAATGACCAGAACTCCTTAAATGCCCCCACCCAATCCAGTCTGTAGTAACTGGCACCCAGGCAGGAAGCAGGTGACAAACTCAAACTGGGAATCTGAGTTGCGTAAAGGATTTATTTGCATGGGTACAAGCTTGTCCCTAGATCTGGGGATAAGGCTCCATTTTCCATGGTGGCTGCCAACCCCATCAGTCATCCTTGAGTTTGTTTTCCATCCTCCATGAGTCCCTCACTCCTATTTCATGCCATCATCACCCAGATAAACTGCCTGCACTCAAGCCTTCATCTTGAAGCCAGTTTCTAGGGTCAGAAAGTACCTAACCTAAAAGGCTTTGGTTCACAAGAATAATTCTAGGACTTCCAGCAAGTCCAGCCATTTCAGAGCCCATTCATTTCTTCTGTTCATTCTCGAAGCCCACCTGTGTCTTTCCCCCCATGCTCTTGGGAGCACCTGGGATGCACGGTCATTCTCTGACTGCTATCTTCTGATCTATCACTGGAACAGTCCTTCAGTTTCATCTCCAACCCTTGGATCCATCCTTCTGACCAAGCCCTTGGAGACCATCATGCATTTGCTCCTGTTGCCCCTGGGATCCAGGAGAGGTTTGTGTGGGTTGAAGGCAGCAGGTGATTTTGGAGATTCTGTGACAGCCTGTCAAAAGATAGTGTCAGTGGAGACTAAGAAAGATAAAGGGAGTTGAGGAATATCGAAGGAGCAGAGGAGTAGGGTTTAATGACTGCACAGGGCATGGGAAAGACAAAGGCAAGAGTTGGTCCAGGCTTCCTTCTTCCTTGGGCAGCTGGGTCAATGGGGCACCACTGGTGAGGCCATAGCCTATGAGACGATTCCCTAGCTAGAAGGTTCTAGTAATTCCAGTCATCATAGAGTTTTCTCCCTGCCAAATATTCACCTCTTTATATATCCTCTACATATATGCAGCCAGATTCTTCTGAGGATTTGTTTATAGAACTCTATTTATAGGCTAAAATTTATTCTCTTTCAGTTGAACTAACCCAAGTTAGAATTTTAGAAATCTGACTCTGCCAAGAAACCTGTACCAAATCGACTTATAGGGAAGACTTGGAAGAGTTACAGTGTCGCTTGCCTGGAAGTTTTCTAGGCATGAAGTTCATTACTTTCTCTGCTAGGCACCGCAAAGGACTTTATCATTTTCTCCCAGTTTACTGGATTTAGGTGATTACCTCATCTTCTGCCTTCCATTTCCTGAGAAGATGGGACACATCAGGGGTGTTCACAGCCTCATTCCCCCACGAGTGGTACCGACACTCAGACCTGCTACAAGCCGGAGCCTGAGAGGGAGGGAGGTCAGTCTGAATGCTTAGAATACACATCCCAGGATGCTTATGGGAAAAGCTCATAGAAAAAGGAACAAAGACAAAATCTTGTATAATCATTGCAAATGAGGTGACATGAAATGGAAGCAGCCCATGCGTCTGGAAAAACAACCTTCCAAAGATGACGAGTAGACAGCCTGGGAAATGGGAGGGGCAAAGGCAGGTGTCCAAAAATAGACCGGATGGTCAGGGGAAGGATCATTCTTGGGATAGATGTTTGGGCTCAGTGGCAAATATCTTTTCCATGCAATGTGCTGGAAAAGGCCATGAGTGACTGTTGGCTCATCTTGTTCAAGGAAAATGAAACCTTTCAAACTTAGTAGGAGACAGAGACTTGTTTCCCGAGTGTTGACTATGGGCCAGGCACTGGGCAAGACTCTGGACTAGCACATTTTGTTCCAAGCCTCATTAACCTTAAACTAAAACTATCTCCCCTATGTAGCAAGAGAGGACATCAGGGGTTGAAGAAATCAAATTACTTGCTGGCCAAGCTAGGATTTAAGTTTCCTGGTTTCTAAAGTCCCTGTGAGTTAAAAAAAAATTTTTTTTTAACATTTATTTATTTTTGAGAGACAGAGCACAAGCACAAGCAGGGGAGAGGCAGAGAGAGAGGGAGCCACAGGATCCAAAGCAGGCTCCAGACTCTGAGCAGTCAGCACAGAGCCTGACACAGGGCTCGAACTCACCAACTGTGAGATCATGACCTAAGCCAAAGTTGGATACCCAACTGACTGAGCCACCAGGGCCCACAGTCCCTGTGATCTTTAGTAGCATATTATAATTTCTCTAAATGTGTTTTGCTTCTCTCTACCTCCTGTAATGCTCAAGTACTATTTACGCCACACAGTTGCTTGTCCTGTGTATGAGCCATATGGTGTCCGAAGAACATAAGCAAGTGACAGAGAGGAAGCTGGGTCTGAATGGGGCAAAGGCTGAGCCCAGACCCACCTCTGACTCCTGTGCGGTCCAGGGTAAGAGAACCAACGGAGGCCTGCATGCCACACAGCAAAAAATAGTAACAAGCTATTAGTCAAGCTAACAGACTGCTCAATAAAATGGGTACTATCTATTACATTATCTCTTCTTGGACAAGTAGACCTTCACCACAACCTTTGGTCTGAAGACCAAACCAGAATGGCAGAATGGAGAATTCTTGACTTCCTTTATGTTCTATGATGAATGTGGTGTTGTGGAGCCCTGCGCCCCTGACCTCCACCTGACTCCCTTCTTCCCATTCCAAGTTGTGTCCTGCCGTGCAAGAGGCCTTGCATGCACACACATATCCAAACTCTTCCCACACCCCACATGAAGCGCTACCTTTTGGCCTAGTCTCAAGGCCAGAACTGCACATAAAATGGTGGCACACAGGGGAGAAGCCTACAAAGGCCTCACCGAAAACAGGGTAATAACTGGTGAGGCAAAGAATCCTTGCCTCTCAAGTATCTAGAGCAATGTCTAGAGGGAGAAGGTATGGGTTCTAGGTGGGAGGATCCCCTTGACCAGGGGCTTCCTGTCCCAAGAGGGAGCTCTGGCAGGAGGATAGCCCTCACGAGAGTCTACAGAGTTTGTGAGCAGGACAAACGCCACTTGCCCAGGTCTAAGGCCAATACTGACCG
>NC_043707.1:27259296-27326344 GCF_006229205.1 Suricata suricatta
TTTTTTTTTTATAGAACAAAGCACTATGAGGGTCCAATTAAACCTCAGTAATTGACCCAGAATATTTCTCTTTCCAATCCCGCTAAAACAAAAGAAAAGGAAAGAAAAGTTACAAAATCCAAGGATGCTATAGTAATAGGAAGAGAGCTTTCGATGCCACTTTCAATAATGGACAGAACCTGAGACAAGAGAAGACTTGAGCCACACAATAAACCAACCAGACCCTACAGACATCTACAGACTGTTCTTCCCACCACCAGCAGAATGTAATTCTTCTCAAGGGCACAGAGAGCATTCTCGAGGAAGGACCATGTGTGAGGCACAAGGCGAGTCTCAATAAACTAAGAAAGATTGAAAGCACACAAAGTGTCTTCTCTGAACATAATGAAATGAAACTAAAAATTCATAACAAAAGGGAAATGGAAACTCACAAATATGTGAATGACACAACACACTCATAAACATGGATCTAAGAGGAAATCACGGGGGAAATTGGGAAATAATTAGAAAAAAAAGAAAACAGAGAAACACAAGATATCAAGATGTGTGGGTTGCAAGAAAGAGTCCAATGACTCTGTGCACCACTGCCGGCCTCTCAGTCCTAACTCTTGCTCCAACTGCTACTGTGGCAACTGCTTCCAAACTGTGGGCTTCCATAGTGCACCAGGGCAGCCCCTCACCCTAACTTCACACCACTCACCCCTTGCTTCCTGTCCGCGGGCTCCTCTGATGTCATGGCGTGGAATGGCAATGGGAACCATGGCGCTCACATATGCACAACCAGCCAAAGAGGAAGGGAGAGAGAGAGGAAAGAAAAGAGAGAAAAAAGGAAGGAGGGAGGGAAGGAAGGAAGGAGGGAAGAGAGGAAGGAAGGAGGAAAGAGGGAAGAAAAGAAAGAAAAAAGGAAAGGGAGGGAGGGAAGGATGAAGGGAGGAAAGGAAAGAAAGAGGGAGAGAAGAGGAGAAGAAAGGAAGGAGTGAAGGAGGGAAGGAAAGAAAGACAGAAGGGAGAAAGGAAGGAAACAGAGTTCCAGCCAGCCAAGAAAGAGGGAGGGGAGAAAAGGAAGGCTGGGGATCTGGAAACACTAAATCCAATCCAGCAAACTGACCAAGGGAATTTCCAGGAAAACGCTGTGCAGCCGATTCAGAGAACAGACTCTGAAGACTGAACTTTCAGGAGAGATAATTCGAGAGGGAAATAAAAAAACAATGGAAAGATTTCATATGTTGTGAGCATTTGGGGAGATTGACAGGTCTGATGACACACAGAGAACAATGTAGGTGAAAAAAGAAAGTAATTATTTATTCCCCCACATTTCCAAGAAAGGAAATGCAAGCATAGTAAAAGTATGGCCCGTAGAGAACAATATTTAGACGGCCATACAAAAATAAATGTTATGATTGATTTTTCTAAACAGGTAGATGGATTGGTAGGCTAGGGGAGAAAAGGTTTGTGTGCAGGGAAGAAGCAAGAAAAAGACCAATTCATCATTTACCACAAGAATAAAAAAAAAAAGCATTAGAACATATTTAAACTGATCCATCAACAAGAAACCGTAAAAAACAGAAGTATTCAGTTAACGCACCTGTCAGCCACTGGGAACGCTCTTAGTCTGAGATGAGGGTATAAACACAAGATGCTTTTATTTTTCTCCCCTGATTTCTGCCTTCAACTGTGCTCTACTGAATTTCTTCTTCCCTTTACTTAATAACCTCTTGGCCAGGCCCCCAAGCTTTCTGATGATTTTTAAGAAAGGTGTGAAGTGTTTGATCTGATCTAAATCCTGTTGGATGCTCCCCTTCTGTCCCATCCCAGGAGAGCCTCAGCCAAAGGACTCAAAGCAGAGAGGAGACATGTTGGTAATTTCAGCCCCCTCCAGTTGGTCCGGAAGTGGGGATCACAGTAAAGGGGCGAACATCTTCATGTTGATCTGATACCTCCTAGATAACACTGACTGGCTGGTCTTAGATTTCGACTGCATGGCAAGAATCTTGGCCCTGATTCACTCCTCGGGCGCCCGTGTGAGTTTTTGGAAGGGCTCTTGGGAATCTTCCCAGCCCACATCCACCTCCTCTGACCACACCTAATCACACATCCTGGCCTCTCACTGTCCCTTCCAGCAGAGTGCTGACAAAATGACTCAAGCTTGGCTAATTTCCCCAGTGCCCCCTTGGTCTATGAGAAATCCCGCATCCTTGCCATGATTTCGCCAAGGCAAAATCCTTTGAGAGTTTCTGACACTCTGTCCATCTAGGCTGCAGGAGCAGGGTAGGAGCAAGGCCAGTGAGAGGCAGTGCCATGTCATGGGCAAGAGCCAGACCACCCGAGATAGAACCCTCTTTCAGCCGCTGGTCAGAATTCCTTAACCTGTCTAATCTCGGGGGACCTCATCTGGGAAATAGAAAAATTTCAGAAGGTCATCACAACAGTTAAATGAGCAGGAGGTTAGAACAGGACCTGGAGTAAGTGCTATCTGTTATTATTTCTGCCACGTGTTAGTAGGAGCTTGGGAGATTAGTCATCTTGTCAATTCTGTTTAGACCATGGGAGTTCTCAGAACCGGTTATTTTCAGCTTTGAGGCTATAGCTACAATTCTGTGATGAAAGCAGAGATCTATTGATCGTCCTTAGGGGTGCCTGGGGGGCTCAGTCAATTGAATGTCCAATTCTTGATTTTGGCTCAGGTCATGATCCTAGGGTTGTGGAATGGAGCCCCACATCAGGCTCTGTACATTGAATGTAAAGCCTGCTTAAGATTCTCTCTCTCTCTCTCTCTCTCTGTCTCTGTCTCTCTACCCCACTTGCTCTTTCTCTCTGAAATAAAAACAATTTCTTTTAATCTATTTTTATTGTCCTGCTACACATATTATTCAGAAATATGGAGATAAATACTGAAAGAAATAGCTAAAAGAATAGACAATGATGGCCTCTAGAGAAGAAGACTGTGATGATAGAGGCTGCAGGGCACCGTAGTGCCTTATTCCAAGCCCTTCTAGCACTATTTGATAGTTGAAAACCTAGATGTGTGCATTAGCTTCTATAAAACTTAACTCTTACTTTTTAAAGAAGAAAACACCCTGGGAAGGTAAAAAAAAAAAAAAAAAAAAAAGAAGTTGTGTGTTAATGAGCGTCTATTTTGCTTTGACCCTATTTTAAGGGTGTCATAACAAACTTAGAAAAAGAATAGCTATCAGCCAAGGTTATCACCAAATTCAGATGGGAAATTTTGCGCGTCAATAGTGCAAAATAACATTCCCTCCCAAAAAAACCTTAAGTACTTCTTTAACTCTTTATTTTCTTGCATAACCAAGAAGAAAACATTCCCTCGTTCTTATTAAACACAGCACTCTAGGACTAAATTTTCAGTAGTGTTGATTTTTTACTTTAGGCAGTTGATTGCTTCATGAGTGACCTATCACCTTCCTCATGCATGACTGTGTATTCTGTAGATTTGATCAGAGGCGTTTGGAAACTGGGCAAGCTTATCCTATGGTGGCCAGGGCCTCTGTGACCTTTGTAAATGAATGAATGAATCACTAACATTTTAGTAAACATCCAATGCATGAGTACAAATTTAAGGGTTCACAAATGCACAGAATCCAAGCGAGGCTCACACGCATGCCTTGTCCCCAAGGCCGGCGCACATCAGCCAGAGAAGCAAACAGGCTGAATCTGGACCAGGTTGCTAAAGCAGTCAGAGCACAAAGGGTCCAGAAGTGTCCATCATGGCCAACTGACCATGGGCTTCTTTCATAGTAACAATGACTTGGGGCACCTGGGTGGCTCAGTCAGTTGAGTGTCCAACTTCCGCTCAGGTCATAATCCCACAGCTAGTGGGTTTGAGCTCCGCGTGCTGACAGCTCAGAGCCTGGAGCCTGCTTCAGATTCTGTGTCTCCATCTCTCTCTGCCCACCACCCCCCCACCATCTATCTCTCTCAAAAATAAATAAACATTTTTAAAAATTTTTAAAAGAAGAGCAATTGTAAGGACGCAGGTCTGATCCAGCCTTCCCCTGTACTTAAAGGGGAAGGCGCCGGCTTCTCCGGAAAGGGCGCACCTTAAGGAGGGACAACTCCTGCGGTGCCCAATCGGGAGAGGCCGGCCAATACCTTTGACCTTTCTAGAGGCGGGCCTAGTCACGCCCCACGTGGGGGTCCTGGGCCCACTCTGATTGGTCAATACTCCAAATGTTGTGATTGGCTCCCACAACTGCCACTATTGATGGGGGGGTAGGGATTGGATCACTGTACTCCTGTCATCATCTCTCATAACTCCCCCTCCCAAACGCATAAAAAGCCCTGCCCTGCCTTTGTTCGGGGCTCTCTCTCCACGTGGCCAGTGGGTCAGTGGAGTCTGTGAGCCAAAGCTTAAGCCGGTAATAAAGCCCTTTGCTTTTGCAGGCATGACTCGGTCTCCCTAGTAGTCTCTGGTGCTTGTTTTGGGGCGATATTACAAACTTGGGCACAACACAATGATTGACATCTACTCAGTACTTGGTTGTTTCTAAGAACTTTCTAAAACTCGCTTCACTGTCATAACAAGCCTGCGGGGTTGGTACTGTCACCTCCGTCTTATGTATGGAACATCCTACTCATGCAGGATCAATCAAGTCAAGGGGCATGAAGTCCTGGCTCCAGGATGTGGGGCAGAAAGCGGCCAGGTCCCTGCCTCGTCGTCCAGAGCTTCTCCCTTCCAGGGAGGCAAGGACAGGATTACTCCAAGCAACGCACCCCACTGCGTGGACTGACAGACTTTGCAGTGTAACTTCAGGGCATGTGTAGTTGAGGTCAGAATGCTTGGCCCCACACCTAGCACTAACTAGTCCTCTGACCTTGGGCCAGTCACCTCCCGACATCAGACCCTCCATCTAAAAGCCGGGTTAAAGCCAGCAGCATCAGGGAGGCGCCTTCCAGCCCAGAGGACCAGAACCTGATAGAACCTGATAACTGGGAGGCAGCGTGGTTTGAGCAGCTGGCAGACCGGGCGTGGATTTCCAGTCCTACCACTTCCTGTGGGTGTGGTCATGAGCAACTCACAGGGATTCTTTTAAAAAAAATTTTTTTTAATGTTTATTTATTTTTGAGAGACACACAGAGTGTTAGTGGAGGAGGGGCAGAGAGAGGGGGAGACATAGAATCCAAAGCAGGCTCCGGGCTCTGAGCTGTCAGCACAGAGCCTGACTCGGGCCTCGAACTCACCGACTGTGAGAGCATGACCTGATCTGAAGTCGGATGCTTAACCAGGTGCCCCTCACAGGTATTCTTATTTGTAAAATAAAGTCTATGAAAAGCTAGATGTTAAGTGCCTGACTTATATGAAGGATTAAACAGTGACCACTCCTTCTCCACCCCCAACTCTTTTGGCATTCATTTTCTGCTCAAGACTCTCATGGTTTAACTCAAAGGAATGGCTCTCTAATGGTGGAATCTAACTGAGGCGCAGTTATAGGCAAAAGGGGAACGCTGTGGGACAGATTCCTTCTGATCATCTCTCAACCATGTGAATCAAGGTTAAGTCCCGCTATGGACTAAAGTCATAACCTGCTCTCCAGACACCGCCCTGGCAGGCAATCCAGACAGAATTGGCTAAGACACAGCCACCCCCTTCCCCACCCATCCCGGTGGGGCTCCTTACACTCTGGTTTCGTGCAGCCAGCTGCATAGCTGAAGATGTGACTTGTCCTTCCCCTCACAGCTGCAGAGAGAATCCAGCTGTGGGGCAGCGGGGAGCCAGCCGGTGCCTGGTGCTCGTGGGGGCTCACTGCCCCCTGCTGCCTGAGCAGACCTGCGAGAAGGAGCAGCCAACGGTCCCTGCACGCTCCACACCAGGGCAATTCTCTCTGCCCGTCTGTGATCAGAGATGGAATTTTGCGATCTGCCTTGAGGTCTACGAGAGTGGCACAGAATGGCTTCACACCTCAAGCGCTTCACAGTGTGTTTTTAAAAATTATAGGCAATTTCAATCCATGGAAAAGTACAGAACACGATAGAACAGCACTGTGCTCACCACGGAACTTAAACAGAGGTTAACAGTTTGCCATGTTTGATTCTAGTTTTTTTGTTTGTTTCTGCTAAAGAAATAGACATGGCATTAACATCTGAAAATCACAAACCCTCCTTATCTCTCAGAAGTGGCAAATGCTTTAGCTTCCCTGTGGAGTGTCATTTCTTTTTTTCTTTTTCTTTTTTTTTAATTTTTTAAATGTTTTTTATTTATTTTTGAGAGACAGAGAGAGAGAGAGTGTGAGCAGAGGAGGATCAGAGAGAGAGGAGATACAGAATCCGAAGTAGGCTCCAGGCTCTGAACTAGCTTGTCAGCACAGAGCCTGACCCGGGGCTTGAACCCAGGAACAGTGAGATCATGACCTGAGCTGAAGCTGGACACTTAACTGACTGACCCACCCAGGTGCCCCTGAAGTGTAATTTCTGCACTGATGCTTTTACTACATGCTCTAAAATTGGAAACGACCCAGATGTCCATCCCCCTGTAGAATGAATCAACTCCTTTTGTTACATTCATGCAAAGGCTTATTATAAAGCAAATGGAAATGAGCATGGGGGCATCTATATGCATAATCATAGAAGAATACTCCTAATATAATGTTGAGCAACAAAAGCAAGGCTAGAAAGAACACATATAGTTTAATTTCATTTAAATAAAGTTCAGAAGCAAGCAAGACAAAATTTTTTTTTTCTTTAGGGTGAAATACACCGCAAGTCAGGTTAATGGGTATCTATACAGGAATGGAAGGGGCTAGACTGTATCAGAAAGGGATACACGGGGGGCTTCTGGGAGGCCCGCTACTTTGTTACATGGTGGTTCACTTTATAACAACTGAACTACATATAGATAAGCATTCTCTGTGCTTTTCTCAATGGACTGTTCGCGATAAAAGAATCCAAAATACACTAGTTTTGTGAGATTTAAAACTGCACAACCATGGTGTTAGAGTATACAAGCATGGTGGCAAGTCTCTTCTTGTTCAGATTTACAGTGTTAGGCGTTATCTGGTTTGACTCGTGTCAATCTAATTCATCCCTTTTAATTGCCGCCCAGGGTTGCACTGGCCACAGTTAACTTTTCTATTCCCCACCTGGGTGAGAGTCATGTTTTGTAACTGAAGCAGTGCTCTAGAGAAAACCTGGCACTTTCTCTCCTACGCACGAAGCGTGAGGGTTTCTCCAGAGTCAAATGGACTTGAAGCTGCTGCATCTTGAGAAATGTGTATCTTTGACTCTGTTAGATCCCTTCAGCTTACTCCTGGAAGTAATTGCAACATTTTGCACCTTCAGAAGAACTCTGACTCCCTGTGTCTGTCCCAGACTTCTCTGCCTCGGCACACAGATTGGGTGGGTATTTCCTTAAGATGCAATCTTCTTGCTGCTCTAATCTGCATATCCTGTTTTTAATGATGTTGAGCATCTTTTCAGGTGTGCCTTGGCATTCCTGGCATCCTCTTTTATGATCCTCACCCATTTTCTGTAGGGCAGTTTGTCTTTTTCTAACGGGTATTTGGGAATTCTTTATATATGCTGAGTACTCATCCTTCAATGCTTTTATAAATTGCAAAGACCTTCTCTTGGTCTGTGGCATATCCTTTTTACTTTATTACAAGTAACATGGCAAGAAGCCACTCGGTTAAGAGGGGCAGGTTTGAGAGTCAAATTACCTGGTACTGAGCTTGGTCTGGCCACTTTTGAACTAGCCACTTGGCAGGGGGAAATTATTCGATTTCTCTGTGTTTCAGTATCCTCATCTTGAGAATGGAGATAATACTATGCTTTTATGTTGTTGGGTTTTTTTTTCATCTAAATGTTTATTTTTGAGAGACAGAATGTGAGCTGGGGAGGGACAGAGAGAGAGGGAGCCACAGAATCCAAAGCAGGCTCCAGGCTGTGAGCTGTCAGCACAGGGCCCAACATGGGGCTGAAATCCACAGACTGTGAGATCATGACCTGAGCAGAAGTCAGATGCTTAGCCAACTGAGCCAGCCAGGTACCCCAAATGTTTATTTATTTTTGAGAGAGAGAGAGAGAGAGAGAGAGAGAGAGAGAGCGAGCGCAAGAGCACATGCTTAGGCGAGGGAGGGGCAGAGAGAGGGAGACAGAGGCAGGCTCTGCCCTGACAGCAAAGAGCCCGATACAGGGTTGGAACTCATGAACTGCAGGATCGTAACCTGAGTGGAAGTCGGATGCTCAACTGACTGAGCCACCCAAGTGCCCCTATGTTCCTGTTATTAGAATTAAATGTGCAAAACACTTGGAACAGAGACTATTCAAAGAAATAGTAGTTATTTTTATGTTGTCTGTTATCACACACATTTAAAGTGTTGATGAATGAAGCCAATTTTAGCATTGTCTCCTTTCATGATGCTTTCCTTTTCTGTCTGATTTAAGATATTCTTCCCTACTCCAAGGTCATAGAGAGATTTCTCCCAGATGTTCTTCTAAGTGGTTTGTGGTTTTTGTTTTGTTTTGTTTTTATGTATAGACTTTAATCCACATAGACTTAATTGGAGGTGTTTATGTGTTGTGGAAACAATACAGCATTTCCTTTAGAGATGGCCATTGGCTGCAGTAGAACTGATTGAATGTCTGGGTCTGGCTAACGGGCAATCGACACACATGTGGCTTAGGGTCCATGGGACCTATAGACACGGTTTACAGTCACATTTTCTAGCCATCCTGGCTTTCAAGAGTCCAGTGCACACAGCCAGCTCCCCTGGATCCTGACACGCATCCGAAGCATATTGGTGGTGGAACAGGAACGAGGTATGCGCACATGTGCACAGGGTTTTTCTTACATCTGACAGGTAACAAACAGGGCACGTGGACCACTCAGTTCTCATCGATGGCTGGTCAAAAATGGAAATGCTCTCGGGAATTCACCTGGTGGTACCCAGCCTACAATTACACACACACACACACACACACACACACACACACACACACATACCACTTAGGTTTTCTAATGAGAGTCATGCCAAATAGAACCTATTAGGATTCGTGTGTTTGTAGGTCACAGACCTGGCATGAGACCACAAACAGCCAAGTACATCTGGGGGGTCACTTGTGTCCTTGTGTCCACTAATCAGTAATTAAAACGAGTTTCCATCTGACCAGGTGGATTATCTTGCCTTCCTCTCTTTGGAAAATACAACGAAAGCATTGTCATTACAAAGAGGTGATCGAAAAGTATGCAGCCAAAAGAGGCAGGAAAAAATGTATAAGGATTTATCAAGCCGCTTGTTAATTATAATATTTTGGTATTTTGGGGGGGGCTTTGTGGTCTTTGGAGGTTTTCAGGGCTTTGCAATGTGTAATTTGTCAGATTTCTGGTTTCCTTCAAGATTTTTACTTTCACATCCAATTTTGGATTCTTTTCCAAGAGACTCCACCCCCACCCCCCCACCCCGGCCCCATGTTTCAGCTTCAGGGCTTTCAAAATCTGAATCTGTCCCTGCTGGCACATTAATGATTTCAAAGAAATTAGATTACTGGAGAGTGTTCTCTTGTTCAGTGGCTTTCCAGGTGATACGACAGAAAACCAGAGAGGTCGATCCGTTTGCCTGAGTCACACAGCAGGTTAGTGGTGGAGTCAGGACCAGAGCCCTTGCCTCTGAAACGGATTTTCTGCTTTCTCTCATGAGAAGTCCCCTGTATGTCACACTCTTACCATCACCTCGGTGGCCTGAGGACCACTGAGTGACACACAGCGTTCTGGCCAGATGCTCATGCCCCTTCTCCTGGGGTTACTCTGAGTGCGCTTTATGACGCAACCCCTTATCTCAGGCCCTGGGGCTGGCCCTCCCTCATCCCTTCTCTCCACCAGAGGACAGGTTGGTGATTTCCCTGGTGTTTCTCCACCCCCTTTCAGGAAGCATTCTGTCATTTGTGCTCTCTGACCAGCTGGCCTTTCTGCTCCAGTGGGTCACAAAATACCATGTTCTTTCTCTCCTCTGCAAGTGTCATTGGCTTATCATTCACTGCTTAAAATAATTCAAAGGCCCCCTACGGCCACAGAATAAAGTCAGAACTCTCTGGCATGAGACGGGCCAGATGGATCTTTGACCACTCTTCATTCATTCATTCTTTCACTCACCCGTCAGTAAGTCCTATCTATGTCTTTTCCTGAATTCTCGCCAATGTCCCCAAAATATATCTGCTCCCCCTTACGTCCGCAGACGGGGACATGGAGTCGGAGAGAAATCAGCGACTTGCCCAAGGGCAGTGAGCGCATCGATTTCTGACACAGCACTGATTCTTCTTTTTTTCTCCCTTCCTAATAATATCTTGTTCAAGATTCTAGCCCTTGTCCATACAGACCCCACTTCCAGTCCTACGCCTGCAGGGATAGCAGTTAGTCTAAGCAAAGGTTGATAAACTTTTCCTGTAAAGAACCAGGGGATGCCTGGTGGCTCAGTCCATTGAGCATCCAACTTCTGCTCAGGTCATGATCTCGTGGTTCGGGGGTTCAAGCCCCACATCAGGCTCTGTGCCCACAGCGTGGAGCCCCCTTTGGATTCTCTGTGTTTCTCTCTCTCAGCCCCTCCCCTGCCTGTGCTCTCTCTCACTCTCAAAAATAAACAAACATTAAAAAAAAGAAAAGAAAAGAAAGCCACAGACAATACATAAGGCCATGGGCATGGTGTGTTTTAACAGAACTTTATTTATGGACACAGAAATTTGAATTTCCTATAATTTCATGTGTCATAAAATATTATTCTTTTGGGTTTTTTCCCCAATCATTTAAAATGTAAAAAATTATCTGAGCTCACTGACCAGACAAATACAGATGGTTAGCTGGATTTCGTCCTATGGGCTCTGGTTTGCCAACTCCTAACCTCAGTTGCTCAGTGCATGGCGTTTGCCCCACAATCCTGGGCAAGGCATGTCACCTAAAGGAACCCAGTCACAGCCAAAGAATCTTAGGGGGTGAATAACCTTATAGAATTAAGCCTCCATAACATTCCAGAGATGGGGATTGTGGGAAGGTTAGAAGTAAGTGCCTCTGTTGGTGTGGTTCGGCCCCCCATCCACTAAAATCACAAATCAGAGACCCTCACAGCAGAGACTCATGCCTGATTCCAGTCTATCACCAGAGTTCTTTTTTTAAATGAGTATTATTTATTTTTGAGAGCAAGAGAGATGGAGAGAGAGTGTGAGCAGGGAAGAGGCAGAGAGAGAGAGGGAGAGAGAGAATCCCAAGCAGGCTCCATGTGGGGCTCAAACTCACGAACTGTGAGATAATGACCTGAGTCAAATCTAAGAGTCGGATGCCTAACTGACTGAGCCCCCCAGGCACCCCATCACCAGAGCTCTTGCATCTCCCTGCTAGGCTATGTTTAGCACAGGTGTGCGTTGGCACTTGGGTGTTGCACAACATCTCCGGAGGGTTCATTTTGAGACCAAGTGGAGTCCTCTTGGATTTCAGAATTGATGGCTGCCCCACACAGGGACGGAGAGTGGTCTGACCCATTCCCCTTCTCCTGGCCTGCGAGGAGGGGTGCCCACCCCCACCCCGGGACACATGCCCTGAGACTCCGGCAGATGTGACCCAAATCGTAACAGAAGGAAGATCTAGACATGCATCTGATATGCCATAGTGTTCAATATTGATTTGGATTCAATGAGACCAACTACAATCATCTACTCCAATCAGTCGCCATACTTCCCTGTTCAATGACTCGTCTACACTCGTTAACCGTTTGTTTTAACAATATTTCATTTTAAAGTTTAATTTGGTCTACACACCCACCTCATTTTACTTATGCAAATAACAGCTTTACGACTATATTAGCAATAACTCATTACCATCCTGTGCAAAGCCAGAAGGGAATTGGCCACTTTGGAGACTATCCAGTACCTTTAATTGGAGAGTTTGTGTAAAGGCTGCATTGACGAGATCATTTGCAGTCACCGACCAAGTGACGAGTGTAACAGGGGCACAGAGGCTCTACTCAGGGAATAGCCCCCCTCTGCAAAGTGCCCCCTTCACCCTTCCCAGAGCCAAGCTCAGGCTTACAAAGCCCTGGTGGCGAGAGGAGATATTTCCTGGGACACTGCGGTTCACCACTGACATTCCATCTTGGTAAAGTTAAGACGGTTACTAACACCTAAAGAATGTTCAGCATACATTAAATATTGAGCGTCTCCAAGCGGGGTCCAGTGCACGCCACATGGCAGATTACCTCCCAAGATCAAGGCAGTTTTCTGGTACTTTTTTCAAGGCTTATTCACTGAAAAGCTAGTCTGCCTCTCTCCCCACCCAGCACGATTATCCAGAATGTTCTCAAGGAGAGTGGTATTGGGGAAAGACCTCACCACAGGGCCGAAAGGACCAGCCAAAATGCCAGAGTGAGGGAAGAAGAGCTGGAGGGTCTCAATCTAGTAGAGAAAAGAAAAGACCTGACAGTGGGAGCCCTTGGGAATGTGCCCAGTGCTGTTGCAAGTGCTTTGCCTGCCGGGCCTCAGGTAAATCGCTTGGTGAGACTACAAGTCAGGGAGCATCACTCCTGGCGTAGAAGATGAGCAAACTAAGACTCAAAGAAGTAATGAGTGTGATGGATTACACACCATGTCAACAAACACGTGAAATATGGGCACTTGGAATTGAATTCATCCTCACAAAGAACCCTGAGATGGGTATTATCCCATTTCACAGACAAGAAAACAGAGGCTCCAAAATACAGCTCACATCCTCAAAATTCTTAGGTAATGGAGGTGGATTCGTCTGACTTCCCAAGCCCTGTGCCCCCAGGCCGGGGCCTGGCCCAATGCAGAGTAACTGTGGAGGGGATACACAAAGGAACAGAGAAATGGGGGGGGGGAGAGAGAGAGAGAGAGAGAGAGAGAGAGAGAACATCCCCATCAGAGCTGTAGTCTCTTAGTCCAGGTCAGATTTTCAAAGTCTGCTAAAGAGCAGCAACCAGAAAGACCAACGGACGACAATTTCTACTCCTGCATTCTCTTTTGTCACCTGTCCCTCATGCGGCCTCCCTGGCACTAATCCACAGATGACAGCTGAGCCCCAACACACTCGTGTTGACGGGCATTCTTCGAAGCCCTTTCCGCTCTGTATCTCTCGTCTCCTCAATGACCATCTTGGGCAGGGAGAGGAGGGTGGCTGTTAAGAAGGTATTTTCAAGGGAGGTGTGCATATCAGAGTGAGTCACGTGGCCTGGGTGTAACAGCTGTCACTGAAACAGAGCGGAAAACACCCCCAGTCATCCCCCAAAGACAAATGTGCCCCTGGCTGTAATTCAAATGAGGCGAATGGGTCAGTGAGTGGGCTCGCATTGCATCTGAGTCTAGTCTCATGACTGGCTTCCCTCAAAGCGCTTGGGTTCCTGAATCTGACGGCATAGAGCGGGTCCTCTACACACACACCCTTACACATGCATGGGCACGCACACACACGTACACACACAATCCTGTGCAGAGAGCTCTGGACTAAGAGAGTTGGCATCTCGTTTCTCCCACCTCTGTGGGTGTGTTTGAACACATCTCTCTCCCGCTCCCTCTCAATCAGTCCCCCCGCCTGGAGTTAGCCTCATCGGGTGATGTTCAAGGAGACATCGAGTTGCCCCTACAACTTGGGGGTGGAGGGGAAGAGGAGCCCTAAGCATATTTACAGGGCCAAGTTCAATGCTTGTGCATTTCCCTCAAAAGCTGGAACACAGAGGCTTTGCCAGGAAATGGCTGAGGGTCCAACCAAGTGTACAGCGTCACAGTACCCTGGAGCTGTCTACGGACTCCTCCCAACCTGTCTTTCAGAGCTAATACTTCACCTCCATCCTGGTCTGGCTTCTGATGGGGTCCCAGTGCCAGGCCAACTCCACCTGGACCAGCTCCCTCTCTCCCCTGAGAAGGACTGCAGATTTCACAAAGCACATGTTTTTCTTCAAAATCCCCTACTTATGCAAATGCCATGTATATAAGAATCTTTCTTGCCAATGCTAAAATGACCATAGCAAAGAGGTGTTTGGGTGGCTCAGTCGGCTAAGCATCTGACTTCGGCTCAGGTCATGATCTCACAGTCCATGGGTTCAAGCCCTGCATTGGGGTCTGTGCTGATGGCTCAGAGCCTGGAGCTGCTTCAGATTCTGGGTCTCCCTCTCTCTTTGCCTCTCCCCTGCTCACTCTCTGTCTCTGTCTCTCAAAGTAAAGACATTAAAAAAATTTTTTTTAATGACCGTCCCAAGATCTTCTGGAACAGTCCTCAGAGGGGTGGGTGGAAGTCCCTGTCCATGAGACTTCCATATAGTCACATAAAAGTCTTTCTCCCTCCTTGTTGTCACCTGTCGGGTGTCTAAAGATAAGACTCGAGGGCACAGGTGGCAAGATTTGACTACCATGCTGAGTCCCCACCATCAGCAGTTGGCCAGGGAAGTGTGTGGGGGAAAGGGCCCTGAGGTGGTTGTACCCACACTGGGCAGGATGACATTCTCTGTTCGATTAATGTGACAGTTCATGGAACACATGAGTGTGTCTGCCATTCCTACCCTAGGGGTTCGGTCCTTTGCCAACCTCAAAACTGATGTCCAGGAATGTCTGGCCTAAAGCAGAGAGAAAGTCACAAAGCAGCCTGGCAGGCAAGGGTGACAGGGGGCCCTGTCTCATGGGGAGGACAAGCAGAGGAGCAAGATGAGGGCAAAGGGCTCCCACACAGGCACGGTCGTCTGCCTTTGGAACCAGCAAGTTTTCCAGAACTGGGTTGACGGGCAACTCAGGCCAAGATCCCACTGACCGGCCCCCACTTTGTTCAGTACAGAACACAGCCTGACCACCAGGGCTCACAGAGTCAAGGCTGGGGGCTCTGTGGCCGAGAGCACCTTCCACCCAGCATTCTAGAACCAATCCCAGCACCTACAAAGCACCTCTCCACCGTGGGGCTGGGGACCCCAATCCTGGGCCCTATTCACGTGCCTCTGAATGCCGGACACCCTTTCCCACCCTCATCATGAATCAATTCTGCAAAGAGCCTCCTTCCTCAGGTCACCGCCTGCTCAGTTGTTCGCAGGCAGTCACATCTGGTCAGCATCACGGTGCCCTAGTTGCGAGGGAGCCTGGAGAAAAGAAATCCTAGCTTCTGTCTTGGGAGCCGAGACATAAAAGCTTGGAAAGGTCCTGATATAACAAGGGTGTTCAAAAGGCGCCCCCGGGCGGCCCTGCTCTCCCCACTCTGTGATGCTGTCCAACATCATGGCCGCTTGAAGCAAATCAGCTTCCAGTGCCCCCTCTGCCCCACCACCGTCCCCAGGCATTGTCTACGCCCGCTTCCGCTTCCTTTCGGAGCAAGCACGGCCACTGCCCACTTCCTGGAGGCAAGCTGCACCACACGGCACTGGGTCCACAAGGCCATCTCCTCAATGTGGCTGTCAACTTCCAAGGATAAGAGGGCCATCCTCTTAGGCTTAAATTGAGGTGGAATTCACTTAGCAGAAGACTAACCATTTGAAGCACGTGATCCATGGGTCTGTAACACATACACAGTGTGGTGCCACATCACCGCCAGCCACCTTCCAGAACATCTGCATCCCCCTCCCGATCACTCCTCTCTCCACCTTCTCCCAGCGTCTGGTGACTGCTGGTGAGCTTTCCGCCTCTATGGATTTATCTACCTGGGGACTTTCACAGAAATGGGACCATACCTTAGCTGACATTTAGCATCTGGTGTCCTTCACGTTGTGTGATGTTTTCAGGGTTCATTCATGTCACGGCAGCCATTTCTGTTGTGACAACATTATATCTGTTTGTGAGGGCTGCCATGACAGAGCCCTACATGGGGCGCCTGGGTGACTCAGTCGGTTAAACGTCTGGCTTCAGCTCAGGTCATGATTTCAGAATTTGCGGGTTCGAGCCCCACATCGGGCTCTGTGTTGACAGCTAGCTCAGAGCCTGGAACCTGCTTCGGATTCTGTATCTCCCTCTCTCTCTGACCTTCCCCTGCTTACACTGTCTCTCTCTGTCTCTCAAAAATAAATTAAAAACATTTAAAAAATAAATAAAATAAATTTAACAAAACGGTATATGAGTGGCCGGCCATGTTCAACTCCCTGGCCTCAGTCTACCCATTTGGCCAAAAGGGGCTAATTCCACCCATCCTACTTACCTTGCTAGGCACTTAGGATAATGAATGAGAGAAACCACTCAAAACAGAAAACGCAGTGCAAAAAAGAAGGATTTTTCCCCCTGCTGTCGGTTCATTTAGCACTGCAGTCTAGTATAGCTTCACACAGGGCTAGAGCCCCGGAATGTTCTCTGAGCTCGCCAGCCTTTTCTGACCTCGTCCAAACAATTTTTCTCACTTCGCGGAAGAAAATCCAACGCTTCATTTAGTGAATTAACCTCAGATGTTAGAAATGATTTCTTCATAGCTATAGGGAGGCTGTCCGGGTTATGTCAGAGTGCAGCCAGCAAGGGAGGCCAAAAACCAATCTATTGGAAAAGCAATCTGGATTTATCTGAAAAAGAGATTTATCCTTCAGAGAGCAGGGAACAGAGCAAGGGATTGGTGAGCGCTCCCAGATCAATTCTCTTTTAACCTTTGAACTGTGAGTCTGGGCGACGTCGTTGCGAGTTCAGAGGGGTTGAGGCCCCTTCCATGCAAAACAATAATCATCTCATCGACAGTAAAACAGACAAAGTGGAAGAAATCTGTTAACCAGCGCTGCAGTGAGCGATTGCCTGTGTTCGTGAGACACGCAGTGCTGTTTCCACACACTTCCATATGCTACATTAACTTCGCCTCCAAGTAAGATTTTTGCTCAGACATGAAATAATTGTTCCTCTAACAACATGTGACACCAGGGGACTGGCCCGAAATCGATACTGACACGTTCTAATCCATCCTAATGTATAGAGTGAGTGATCCTTGAATGATACGGTGGATCTTAAGGTGTCAGCCCTCCCCCCATCAGAAGCCCGATCTCATCTGTGTTAAACATCAGTGTTCTGATGCTGGAGAGATCATTAGTGCTTCTCTGCATGTATGAGCTCTGTGCACCTGCAATTATATTTATCATGCTGACTACACAAAAAAGAGAAGGTGCTTGGGGGTGTGCAGAGGCAGAGAACCGTTCTGGGGACCATCCCCTCCCCCTTCCTCCTGCAAACTTTCCATCTGGTTAGACTGGAGCATAACCCACTTGGCTCTTTCTGAAACGTGCTTTGCTCGTGGACAGAACTCTCTGGTGAGCTCATCTTCTGTCTGGTCAGGGTTTGTGGATGCCACTTGTCTAAAGCCAGGACATTGGAACCCATCTACAAAAAGCTACTGGTTTCAGGATGTCTCCCAGTGGGCAAGGGTGTTTCCCACCCTCTGACACCCTTGTGACATAGACGAGGTTCTGACCTGTGTGCGAACAGCAGACTCTCCAAAGGGCCAGTGACCACGGGTTCCAGAGCCCTGCTCCGGGATGTTCTGATTCAGCAGCTCTGGAAGGGACCTGAGAGTCTGCATTAGTGACAAGTTCATAGGCGACGCTGCAGCTGCTGTGAGGTGACAAGCCTCAGAAGGATCACGATCTATTTTATGCAGGGGGATGCAAGCACAGGACCCCATCCTAAGCCTCAAAACCCGCACCCCGGCTCCAAGCCTTGCATGCTGGCTCTCACTCAGAGAATGCGGCTTCTCGACTGCTCTGGGCCTCAAGTTCTTTCTTGGCAGTTCTCAAGTTCCTACTTTTGGTCCAAAACCCCCCTTCTAGATGGAGGAAGCAGAAATCAAATGGGGGCCACCTACCTGCCCCTCTCCTGTCCATCTTCAGCGCTGCATCAGAGCAGGCAGGGCTTTGACTTTCCTGACGTTTTTCTCCTGCGGATCCTCCCTGGGTCACGTGCCCTCATCTCCCTCTTCCCAATGTGCTGTTTTCATACTTGAGCTCTGCAGATGCTTTTCTTTTTTTTTTTTCTTTTTAAAAATTTTTTAACGTTTATTTATTTTTGAGAGACAGAGAAAGACAGTATGATCAGCGGAGGGGCAGAGAGAGAGTGAGGAGACACAGAATCTGAAGACAGGCTCCAGGCTCTGAGCTGTCAGCACAGAGCTCCACGTGGGGCTCGACCCCACAAACCATGAGATCATGACCTGAACTGAAGCTGGACGCTTAACCGACTGAGCCACCCAGGCGGCCCTGCAGATGGTTTTCTTGACAAATGTTCTCCTTCCCTCCTCTTCAGGGCTTTGGGAAATTGTGCATTCAGGGCTTGGGCACCTTCAGAAAGCCATTCAACCTCCCACCGTGGTACCTATTCTTTTTCGGAGCCTTTCAATACCCAGTAGGGCCTGTGTTGCACTCCTCCACTCAGAGGCCCCTCCTTGCCTTGATGGCCGCAGACACGTACCATCCCCACTCATCCTCAGGACTCCAATCTTGAACTTCACCTACTACGTCTGCTCTGTTGGTTGAGGTTGAACCCGGAGGAGTAGTTTTCTCCTGTTGCCTTTTCTCGCCTCTGGGACACCATACGGGGAGACCCATGAAAATATGTCAGATCCTTCGGATTTTATCTTAGGGGACTTCCCAGCAGACGTCAGGCATGGGTCTGGATACATTTTTCTGTCACTCCTGCATTTTGATTCTGGGCCAGTGTGGAGGATTCCTAAGACTCATGCAGGCCCTCCCCGAGGCCAAAGGCCTCTGATCTCCTCTCCCAAATTCCTTCCAGACATCTTCCACCCACCGAAGGGAACATTCAACCAGAGAGAGGTTTCCTGGGCACAGAGAGCAGCTCCAATTTGTCCCTAATAGGGTTAATGCCTTTCCATTCACACACCCCCCCACACACACACACACACACACACACCCCTCCAATCTAAGCAGACTTACTGTGGTCCATTGCACAGACTGAGCTTCTGGAACATTTGTTTTGGAAGAAAAGATTTTACACAATCCCTTTGTTTCACTTCACAGGTACAGAAAGTGGGGGCTCAGAAACCGTTTGCACAAAACTACAATGCTAACCCATGTCACAGCCAGGGATATCCTGCTGACCTCTGTTCCCTTCCCTTTCCTCCTTCTCTTCCTCCTTCTCCTTCTTCTTTTTTTTTTTTTTTTTGGCATCCTTTTACCATACCTCACTGCTCCATGAACCACTTTTTCAGGAAGCAGTTGTTAGGTGTAAAAGAGCTATTAAAAAGTCTCCTGGTAGAATTTAAATTTTTTCATTCTGAGAAATTAAATATCATAGGTGTTTTGCTCTAGTGCACTAAGCTGTAGGGTTTTTCCCTGGTGAGTCTTGTCAAACACCACCTCTCACTAGATAGTCATGAGCCATTTTCTCCTTCCAAGTCTCTGTTGTCTACCTGAAAGAATCTACTCCACATGGTCAGAATCAAAAGCTCTTATTGTTTTTTTAATTAGATTAACTTAGATTTTGAAGACTTTTGGCAAAATGGCTTAGAGACAGATGTCAGCATTTAAGAGGTACCTGCTCTTCCATAGGGCTATACTGGGTACTATGGGGTGGAGAAGAGATCAAGCCACCCATACATTCATGGACAGGCTCTGGTTCACTGTGGTTGCCTCCAAGACACTCCTGGTCAAGTTCACATGGTATTGCGCAGGCCAGAACGTGGAGGCTCTAAGACTCAAAGAACACACCCATGTGCCAGCCTTCACAGGTCCTTCTTTTGGGTGCCCATGACCTGGGTGTTTAAGATCAGTCCCCCAGCATCTGGGCTCCCTCTTTGGTCGTCCTTCCCAACTTAAAGTGCCACATGGGAGCACCACCTGTACATCCTCTACAGACCTCAGCAACCACTGTGTTAATGACTTCAGATATCTTTGTGCTTCAGACCCCACATTTTCGTGACAATCCAGCCATGTTCTTTGACCCAATATATAGAAGACTCTTATTTTGTCCTTGGAGTAAGCCCAGAGCATCTAGACAACTTGCCCTCTCAAGAGGGAGAGTGTGGGTGGGGAGTGCTCTCTCTCTTCCATTATGACTCACCCCCCCCCCCAGTGAGGAGCATTGCCATCCCATCTGTGTGTCAGGCTCCAGGACTTCTGCCTAAAATCCCTCAACCCCGTTTCAGCCAGCTCCTTGGTGACATCCATGCAGAGAGAAAGGCATATCACATCATGCTGGTGTTTAGCGTCTCTGGTGCTGGTTGGGGGTATGCATATTATACAGAGGTCTTGGCATTTCTAGCATTCCACTGAGGGGGTCTTTTCCCCTTACATCACCCCCCTCCACCTGGGCAACCATCGGTAGAGCTAAGGGGTTGTGGAATAGCTATTCTGACCCAACCAACACTCAGATTCTTTGTCTTCTCAATGCATTGACCTTGCGTTCCAGGACTGGCTTGATTCCAATTCCCTTCTTAGGCTTCATTTATGGAGTTATTCATATTAGCCCCTCATGAAAATTAATTTTTAAAAGTCTTATTTAGATGGAGTTGGGAAATGAGCAGGAGAAGTTCCCATGCATTATCACTCATGGTCAACTGCAAAGCCAACAGGAAGAGACTACTTGCAAGTTGATGCTCCTTCAAGACCCCAGTCAGAGAAGGAAAGGCTTTCCACCTTCCCTGGGAATAGCCCAGCCAATGAAAGACTGCCATCACTCAGCCAATGAGAAGCTGCTACACTCTGAGCTCCCTGTTTCCTCCAATGGACTTGTTTATAAAAGCCTTCCCAACTGCCCCCTCTTTTTCTATAAAAGAGCATTTGTTCTCCATAGTTCCATGGACTTGCCTGTGGTTTTTGCCATCGCTTGCTTGTCCAGGATTGCAGCTCTCCACTATTCCCAGATAAATCCGTTTTTACTGGTAATATAACTGGAAGTTTTCTACTTCAGGGAGACATACTGTACAAATATCCTCAGAGTCATGCCCTTCTCCTCCAACAGATCATCAGTTCTTCAGGAGGGTGTGTGACTAGCTCTTTTTTCATCCCTCTGTGGCTTGCCCATGCACACACAGAAGACCTGTAGAAGATACGCAATAAATATTTTGATTTTCCTTATGTGATCTGGCGATAATCCAAGTTTGTGGCTAGGAAGGTGTTACCCGTCCCTACCTCCTGGAACAATGGCCATCACCCAGGGGTTGTGCCACACCTCCTATGCTCTGAATCCCTTCTCTTCTTTCCTCCATCTCAGGCCAATGCTTTACCACTTTGCTTAACCACCCCTTAAAGAAATGGATGAGTGCCACATGTTCCCATGGAAGGGGGCCTCACAATTAGACTCACCAGAGGTATGGAGAGAAAAGAATACCGACCATAGGGAGTTACTATTTAATGGGTGCAGAGTTTCGGTTTTCCAAGAAGAAAACAGGTCTGGAGATGGATGGCAGTGATGACCATACAACAGTGTGAATGCACCCAAGACCACCAAACCCCACACTTAAAATGGCTAACACTCTGAGTTTTATGTTACATATATTTTACTACAATAAAATTTATAAGTAAGGCTCTGGGAAGAAATTCTAACCCAGCCCTGCCCCCCAGTCATTGAGGGCTGGGCACAAGAAATGTTCCACTGTGACCCGTTTTAATAAAGTATGCTAAATGAGATGCTGGTGGCATTAATAGCAATCAGGCTCATGAAACATGAGATCTAATGGCTCCAAAATGAGATGCAAGTTCATTTTTACAGACCCACTATAATAAACTAATTATTTTGGAACTCTCCAATTATGCATTTTTTTTCAAAAAGCTGAATTGCATTAAAAACATGTTATGGTTTTATGGATCTGGTCTATAGGGAGAGGAGGCAATCCATCTGCTTCACAAGTGCCCAGGGAGAGAAAGACAGACAGACAGAGAGAGAGAGAGAGTTACAGGCAATGGATAAAGAATAAGCCAGCCACCTAATGACAAATGTAGTGAAGGAAAACAAAGGTTTGTCAGTTTCCTCATCAATTACGGCAGTAATCAATGGGGGTGGTGCAGAGGGTGTCTGTTGCTTTGGTATTAAGATTTCTCTGTTCAAAGCCATCCAGAAGCTCAGGGATAGCCTGTCGGTGTCAGAAAACTCAGGCTGTGTAGGTTCAGGTAGGAGCAGATGTGTGAGGGGCCTGCCTAAGGCCCAAGGTGGGCTTCGGGGAGGATGCAGGGAGGGGGCTGATGTGCCACACACTCTCAGATCGTGACGGGTAGGGCCTCTAAGGGATTAAATGTTCACATGCATTTCTGAAGGGCCCACACACCCACCTAGTTACCTGCATGGCCAAGTTGGGTTTAAATCCTGCCTCTGCTGCTCAGATTCCCCGGGAATGCCCCCCATATTGCCTAGCTATTGAAGCGGGAGGTGGGGTGGTTTCAGACTTGTCCTTTTTATATGAAACATTCTATGCATTTCTTAGAATAATGGGTATGACTCCTTCATAACCATAGGACGGACAAGGTTGGTCTCATCGCCTTGATTTTTCCAACAAATAACTCAACTGTTTCGCGTCTAACTGGCGAACACCTCATTATTTCCTCTTGAGGCTTTTCTTCTCCCTTAATTGTCCAAAATGGGAGAATCTGATTTCTGCACTCAAGAGGGATGGGAATGGGGTCACTGCGTCGGTTACTACTCTCCTCGCACGTCTGCATTGGGGCTAGTGACCCCTGCATGGTGCCCAACTGATGGGAAAGCCATGTCCCCACGAACTGCCACCAAAATGTTAAGCAACCTTGTCTATTTCACCAGGAAGAAGGCTCTTTCTGTGGCCAAGGGCCCTGAATGTGGGCACCGAGGGGCACAGACCCCACTGCTTTTATCCCCAGCGACTCGGTGCTGGTGGACCCAGGGCTGTCTTTCTCCACCCTCGAAATCCAGGTTGGATTCTCTAGTATTTCTCCCGCTCCTCAGGAAGGACTCAAAGGGGGTCTTTCTAAAGGGGAATCCTTAAGTGAAACCAAGGATTTGTGGACCTCATGCCTCTAGAGGAGAGGAAAACCCTATGAATTTTGTGTCTATTGGACAGAACAGACCCGACCCACCCACAGATGACCAACCAACATTCTGCCAAACCTCCTTCTTTGCTTTTCCTCTGTGCCCTATGCAGGGCTCTGTGCCCAATCCATGTTTCTCCTACCCAAAAATTCACATTTTTCTGTTTTCAGAAGATGTTAACATTTCTAAAACTCAGACGAGCATGTTGAATTGATCTATATGTACATTCTTTAAAAATGTGATCATATCCATATGTTGTTATCATTAGACGAATTTGCGGAACAGATCAAATAAATAGATTCAAACAAATAAATATTTACCTCACCTCCCCAAACTGGGATCCTAACACTCATATGTAGTTTGTATCCCACTTTGTTTTACATACTATTATGAGCATATCTGTTATCATTAAATATTCTTCAAACTCATGATATCATGACTTTTACTCACAATAAACTATTTTACAGATGTATCTCAATTTAATTGTCCACTTGCCTATTGTTGGACATTATAACTTATTTTTCTTGGGGCGCCTGGGTGGCTCAGTTGGTTAAGCATCTGACTCTCCATTTCATCTCATGGTTTGTGAGTTCAAGCCCTGCATTAGGCTCTGTGCTGGCCTCTCAGAACCTGCTTGGGATTCTGTGTCCCCACCTCTGCTCCTACCCCCACTCGTGCTGTCTCTCTCTCTCTCTCTCTCTCTCTCTCCCTCTCTCTCTCTCTCTGTCTCTCTCTCTCGCGCTCTCAAAATAAATAAGTAAACCTTAAAAAACGTTTTTTTCAGGAGACTATAGTTATAAATATTCTTATACGTGTCTCTGCCTGCATCTTTGATTATTTCCTTTGCACAAGTGTCTAGAAGTATAATAATTACCGTCAAACAACATGGACATTTTAAAGACTCTCAGTAAATGTTGTCAAAACATTGCCCAAAGACCTTTTATTTATTTTCAGGCATGTGACATTACTTATTTCTCTACATCTTTGATAGCTTTGTGTGTTACCATTTAACTTTGATAATTCAATAGCCTGGAACTGCCTCATTTTTAATTTTCACTGCAATTGTTATAAGCAAGATGGAGGATGTTTGCATACTGTTTTTTAACCAAACATATTTCTTCCTTTGTAAGTTGCTAGTCCTTGCCCTTTGTCTACTTGCCTATTGATATCCCAATGCCTTTCTTATCACAGAATAAATATGTACAAAGAAGCCCCCTCACCTGCCACCACCGTAGATGAATAAACAGGCAGTTAGAAGCAAGGATGATGAATTATATCTCCCAGTGCAGGGTGGCCCCTTCCACGTTGAGGTGTGCTCCCCAGATCTCTAGCAGCCAGCCCAATAAATGTTAAATAAACTGATTAATTACAAGTATTAACGGCATTCTTTTGATGCCATCTCTGTGGCAAGTGTTTTCCAGTTTATTTGCCTTTAAATATTTTTTTATCATTAAAAATTTTTTTAATGTTTTTAATTTATTTTTGATAGACAGAGAGAGTCAACGCGAGCAGGGGAGGGTCAGAGAGAGAGGAGGACACAGAATCTGAAGACAGGCTCCAGGCTCTGAGCTAGCTGTCAGCACAGGGCCCGACGCGGGGCTTGAACCCACCAACTCCGAGAGCCGAAGTCAGACGTTTAACCTACTGAGCCACCCAGGCGCCCCTCTTTGCCTTTAAATATTTTTATGCACACACACAGGCTCTTTGAGATTTCCCCTTTTGTGGCTCCTTGTACAGCTGCCGAACCCCAGACGCCTTCCCCATCTGAGAGGGTGTTACACAGTCAACTCTATTTTCTTTTCATTTTCCTATTGTTTACGGTTTTACATTTAAGTTTACTTATTTATTTCGAGAGGGGGAGGGGCAGAGAGAGGCAGGGAGAGAGAGAGAGAATCCCAAGCAGGCTCTGAGCTGTCCGTGCAGAGCCCACTGCGGGGCTTGATCCGACGAACCACAAGATCATGACTTGAGCCCAAATCAAGAGTCCCCCAGCTCAACCAACTGAGCCACGTGGGCCCCTCATGTTTTACATTTCATTTTATGCCTCATGTTCTGAATGGAAGCCAAGCCGTCGAACGGGACCCAGCGATGACTCTTTTGAACCAAATGTTTGGCTAAACAGTCCCCTTCAGGGGAGGGGCCCACAAGGACGTGGCTTCTTGGGCTGCATGTTTTCCTGTGTCTGCTGCCAGTTGGACTTCTAGAGACAGTAATTTTTAACAGCAGGGCTGAGCTCCCTCTGCCTGGAAGGAAGTCATGGACACCAGCCCTCTGCTCGCAGTATGGGCTTTATGTGATCAGTTCCTTGTTCTCCCCTCCGCATCTGAGAGGCGGCGGAACCGGGGCTTTATTTACAAAGGTTAAACATTCCTTTAATTGGATATTGCTGGCATTTAAGCCCGGGCCTCCTCCCCTGCCTCTCGCTCCCTCTCATCCGTACCTGGAGAAGTCCCTGAGAGAAACACCAAGGGAAGATTTCATTTTAATGAAGAAGAGATGAGACAGGTCCCCTCGGAGACTCACATTACAGCTTGGAGCCGCCACAAACTAATGAATTGAATCGCACAAGGTCCCCAGCCACTTGGTGGCGAAGCGGAAGAAACGTGAGAACTCTCTCAACGGGGGGAGATTCTCGCAAGATTTGGAACATTCTAGCAGGATTCAGAACAGGCATGGCCTGTTGTACATGAAGCACGGTTTTGCACACTGAAAACAAAATTCTTTTCCAACACACATGCGTTGTCTATCTGAAAGCAGTCACAAGGTCGTGTGTGGACATAGACAACACAGGCAAAAGACAGAACCAAATTTCAATCCACGCATGGCCACTGGGTAGCACGTAGCAGCAGGCATGTCACACCCTCACCAGTCCTCAGGATCCTGGGTGTAAAAAGATCCTGTGTCTCCTCCCATCTCTGACATTCTCTCTGTCCCTCGTGTCTGTGTGTCTCAATAATGCTAATAGTGTCCCTGGAATGTCAGGGATAATATGGACAGAGGAAGGGCATGGGATAAGTCCAGAGATGTGCACACTTACGTACTTCCTCTATGAGACTATTAATTCAACTCAAAGGTCAAAAGCCTAAATTCCTTGTATACCTGCTGAAACTAAGAAGTAGAACCCTTGGGGTGCCTGGGTGGTGCAGTTGGGTGAGGGTCCAACTCTTGATCTCAGGGTTGTGAGTTCAAGCCCCACATTGGGTGTGGAACCTACTTAAAAAGAGATGGGTGCCTGGGTGGCTCAGTTGGCTGAGCATCCAACTCTTGATTATTGCTCTGGTCATGATCCCAGGGTCATGGGATTGAGCCCCATGTTGGGCTCTTTGCTAAGTGTAGAGACTGCTTAGGATTCTCCCTGTCTTTTCCCTCTGACCCTCTCTCCTGCTTGCACTCTCTCTTTCTCTCTCTTTCTTTCTATCAAGAGAGAGAAAGAGAGAGAGAGAAAGGAAGAAAGAAACCAATGCTTTCACATTGGAGTCAGCTATTGATTTCCTAAGATGAAGGGAGAAGAACAAAGCATGAAGCAATTTCTCCAAAGAAAAATTAAAACAAATAAAAAAAACAAATCGACACAGAAGGAATGCATGCATATTAAGTGCCAGTTTGGGTCAGGCATGTAGACATACATAACACTGCCTGCCTTCTACAGATGTAGAAACCATATGCCCTCCCCTCCCGAGGGACTGTATGCTTCATGAAGATCTCTTCTGTCATTGAGTTAAAACATGCTTCCTACACCCGTCAGGATCCTGACAAGGAAAGAAGGCAAACTCTTCTGGGGTTTTGAAGAGACTTAACGAAGAGCCTCTGCGGAGAGGTCGGGGCAGTGTTAGGGTACCAGTGAGGGATGTTGAGGCAGCACTGGTCAACTCGAAGAAGCTAGAGGAAGAAGAGTGGTAGCATGTGAGGCTCGCTGAGATCTCGAGTCAGTCACAGAAGAGAAGCCAGCGAGGAAAACAGAGCAGAGGATGCCACCCCATCTCCCTGTCCACACCCGCGTTCTCTGCCAGTGTCTTCCACCCGCCAAATCCAACCGGCAGCCCCAGGACCCAGGAGACCAGGTGAGAGCTAGCCCCACCTTCCAGAGGCATCAGAGTTCTGGGACACAGAGCTGAGCAGAGCCAGGCAGGGAAAACAACTCCGGAGGCAAAGTGAGAATCATCAGTGCAATTCCATCTCAACCCTGTACTCCCAAGGCCTCTCAGGAGCAGCAAAGGCAATGCAAGATGGCAGACCAGAACTGGCCACTCCCAGCACCGGCTTCACTTCTCATTCAAAGTATCTAAATTATATCCCACTATTTCAAGAGTCGTCTGAAAGCAGGATCGCATTGGCAACATGCCTCAGGACTGACTTTAAAGAGTTAAAATCGGAGGGGTGCCCGGCTAGCTCAGTCGGTAGAGCATGAGACTATTAAAGAGTTAAAATTGTTAACCTAAAAGACCTAGCAACTTTTTTCTATTTGTTTCCCATCTGCAGACTTTCCAACACCTTCACTTGGCTCAGCTCCCTGTCCCTTCAGATTTGCAATGGCCTGGCAGTAACCTGGCTGGCTAGATCCCATCCCCAGAAATGTCGTGGGCAAATACCATTAAATAGCCTGACTTGTGCCCATTGGCTTCAAGATCCACAATTTTACTTTATCTCTCTCTATCGCCTCCTGCACACACACCCCCCCCCACCTGTTCTTGTTTTCTCAAAGTGGATCTTGAAGGTTAAGGAGAAGGCAATCTGACTCACAGCATGAACTCGGTACGATAAAAATTCACAAGACCACCTCATCTAATTGCCCATCTGAAACTTGGGTGTCCCAGGCAAGAGTCATCCCTTGCTTGAGCTCTAGGAGTTCTGCACCATGATTTCTCTACTGGGGTTTCTCAGAGGTACAATGCCACCATCCCTATATGCCCCCAGATAATTAGAATATCAATGTTGACAAAGTTACAAGGTCCAAGTGTCCAACGTTTACAGTCAAGACCAGCTGCAGAGCCTTATTCTGGTTGGGACCCCACCTGAAACTGGTGATCAATTGGGCTACCCAGTAAAGGGTCAGAAAAGCATCCCCAAATGTGCAATAGATAATCTCCAAAAGCCAAAGAAGCCCATTAAGCATTGTATCTCTTTCTTTATGGTAGGCAACACAAAATGCAGCAAGTTACCTCTCACTTGAAAATATATATATATACCAACCACTCCTGGACCACTTGAAACCTAGACTGGATGTGGTAGATCTCTGAATTTTCATGGGATTTATCTTCTATCTTCTGGCATGTATATGTTTTACTAAAGCAGTGGTTCAAGCCCCATGTCAGGCTCTGTGCTGACAGCTCAGAACCTGGAGCCTGCTTCCGATTCTGTGTCTCTCCCTCTTTCTGGCCTTCCCCCACTTGAGTTCTTTCTCTCTCTCTCTCCTTCTCTTTAAATTTTTTTATGTTTATTTTATTTTTGAGAGAGAGAGAGAGAGAGAGACAGAGCGTGAGCAGGGGAGGGAAAGAGAGGGAGACACAGGATTCAAAACAGGCTCCAGGCTCTGAGCTGTCAGCACAGAGCCCAACGCAGGGCTTGAACTCATGAACAGGGAGATCATGATCTGAGCCAGGCGCTTAACCAACTGAGCCACCCAGGCTCCCACCCCAAAGTAAAATAAACATTTAAAAAAAAGACAATCAAGATTCATCCAGACTGCTACATCAGTGAACATGAACAAAGGACTCACCACAGGTGACACAGGGAAGCTGTGCCCCTCTGCCATGTGAAGGTAATTAACTTACTACGTTTACAGATAAGGATAGAACAATAAAGCTTTAATAGGTCAATAGCAATATATCAGGTGCAGGGTGGCAGAGAAAGGGAGATACATTGATTTCCTCCGGCAAAGCGACTGTATCCGGGACACCAGCTTTGACTGGAGCATTCAGCTTGTTAGGTTATGATAAACCCTAGTCATTCTCCAACATCCACACATCTTCTACGCGGGCCAAATGAAGAGTTAAATGAAGATGTGCTACAATCACTGTCCTGCACTTGTCAGGCCCTTTACGATGGCAGTCATCTCCGCTCTTCCCCCAGGTTACATTGTTATGTACACTTAGCGATATATAACATTATCATAAAATGCATACTATAGATGTTATATATCATATATATTACTTTATGATAGAAACAGACATATACATCATACATATTAAATATGACAGTGATTATTTGTATATATGTGTATGCGTATATGTAGTATCATATGGAATATACTCTTCTGTGCCTGGTTTCTTTTTCTTTTTAATATGGTTAATGTTGAGATAGAATGCGAGTGGGGGAGGTGCAGAGAGAGGGAGAGAGGGAGACACAGCATCCGAAGCAGGCTTCAGGCTCTGAGCTGTCAGCAGAGAGCCTGACGTGGGGCTCAAACCCATGGACCACAGGATCATGACCTGAACCAAAGTCAGACACTTAACCAACTGAGCCACCCAGACGCCCCCCTGGCTTCTTATTTCAACATAGTAGTAATATTGATACTATAGATATATATGTATATTTTATATATACACATATAATAGTTATAATCTATAAAATATATTGTTATATATAATAGTTATTATATACAATATACATAGTCATATATATACACCATAATTCATTCTTTTTTGTTATTAAATATTATATGAATAAATCATATATTTTCCTATCAATGACCATTTGGGTTATTATAAATTTTAGACATTATGAGAAAAAGCTGCCATGAATAGTCTTGGGTTTTATATACATATATATATGAAATTGGCAAAATTAAGCTATGATGATAAAAACCAGATCAGCGGCTGCCTCCGGGATTTGGAGATCGACGGGAAGGAGGCAGGCGAAACTTTTCTGGAGGCGATAGCACTCCTCTACATCATGAAATCCATTAAACTCTGTTCTCAATATTCGTGCCTTGCACTCTATATAAATTTTACTTGAGTTTTTCAAATATAAAAATAAAAAGGATTCAAAGTGGATTCATTTGTTATATTTGCATGAGTTAGATGAAGTGCTCCGTCTGGGAAGATGTAAGCCTGTGGGCATACGGCTCAGCTATGAGCGAACAGTGCCTTTGTGCAAATCCGCACAAAAAGATCCCTTCCTTCCGGGAGTAGCTGAGTGTGGCCTGGATTCCGGCTCGGGCTCACTCCCGCGGCCACAGGCCCTCAGGCAAGATAGAACCTGCACTCCTGGACACAGCAGCCCTAGGTCAGAGAGCAGTAATGTACGTGACTGGGAGCCCGTAATTTCTGCCACAAGGACATCAATAACAGGGCTCGAACAGCTTCTCAACTCACAGTGGTCATCTGGTTGTGTCACTGTAGGCTGGGCTGCAGATGGTGGGCACCCCTCTGTCATCCTCTCTTAAAGCCCAGTTCTGGTGCCCTGGACCATTCAGGTTGTTAATGACCCTCATCTTCAGGCTTATGAGTAATATTAGCAAGTAGCAAATATCTGGACACCATTGGCCCTACAATTTATAGAAACTAAGGGTAGAAGAATAGACCTTTTGATTGGTCTCTGTCTCTTTTTATCCTAGAATCTATTATTTCTATTTAAAAAATTTGTTTAATGTTTATTCATTTTTGAGATAGAGAGAAAGAGAAAGAGAGAGAGAGAATCTGAAGCAGGCTCCAGACTCTGAGCTGTCAGCACAGAGCCTGACGCAGGGCTGGAACTCCTAAACTGTGAGATCATGACCTGAGCCAAAGTTGGATGCTTAACCGACTGAGCCACCCAGGCACCCCCTATTATTTCTATTTTTTAAAAAAGAGTTTTAGCCCCACAATTCAGCGCAACAAGGAGAAACAGCCCATCATTTGGTACATACTAACATTCACAGCATTATTTCAACCGCAAAGGTAGAGTGTTTTGTTTTATTTTATTTTATGGGCAAAAATATATCTCCTTAATTTGATCCAATGTATTTATGTCTCAACCCACACCCAAGCTTACAAAAATGCTACTTCTGAGGATGGAAAGAGTAGGGTGGACTTCTTTTAAATATCCACCCAAAGAACAACTCATAATTTGAGGTTCCTCCCACATTCTATTATAATGATCTAAAGGGAATATCGTATTGGTAGAATTACAATCAACCAATCACTTACAAAGATAAAGTGGCTAGTTGGAAATGAGTTAAGCACTCATATATTATGTGGGAAACCTGACTACATGTTAACCAAATTGAATATCTATGTTATTACTCTATCCTGTGTGTGTTTCCCCCTTTGGGGCTTTCCTTCTAATGGGAGGTGGAACAGCCTGATTAAACAACACACTTAGTGACTGTGGTAATCTCCTGCAGCCCACCTAGTGCTTTCAATTATTGCATTGTCCTTGAAACTTACATCATCTGTTTTCCAGTTGTTATTAATCTTGTTGGTATCAGTAAAGCATCTAACTGCTTTTGGTAGGGCACTTCTAAATTTCGTCCTTTGCCCGACATTTGTGGGGCTCATCTTGTGACTCCACTGCCTTGGTGTGGGACAGCTGGTTAGACTGAAGGGATCTGGCTCATTGACTGCTTCTGAATGGTGATGATGAGTTTGCCTATAGCGAGGGGCGTTCAGCATCTGAGGTCTATGTTGGTCAATGTGGCCAGGAAGGAAAATTTTCCAAAATGAAAACCCTAAACGTAAGACATACATCAAGACAGATGGTTGAGGATGTAATGGTGGGAAGAGTAGACAGTTCATGAATCAGGAAGTTGGTTTCACTTCTGCCCCACCCACCACATATGGAACCCTTTGAGGGTACACCTTCTGGTCTTCTTGTGTGAGTTGCCCCATTTCCAGGAAAAGTAAATTCAATGGATCCACATGTTGGCAAGCATCGTGCCTGAATTTCTTCATCAGTGCACTCGATGGAAGTGTGGGCCCCTCACTCCTTCCTCTTTGATAAAATTCCTTTCCCTCTGAGACCCAATCTTAAATAGATTCAATTTTTATTTATAAAATATATTCATTTCAAATATATAATCAATGCATGCTCACTTTAGGAAAAAAAGAAAAATCGAAGAAGAAAAGTAAACACAATTTTTAAACCACCCACTACCCCAAATTAACTACTGTTAATCATTTGTAGTTTTCTTTGAGGACCTTAAAACCTATTTTGTCGAGTCCATCTATAAATACTGTTTTGATAGCTTTAGATTCCTAATTAATATGTTCTGAATATCTTTGTTGCCTACAAATGTTCCTTTAAAAAAATTTTTTTAACATTTATTTATTTTTTGAGAGACTTAAAGAGACAGAGTGCCAGCAGGGGAGAGGCAGAGAGAGACGGGGGGACACAGAACCCAAAGCAGGCTCCAGGCTCTGAGCTGTCAGCACAGAGCCTGATGCGGGGCTCAAACCCATGAACCACGAGATCATGACTGAAGCCAAAGTCAGATGCCTAACTGACTGACCCACCCAGATGCCCCTAAAAATGTTTCTTAAATCATTAAGTCATTATTTGCTTATATTGTCCAATCATATAAGTAGAACTTATTTAATCAATCTGTATTATGGGATATTCATTTGCTTTCATTTTTTTGGTAATATAAATAATGCTGAAATGTATAGGCCTATAATAGATGCTCCTCATATAGCTTTAATTATTTCCTTAAAACAAAAATCTAGAAATGTAATTCTGGATCCACATCTGCAAATACTCTTAAGACTTTTAAATATCCTATCAAATTATCATCTAGAAATATTATACTCCCATCATTGTGTCGAACTGCCCGGATACATCTAGTCTCACGCTCTTAGGGTGGTGCCATGGACATTTTTAGATCCTTGCCAAATCAATGAAAGGAAAAGAATATCTCACTATCTTTTGCAGCCCTTTGATTATAAGTAGCATGGAGTCCTTTTTCTCAGATGCTGATCTGAGAGCTTTGTTTAGTTAAGCATAATTCCCTATTTTGCTTTATTCTTCTTTTTCATAAATAGCTCTATTCCCCAAGCTACAATAAAACACCTTCCTCACCCCCCTTTGTAATAAGTGTTTTATTTTCTTATCCTTAATTAAAGAAGAGCCAGAAACAAGGCATGCATCATGTTGGTCCTCACAGGCAAACTGCGCCAACCAGGTGTGTTTTTAGCTCCTTAGGGGTCAGCTGCCGAGAGGCTGGTGGCCTCTGGGAGGGGGCACTGGCCCGGGAACCCTCCCGGGCCATCGTGATTCCTCAACTCCCCCACAACTGCTCGTCCGCAAGCCCACAGCGACCTCTTGTCAAGTTAATTCCTCTCCGTTGTTCTCCATTACACTTCCTTCTCTTGGCTTCTCTGAAATTGACCCCCTCGGGTTTTCCTGACATTGCTTCCAATACCCCTGCTCCCCTTGCTCCCACCAGCTCTGTCCATCCATCCATTCTCTCCTCCCTGACTTGACGTCTCTATTCACTTCCTAGGGCTGCTGGGACAAAGTACCAAGGACCAGTGGCTGTCTCACATGTCCTGGAGGTGAGGTGTTCAAAATCGAGAGGTTGGCATGGCCACACTCCATCTGTTGGCTCAAGGAAGGATCCTCCCTTGCCTATTCTAATTTCTGGTGTTTGCCAGAACTCCTGGGCATTCTTTGGAGTGTCGCTTCACCCCTACAATCACGTAACTGTCTTCCCCTGTGACTTTACATCACCTTCCCTGTGTGTATCTATCTCTGTGCCCAAATTTCCCCCCTTCTCTAAGGACACATTGGATTTGAGATAAAAATGTGCTTATGGAATTTAAATAATTCCCTAAAACTCTGAGAATTTGAGAAACTAACCCAAATGCTTTTCAGATTCCCATAATTTGGGTAAATCTTTGATAAGTAAGAGTCATTTAATATTATTGGTTTTATAAAACAGCTGTGTTTTCTGAGTTACCATGTGTATAAAGCTGATGAAAGGAATAAAAGTGTTTTTTTTAATGTTTACTTATTATTTTGAAAGAGCGGGAGACAGAGTACAAATGGGGGAGGGGCAGAGAGAGCAGGAGACACAGAATCGGAAGCAGGCTCCAGGCTCTGAGCAGTCAGCACAGAGCCAGATGTGGGCTTTGAACTCAAGCACCCAAGACCTGAGCTGAAGTCCAACACTTAACTGGCTGAGCCACCCAGGCGCCCCCTAGAGTTTGGTTTTCTTGAACTATTGGTCTTTTCCTCTACCTTTTGAATAATCTGCCTTAGAAACAAAGATTCTGGGTCTTATCAGAAGATCTTCTGTACTTCGTGTTGACTTTATCATGTCCTTGATTATGTAAAAGAATAGTCCTCTCACTTTTAAAAAAGCTAAGATGATGATGATGATGATGATGATTACTACATTACCTCCAATACTTACTTTGGAAACCTCTTATTAGCACTTTGGTAAAATAGGTAGCTATGCATGGTTTCCGCAGTGACCTAGAATTCCACTTAATGATGAATTCAAACCTTTTGGCATTTCGAACAACTTTACCAAAATCAGATCCTCAGTAAAATCTTCTCACTCTCCAATTGACTTTGATATTTCTCAGAGGGTCGCTGGAAAATCTAAAAGGCTTTCTTCCTTCATCTTGTAAAATGAGACATCTAAAAATAATTAGGCTTATTTAATATGTTCCAATGCATGAAAAACACTGTCCAGTAAGAATTGTTTATCCTTCCCTAGGTCATATTTACATGGGTAAATATCATTCATAGAAGTATTTCAGAAATTGATAAAGTTCCTAAAAATGTGTCAGTGTCCTTGTTCTCTATTTGTCTTGATGTTGCTTTGCCTGGTATTAGACAAGACTGTAATATAATGTAACCAACCATAAATCTGGTTATTATTTTAGACCATGGCATGTGACAGAAATAACCAAATTTCCTTGTCAATTGTGTCATTTTTATAACAAGTCTTCTTCAGATCTTTAATCATGGATGTTTCAAGTCTTTTGTCGTCCACTGATAGTTTCATGTTGTTCTCCAGTTCTTCTTCCAAGAGCCTCCACCATCAGCCATGAGCCAGAGTGCTTCACCTGCATCAAAGGGCAGCTAGCTCAGAGACTCACGAAAAGGACTGTGAGATGCTCTGGGGTCCAGGCATCATTGGAATAACTGAGATTCTCCCACTGGAATGTGTAAGGGTCAAGAACTCTGGTGGACAAGTGGTTCGTAAAATGGTGAACCTGAGATCAAACAGAAAAAGAATTAATTACCTGGGATTGAATGACCAGATAAAGCATGATTATGATTTGTTTATGGCTTCGCTTGTTTTGTTTTTTTGCTCCTTTAATGTTCTATTTTGTGAGTACAAGGAACCTCTCTCCCTTTTCTCTGGAACTATCTAAAAGTCACAGCAACTTAGCTGATTATTGTTTTTGTAAACAGAAATGAAACACTTATCCTCTTCTCTTTGCCGGATCCTTCCAGAATTCAGACACTTGTATTGTGTATTCTTATATTCATGGCGATCCAATTATTTCTATGAGTTCAATAAGAATCTGTCTTCCTTGTAACTGAACATGACTGGAAACATTGGTTTTGTAACCAAGGCTTTGACTGTGATGCTATATTTGAGAATGATGTGTATAGAATCCGATAGGACCAGACAGTTTTAAAGAACTAAGATTGACTTTAAAATTCAGCCAATGCTTACAAAGCTCTTCTGGGAAAACCAGCCAGGTAGTGAGCTTACAGGGTTCCCAGCCTTACACGTGAGTAATGAGGGCTACTTCTGGCCAGCTTAGGAAATTTAGGATATTTTGAGACTTCAGTAAAATAGATAAACTCAAATCCATAGGTCCTGCAAGTGAGGTCTTGTATTGGGTTCTTAACTTGGCTTCCTAACTTCTAGAGGCTTCTGACACTCTAATCTGAAATTTCCAGCAAATCAAACTTTAAAATGTCTAGACAGTCAATTACCATTCCTGCTGCACTTAGGTAAATCATCAAGCCAAGTCATCAGATTCATTCTGTCAATAAGAATAACCTTACTCTGGTTATCTTTCATCAAAAATGGGGGATGACCATAGAAGAAACGTTATGTTCCAATGGAAAATTGTAGCACCCTCTTGTGGGTTACTAGAGTCTGGATCTCCATTTCTGATGACTGGCCCCTCATTGCAGAAGCAGGTGAGCTACAAAGGTCTATTGTCTCTGTCCCTTCCACCAAGCAGCCCACACTCACCAAACAAAGCATCAACCTTGGCACTCTTCAAAATCTGGACCCATCTTTGTCTTGTCCGAGTGATGCTTCTCCTATTTCTCTGTTCTTTTATTTGTCCAGTCCCAACTTCTGGATTTACATCTATCTTATGCCTGGGCCAATACATGTCTCTTGACATGATGAAAACTCCTCATCTTTTGACCCACAGTATGTGCACTACGGGAGCCCTTACTAGTTTATATGAGTTCTCTTATTAAAAAAAAAAAATGAAAAGTCACTACGTTTTTCTAGAAGAGACAGACAAAGAGGATGCATTGTGGGCCCATCAGAAACTCACCTCTTCCGAAATGACATTTAGCAGAGATGCTGGAATATGTTCAGTTTCCTCTGGTTATTGTGTAGAATCAGCCAGATGACACATGCTTTTTGGTGAGTATTTTGTCCTCTTCTGAAAATAGATGTTGGCTTCGGAGAAGTCCCAGAGTGCTTCCTCTTGGCTCCAACCCCAGCGACCCCCACACTTTCCACCTGTTTACTCTAACTGTCTCCTTTAGGCTTAAAAAAATAAAAAGAAACCTGAAGCATAATGACCAATTCCTGGCCTTAACCTGTTAGAGATTAAGTGTTTTACATACATTCTCAAACTCCAGAGTTTTTGCAAGCATCATTGAAAAGAAAAAAGGTATATACTGATTTTTAAACATAAACAAGTATGGGGGGATGGGGAAAAAGTATTTCCAAAGTTATCACAAATTTGTCCACCATAGAATTGTGACTGGGAACCATTCACCTCTTTTATGTTGTCATGGTACATGAGACTTCTGAGCACCAGCTGGGTGTTATGGAATATTTCATATGCTGATCTACCCCACCCCACAGTGCATGTTAGGCTCAACATTTCATTCCAGAGACAACAGAAATGGTCCCCTTGTAGAAAAGAACAACTTAGTTGTAGGAAAGAACAACTTCATGCATCAATTAAAATTAAGTTACTTGCATATAGAGGACTCAAGAAAACACCGCATGGTAGCATGCTGTTTGAAAACCTTGCCTTAGTGACAAGAGTCACTAGTCAGATTCTAGACTAGATGTTAGCCCCATTGCAAGGCTAACAAGGTTAATGTGGAGGAGCTGTCTAGGAGTCATGCGCAGGCCAGAGGGAGCTAGGGTGTAAGGTGAGTCAGGATGGGGTTCATACAGTCATCAAGGCATTAGCCAGAGATGGGCAAAGCCAAAGGTGAGCCTGTTTGGTGCCCAATTATATAACCAGCTGGAAGGAAGTGGGTCCAATGGCCAAGGCAGGGTGTGTCAAGAGGTGGGTCCCTACTACTGATTAAATTCTGTCCCACTACGGAAGAAAGAGACAATTGAAGTCTTGATTCCTTGTACCTCAGGATGTGACCTTATTTAAGGATATGGTCTTTACAGAGGTAATCAAGCTAAAATGATGTCATGTGGTGTGGAGGCAGAAAAAGATCACACATGAATAAATATATACATATGTAAACATACAGATGGGCACAAACAGAGACCTTATAAGTCTCAACGAGTCTAGTAAACACAATAACATAAAACTCACTGCTTTATATAAAATAGTTGGCTCTTCTCTTTGCCCACCTCCTATTTTTATCCAAATTGCATTTCTGACAGATGGACTAATTTAAGTGTACCTGCTTGATATGACAGTTAAAGATTTTTTTTTTTACCAATTATTTATAGAGGAGGCTTTTAGGATTTTCATAATCCCTGCTATGTAGTTGCTTTCAGAAAGGTCTGTCCTTTGAGAGCCCCAATAGGGGAAGGGGTTTAATGCTCCACAGGGCTGTAGGGCTGGAGTGGGCAGAGAAAGTTCTGGCAGGGTGGACAGAGGAGTGGAGGAGATAAGTGTTTAAAGGGGACATCGAGGAATGGGTAGGAAGGTTGAGGGTGGTAAAAGAGGTCATAGAAAAGCCACTTTGGGAAGATCTTAAGTTTTCCAAAGAGAACTGTCGGGAGCTGCCGGAGAAGAAGAGATGTGCCTTGACCTTGCAAGATCAGCAGCCCGCAGAGCAGAGCTGTATTGTTACTTCCAGCTCTGCAGAACTGTGTTATCACTCCCAGCTCAGCAGAGCTGCGTTATCGGTTTCCCAGGCTCAGGGCCTGTAGACTGGGCCTTGCTATCAGTTTCCCAGGCACTGTGCTATGCTGAAACTGCAAGTTTTAGTTTCTCTCTTATCCTTGCCCTTGTTTCTTAGCAACTGACTTACGTCAAGTTGCCCGTTTTCTGCCTTTAAAAGACGTGTGTGTTCTCTCAGTAAACGAGGCTTGGTCAGAGACTTGTCTTGCCTCCATTTTCTGTGCTCTCTGCCCGCCAATTCTCTCTCCCTCCCTCAGGACCTGCATTGACTGACCTGCGGGATGGGTCAGAGAACAATGAACTCCCAAATTATTCTTGATAAAACTGTACCAACAAGGATTGAAGTAGACAGAAAGTTCCATAATGGTGGTGTATCTAGTCCTCCGAGGTCCACAGAGAGGGATTTCAGTCAATGGAGAGGATCTCCTGTTCTTAACTCATGGTTTCTTGCAAACACCGAAGCCTGAGACTCTAGTCCAGTCCCAGTGTCATGAACACAGAAGCCAGGGACTCTAACTCAGTCTCTGCTTCCCTCAGGTTCAAATCCAGCTTCTAGACTGTACTCAGAATCTTAAGAATCAAAACCTCAGCAACATACTGGGTCAAGAGTCAGACTCACAAATGGATCCCTGATCAATCAGTTAGGAGTGAAGACAGAGGCTTAAGGTGCACACCCGGGGTCCTGGACAAACGGTCAGGGGGTCCAATAATGATTCTGATCTTGTCCAAGTCACAGGAGCCATCACCATTAAATAAGAAATTATTCACACACTTGTTAAACCACTAAGACTTTATTCAAAGCTCATGCAATAGTGAGGAGAGGCCAAGTTCAATCTGACCTCAAAGGATTCTAAACGATGTTTGGCCCAAGAGAGGCTTTGTCACTATAACAAAATACCACAAACTTGGTGGCTTAAAATAACAGAATTGTATTTCCTCATGGCTCTGGAGGCCAGAACTCTGAAATCAAAGGGTCAGCAGTGGCATTTTCCCTCCAAAGGGTCTAGGGGAGAATGCATTCCTTGCCTCTAGTGACTGCCAACATTTATGGGCTTGTGGCCACCTTGCTCTAATCTCTGCCTCTGCCACAAATTAGAAGGGCTGAAGGATTATAGCCAGTGGGCAGGGTGGGAGAGAGGGTAAAAAGTTATCAAGAGGAACGGGGTTAGGTGTGTGGGGTTAGGAGGAGACGATAGAATAGATATCACGGTTAGGGGGATAGGGCACTTAGCTGGGTGTCAGGGTTCAGAGGACTCTTGCTTAAATTGCCTTCAGCAGGCCAAAGCCAAGGGCCTAGTCTGAGATGGAGCTCAGAAAAGCCTGACCAAAGTTAGGTCAAGGAGGGTGTCCTCGTCACTATAAACCATAATGCCAAGTAATATCTAGCTCCACATACAAATTCTCTCCCTATACCCAAAGGTGAGAGTTAATTATCTGAATGGTCTGAGGCACAAGGCTGGTCTTTAGGAGAGAATAACAGAGAGACACCAATCATCTGCAATAATTATTAATTTCATAGGCACTAAATTCAGGCTAGAGTCCCCTCTAGGGATGAAGGAAAGGAGCAAATGTGTGCCACAAGCATTTTGAAAAGCTTCAATAATTACGCTTTAGTTTTTCAGCTGTGGAGTGGAGACGCGAATGCATACTGAATTCTTTTCTGTGTCTTTTATGTTGGGCACATTTCATAATTTTAAAAATTGGGATAGCACAACGTTGTTTAAAGGGCAATTATAAGTGGTAAACATAAGACAGTATAAACAAATTAGGCCTAGAAACCAGGGAAGGCTCCAGAGAAGTGAGGGTAACCTCGCCAGAGCTGGATGGACAAGTTGGAGTTGACTCGATAGAGAAAGGAGAAGATATGCCCGCCTTACAGATGTCCAGAGTACATGTGAGACCAAGTATGCAAAGGATCCTCAAATTGCAGGAGAGGCTCTGAAAACCTTGTGCAGATATGGCTGAAGGTCCATTTTCTTGACAAATGTGACTTGATGCACCTGTCTTGCACCGCACTCCCCGAAAACAGGTATCCACTGCCAAAGATGTCTGCGCCTACCACCTGCCTCTAACACCTCTTGAACATCCTTACTCCTACTCATGAAGCATCTTCATTCCATCAAATGAGGATCCGTAGCCTCTCCAGTAAGGCTCTGTCTACTTCTGGTCCATTACTGGCCCCCTGAGCTCTCTAATGAGAGACTGACTTATTGTGTGGGGCTTTGTTAGGGACTGAATTGTGTCTCCCCAAAATTCATGTGTTGAAGCGCTAACCCCCGATGGGACTGTATTTGGAGATGGGATCATTAAGGAAGTAATTAAGGTTAACTGAAGTCGTTAGAGTTTGGCCCTGATCCAATGGAACCAGTGTCCTTATAAGAAAAGGAAGAGGAAGAGATGGCACAGATGCATGTGCACAGAGGTAAGACCATGTGAGAAATAGCCAGAGATGGCCATCTGCCTACAACTGACTCCAGAAGAGATGCCACAGAAGAAACCAGCCCCGCTAACCCCTTGATCATGGACTTCCAGCCTCCACTGCTGTGAAAACATAAATTACTGTTGTTTAAGCCCTCAGTCTGTGATATTTCATTATCAAAGCCCCAGCAGTCTGAGAAGAGCAAGGTCCCAACGTTTGGCTGGTGCAGAACCTAATCTTTGTCTTGCAAAATTCCATTGTGAGTCCATTTCAGATTTTAGTATCCGGCCCTGCAAAGGCCTGGTATTTGATAAATTTCCTTAGAGAAAAAACTGGCTAAGTGCCTGAATCCTGCAAATTCCCTTCCAAAGCTGCATTGGTGTTTCTGCCCAGCATCCCTGCTCAGAAAGGGTCCACTTCCATGATGTGTATGAAACAGATGCTAAATTGTGCCCCTGCAAAATACAAGTGTAGAAATCCTAACCTCCAGTACCTCCATTTGGACATAGGGATCTTTCAAGAGGTAAGTTGAAATGAGGTCAGTAGGATGGGCCTTAATCCAAGAGGACAGATGTTTTTATCCAAAGATATTAGGGGGCACCTGGGTGGCTCATTCTGTTGAGAATCCGACTTTTGGTTTTGGTTCAGGTCATGATGCCAGGGTCATGGGATCAAGCCCTGTGTGGGGCTCTGCACTGAGCGTGGAACCTGTTTAACATTCTCTCCCTCTGCCCTTTTCTCTTTCTCTCTCAACAATAAAACATGTTTTAAAAAAGGAGATTAGGACACAGACACACACAGGGGGATGACCATATGAGGCCACTGGGAGAAGACAGCCATCTGCAAGCCAAAGGGACAGTCTGCTGGAGAAACCAACACTGTTGATCTCAGACTTCCAGCCTCAGAGCTGTGAGAAAATCAGCTTCTGTGTTTCAAGCCACCCAGCCCACAGTACTTGGCTGTGGCAGCCTGGGCAAACCAATACAGCATGAGTTCTGCGCGGGGTTCTGTCTGGCCCTTGCCCTTAGGTGCAAGCCCTCAAGGTTATAGGCCAGCTCAGCTCCCAGCCCAAACTTTTTCTCTTTTCCATTCTCTACTCCTCTCTAGAGAGCTCTCTGTTGCCTTCAGACACATGATGTCTGCATTTCACCTGCCTTTTCCAGGTGTGCTAGGCAGGACTCAGGTTTGGTTCCACCTAATCTACTCACCCAGAAGTAGAATCCTTGATATAAATTTCTTATTCTCCTCCTCCTCCTCCCCGTCCTCCTCCTTCTTCACAACTTTCTAAAATAGATCCATATGTGTTTGGAGGGAAGCGACCATTCTTTCTCTCTTTGTAGCACCTAGCCCAATGCCTGTTAGTATCTGTGGATTGTAGAACTGATTGTAGAGCTTAACATGGAGCTAAATACATCGTTGCTACTCAACAAATCAATCCATTGATTCAAAACAATGCAAAACATTGGGAATCTGGGATATGGCCAGGAAATCCCAGAGCCAGAAACCATAAAACATAGAGGCTGTCTTGACAAACCCCTCCTTTCCCAGATGAGGGGCATAAAGCTATGAGGTTGAGGGGTCCCCCTAAAGTGACACATCATGTCAGAGGCACAGCTAGGCTGAGGCTAAGACTACAAATTTACGTTATATGTTTTTCCGCCTAAACTCCCTACCCCAGTCTCCCTTGACACCGCATGACCAAGATGGAGTCAGTAAAGGGTTCTGTTCCAAAAGCTAGAGCTAGACATGACGATTATGAGCCCAAATTATACTTCTTTCCAATGTGAAGGAGGCCAAGAAGGGGACACTGTAGTCAAGGAATCCTATCCAGAGCTCAGTGGGAGGATGTGGAATGATCTATTACCATTCCCGTGAACATCCCAATATCTGTTCTGGCTATCAGTACCTTTGAGTCCATCTCTCTCATTTTTATTGCTCTGTTTTTATAATACCGAAAATTACAATGTACCAGATTCAATCAACTGCTTACCAGATTCCCTTAAAAGTATATAACATTGTTAAAACCCTTGTTTTTAAAAAGCTACTTTAAAACATGACATTTATTGGTCTTTATATTAAGATAAAGTTATCCCCAATATAGGTGTTACCCTTTGATTTAAATTCCAACTTGAGTAAACGAGGCAAGGAACATTAGAAACGCAGACAGGTTTTAGGACCCGCTGGGTAATCCTAGAATTTGTGGCATGCACCACCAGCGGAGCATATTCGAGCCAGTCCTGGCTAATCACATTTGGGGCCCAATTAAACCTTTCCCAACTTGCTCCAGTTTCTACCTGGGCCGCAGTGAAGAGAGAACAGTGGATGAAATTGCAGCTGGGTCTGGTGAGGACAGGCTTACTGCTCATTAACCAGGCTTCCTGCACATTCTGAAGGACAAACAAGAGCCAAGCCAGAGTGAAGCCCATGATAAAAACCTTAAGCCCCCAAGAGCTTCTCTGTCTTCCACCTTCCTGCAAACCAAAACGTCACCTCCCACTAAGCAAATGGCAAGGGTCTTCAGACTTGGAGGGGCCAAGAAGCTCTATGGGATCAGTGAGTTGGGACAAGGGATAATGAACCCTTCTCAGGGAATTATGCCATCCTTCTGTGATCTTTGTTAAGCCCGGTGGCCACAGATATGTGGTGATCTGTGCCACCTTTTCAATAGATGAATGGAAAAAGAAAATGTGATATATACACATGCACACATGTGAGTGCATGCATACACACACACATACACACAAACACACACACACACACACACACACACACACACGGGAATATTACTTAGCCACAAAAAAGAATGCTATCTTCTCATTTGCAACAATGTGCATGGATCTGGATGGTATTATGGCCAAGTGAAATAAGTCAGAGATAGACAAACACCACAGGATCTCACTCATATGTAGAATTTAGGAAACAGAACAAATAGACACACAAGAAGACAAATACAAAAGCAGACTCTAAAATACAGAGAGGGTGCCTGGGTGTGTCAGTCGGTTAAGCATCCAACTCTTCGTTATGGCTCAGGTCATGATCTCATGGTTTCGTGAGTTCAAGTCCCACATCAGGCTCTGAGCTGGAAGCACAGAGGCTGCATGAGATTCTCTCTCTCTCCCTCTCTCTGCCCCTCCCTACCTCATGCTATCTCAGTCTCTCTGAAAATAAATAATCTTTAAAAAAATAAATAAAATAAAATACAGGCAGAAAATGTTGCCAGAAGGGAGCAGAATGTAAGACATAGATAAAGGGGCTCGAGAGTTGACTTACCACAGTGAGCACTGAGAAATGTATGGAATTGTTGAATCACTATGTTGTATGCCTGAAACCAATATATGTTTATAATTAAATAAATAATTTTTAATTTAAAAAAACTACGCCATCTTTTTCTTTCAAACTCATTGAGAAGGGCTTCCAGAATGTTTACCTGGGTCTCCTTGGGAGTGAGTATCTGAGGTTCCTGCACTCAAAGAGTCTGGGAAGGAATTCCTTAATGCTTCTTCACTTGGAGGAAGTGATCCCTTTGGTCAACTTGATGTCCCTTTAAGGTGTTTGGGTTTAGGGGATGGAATGAGGAGATGCCTTCAGGGGTGATGGAAGAAAGATCGAACAGGACTGGGAGCAAGAGCACCATTATTGAGAGGTATTTTTCTTTACTCTGCCCTATGCGAAAAGCTAGAGGTGCCCCTCAAGAAAGAAACAGAGCATAGAAGAGTAGAAACATCTGCCACCAGGCAGCTGCTGGCATTGGTGCAAAGCATCAGGCTCCAGGGAAATGGAACAGGTCCACCTGAGCAGAGCTGCTGGTGACCACATGGCAGGCAGCCCCCCTTTCTGTCTCTCCCCCAGTTCCCAGATCCATTCAAACTTACTTAGGAAGGAATCATCAGCCATTAGGGCCCCCTGACGAATGAAACGGTTTCCCACAGCACCTGCAGTGCCCCACTCTGTGTCTGAGACTTATTCATTTTCACGAGGTGACTTAGATGGCTGCTTTTTCTTCATTGATTCTTTCAACAAGTCTTTATTGAGCCCCTGCTGTATGCCATAGCCTCATACAAAGCCCCAGGGGTATGAAAAGTCCTCACCCTCAATGACTGTACATTCTGGTTGGGGTGGGAACCAGACCATACTCGGATAAACATGTAACCCCAGATAACAACTACCAGAGAGAAATAAACATGGCGGCATAATGCGGAACAACTGAGGGGGGGTTGACACTCTTTATAGCGGAAGTCAGGGCAAGCCGGACTGAGGAAGGAAAACTTGAGCTGAGAAGTAGGGCACGGAAAAAGAAGTAGTCACATGAAAAACTGAGGTCATGACATGAGGCCAAGAGATGCACAGATTCAGATATGCATGGGTGGGAAAGCGTGATGGAAATATGCAAAGGAGGCTGGGAGCCTGGAGCAAAGCAAGCAAGGACAAGTGGTGGAAGGAGGTGGCTGGATAGGTGGGCAGAAGCCTGACCAGCTTCTGAGCTGGGCGGCCATGAGGTTTGTAGAAACACTACATAAGTATCAAGAGAAGCCAGAGCCTGGTTGTAGGCAGAGCCCTGATGGGATCCAGTTCAGATTCCAAGAGCCTCATTCCATGTAAGTAATGGGTAGGGCCGGGGTGAGACTGGAGACAGAGAAACCAATCAGGAGACCACTGTGGTAGAATATCTCAGGCAAAATAGGATTGGAGTGAGCATGATGGCAGCCAAGTAGGAGACGAATCACTGCAGAGGAAATGAGTCATGGAACCAGACCCAGGACCTCCTGGCTAATTGGGTGCGGGGATGAGGGAAGGAGGGATTTGGGTTTTGAGAAGTTGAGTGGCTGATGGTGGCATCTACTGAGATGGGGGGACTGGGTGAGTAACCCACAGAGGCAAGCATTTGCAGGGTGCAGACAGAGGTGGACGGGCACCATTTGCCCTCACTCGCTTCACTCCAGCCTCCATCACGCATTCCCACCCATGCGTATCTGAATCTGTGGATCTCTGCCTCATGTCATGACCTCAATTTTTCATGTGACTGCTTCTTTTTCGTGCCCTACTTCTCAGCTCATATATTCCTTCCTCAGTATGGCTTGTCCCGACTTCCACCATGAAGAGGGTCAACTGGAATGCCACACAGGCAGCTGGGTGTCTGTCAGAGCTTGGGAAGACATTGGAGCTTGCAAGGATATCTAGCTCTGCTCCCTGTCTCTGCATTCCTATTCTGTTAGCCTCTCTTCAAAGGAGACAGAAAGGTGTCATGAAAAGGATCTTAGCCTGGCAACAAAGAGATGGGGATTTGAATCTCCTATCATCCCCGGATGATAGCTGAGTGACTGAGGGCCAGTATATATCATCCCTCTGAACTCCTGCTGTTTTGGAGATCCAAAAGGTGAGGCCTTTATAGGCACACAACACACATTAGATATTGACCAATCATGGAAACTTTCACATAGAGTCACATGCTAACTGAAGGCCCTCCCCCTAGACTCCCGTGTGCTTTTTGGCTTTGAGCACCACCGCTGAGTTAGTGCCCCAGCAACCTGACCCGCCCAAATGGATGTGTCTCTGGCTAGGTCTGGTCCTTCCCTGTTCTGCCTTGTATTAGCCTGAACAGCTGACCTTGAGTTACTCCTCTTGAGATATTACAAGAGGTTGCTGGCTCATCTCCCTGTCTGTGTGCTCTGCCAGATGCATTTGTCAAGAAACAGAGGCCCATCTATGTCACTTCCTTGCATGGGAACATCCAATGTCTACATTCTGCTCACAGAAATAAACACAGGGCCACCTTGGCATCTAAAACAGGTGCAATGTGTCCCTGGCTTACCTTTCTGAATTTCTCTTGCTCTCCTACTCTACATATAATCCATATTTTCACTGAGACAGTCCTGAACGTTTGCCCTAGGACCCCTTTGCACTTCTAAAAATAATTAAGGACTGGGGCAGCTCAGTCATTAAGCATCTGACTTCGGTTCAGGTCATGATCTCACAGTTTGTGAGTTCGAGTCCCGCATCGGGTGATCTTGAACTCCGCTTTGGGTGAGTCCCACTTCTCTCTCTCTCTATGCCTCCCGCTCACTTTGCGCCCTCTTTCTCTCTTGAAAAACAAAATTATTGAGGACCCCAAGACACTTTTGTTTATGTGAGCTATAACTTTAAATGATACTACATTATAACTTGAAACTGAGAAATTATTTCTTAATTAACTCAATGGCAATGAGCTCATTGCATGATGACACAGAGGATGTGTTTTCACAAAACCTGCTGTGGTTTTCACACAGTGCGACCAGGACATTGACATTTTTGCAAATTTCTAACATCTGGCTTAATGAAAGGCTGCTAGATCCCCATATCCATTTCTTCATTAGCATGTTACTTTGGTTAGATTATATGTAGAAAACTCAGCTTCACAATGATATGCAGGTGGAAAAGAGGGGCCCTCGGGAGCCTCGGGAAGGGGACTTGGGGACCCACGGGAGGAAGGGGACCCACCTTGAGAGCCAAGGTTCTGGTTAAAGCAGGCTTTTCCCAATTTTCTGAATCAGCCCCTGAATTCCTGCACCCACGCTGGGCTCACACCTGTGACCCCCCCCCCCTTATTAACCAGTCAAAACCTTAGTCAGATGCTTTTACAACAGACTAAAGAAGCCACAAGGCCCATGAGGAGTCAGAAGGACCATGTTGCATAGGAATGGGCACTTGGGACATTGCCCCCCGAGCGTCCCCCTGGAGGACTGAAGTTTCCTCTGCACGCCCCCTCCCCCAGCTCCCCCTGCCAGGGCCATGCCATCGGCAGCCGTGCCTGAGGGCTTCTAGCATATTGTCTTAGTTCCCTAGAGCTACCACTGGCTCACTTAAGCAACAGATGCTTATATTCTCACGGTCCTGGAGGCTGCAAGTCTGAGATCAAGGGCTGGTTTCTTCGGACGCCCACCTCCTTGGCTTGCAGGGGTCTACCTCCTTGCTGCGTCCTCACACGGCCTTTCCTCCCTGTGTGCACACCCCTGGGGTCTCTTCTTCTTATGAGGACGCCAGTCCTGCTGGATTAGGACCCCAGCCCCATGACCTCATTTAGTCTGATTACCTCTCTAAAGCCCCCTCTCCCAACACGGTCACACTGGGAGCTGGAGCCTCGGCCTTTGAACTTGGGGCAGAGACAGAATCCATTGTGCCCCAGGCCACCATTCTTCGCCATCGCGCTCCTCTGTCTCTCGAAGTTATTTTCAGCGATAATTTTTTTTAATTTTTTTAATGTTCTTTATTTATTTTTGAGAGAGAGAGACAGCACGAGCAGGGGAGGGTCAGAGAGAGAGGGAGATACAGAATCCGAAGCAGGCTCCAGGCTCTGAGCTAGCGGTCAGCACAGAGCCCGACACGGGGCTCGAACCCACGAACCGCGAGATCATGACTTGAGCCAAAGTCGGACGCTTAACCGACTGAGCCACCCAGGCGCCGCTCAGCAATAATTTTAAAAAAACCAAGTAAGACTAAGGTCCAGAAAAGAAATGCTGGACAGTAAAAATGTTCTTTTACTGAACCTTGTATATCTAATCATAACAGTAAAAAAGGGTAAAACATATCACATGATGAAAAGGGGGAAAGGGAAACATTCTGATGTGTTTTAATGATAGGAACATATTTTTCAATAGAAGGGGGAGGCAGAAAACCTGAAGAACTTTTTCCGGAAGAGTCAGCACCGCTAAATCCAGAGAATGGATTGCAGATGGAATGGCGCGAATGAGGTAATAAGTCTGTTTCTTCCACTTCACAATCACCATAGCACCTTTTCTTTCGACTCATTAGGTTTAAATGATTTAAATAATTCTCTTTATTCCTTTCCTTTTCTTTTAATTCTGGTCTCGTTAACATTAGCTTGAGGCGTACAATACAGTGATCCAACACTTCCATGCATCACCCAGCGCCCCTCACAACAGGCGCCCTCCTTAGTCCCATCACCTGTTTCCCCATCCCCGCCCCCAGCTCCCTCCGGTAACCATCAGTTTGTTCTCTGTAATTAAGAGTCTGTTTCTTGCGTTGTCTTTCTCTTTCTCTTTTTTCCTCTTTTTGCATTTGTTTTGTTTCTTAAATTCCACATAGGAGTGAAATCATATGGTATTTGTCTTTCTCTGACTTATTTCCCTTAGCCTAACACTCTCTAATTCCATCCATATCATTATAAATGACAAGATTCCATTTTTTATGGATGACTAATAATTATTATTTGCAATAATTTTTATCTAAAGCATTTGATTGAAATGATTTAAACAATCCCCGTTGAGGGGCTCCTGGGTGGCTCAGTCGGTTGAGCTTCCGGCTTCGGCTCAGGTCATGATTTCTCTGTGAGTTCAAGCCCCGGGTCAGGCTCTGTGCTGACAGCTCGGAGCCTGGAGCCTGCTTCGGATTCTGTGTCTCCCTCTTTCTTTGCCCCTCCCCTGCTCACACTCTGTCTCTTTCTCTCTCTGTCAAAAATAAATAAACATCTAAAACAATTAAACAATCCCTGCTGAAACACAGGAATATGTGAGATAGAGGTATGTACTTCACCAAAAGCAAGTTCAAATGATTGCAAACTATAAGAAGTCATTCTTAGGAGCAATGTGTGTAGTTGAGTTCAAGCATTTTGAAACCAACTGTAAAACTGGCTGTCTTCAGGGGGCCCAGGTAGCTCAGTTGAGTGCCTGACTCTTGATTTCAGCTCAGTTTATGAGATTGAGCCCCACATCTGGCTCTGCGCTGCCCATTCGAAGCCTGCTTGGGATTCTTTCTTCCTCTCTCTCTATCCCTCTCTCTGTCCCTCCCCCATTCTTTCTCTCAAAATAAATAAATAAACTTAAAAAAACCTGGAGGTTCTCTGATGTGACTGTCACATACAAGACAATCTTTCATAGAAGATGAGAAATGATAATACGACGACTTGCAACTTACAACTATATTATACAGGACCCTGTTACAGTTCAGGAGTTACTGAAACAAGTGGTCTGAACTTGGACCCTACAAAAGATGTTCAGGGAGAAGCATTTTGTCACGGACGTTATTTAGACTTGCCGGTACACGGCAACAATAAGATGCTGACCCACTTTTCGTCTGTTTTATTCCTGTTGTTAAATTACCAAGTTTTATTCCACTTTATTACTGTTGTTAAATCCTCTAGGCCAATAAGCTTTCTGACTGCTTTCACTCAGGGTGGACCTTCCACTACTCTGCCCTTGACACTCCACCGGCTAGAAGTCTCCATCTGCCCCTTAGTTCATCCCAGGTGTAAGCAGAGGTGGCCTGTGCCCAACAGGGCTGTGGCTGGGTGCACATGAGAGGTTGTCAGGACTGGTGGGAGACCGGTGTCTCTTCGTGCAGATCAGCACTGCGGAAGGAAATGATGCAAACTGTCGTCTCCCGGCCAGACCCACAGAGGAAAGGTCTGAACCCGAGGCAGAGGGACCACGGACGGAGGCGTAGGAGGTTACTGTATGCTTAGCCAAACACAAGAGATCAATCCTGTTGTTACTAACAGGATCCAGCTGAGAAGTGGAGCCTGGGGGATGGATCAGGCTCCCCACTTGGCCCAGAACACCCCCCCCCCACACTGTGGCCACCGCACTTTGGCAGCTCCCGGAAGCAACATCCTCTACAGGGTGTCCCCTGGGGAATGCCAGCATCTGTAGCAATGGCCAGATTCCTTCTGTTGAGCTCCTGGAAGGAGAACATTCACAAGGGCCCCTCCCAGGCTCTAGCAGGAACTTAGGGAAGACACATGGGAGATTCTGGTTGGCCTCATTTCTGCATTAGGTGTCGTTCTTGGCATTTCTCTGAATGCGCTTCAAGTGTGTCCTCCAGATACAGCTGCTTGGTGCACGGCATCCCAGGGAGGGTGTCTTTGCAATGGGTGGAAGGCCACGCCTGGCCCCAGAGCGCAAGCGCCTAGCATCATGGAGTGCAGGCGCAGACAGCAAGATCTGCATGCCTCCTGGGATTGCCAGGGCCAGTCCCGCCCTTCCCCGCAGTGCCATCTATCTGTCCTTCCACCCTGAGACCCCTCCCTGCCAGGAGAAGGAGCTGCCCACATTCATTCCTATTCTGGAAGCCCCATTCTGCTGCCTCAGGGGCCACCTTGCATCCCCCCGACCCCCCTACCCAGCCTTGCTGCTGCTCTAGCACTGATTTCAAGTCTGGGTCATTTCTACCCCAACCCTGATTCTCAACCCAGTGTTCCCTGCTAGAAATCCACAATCCCTTCCCTCCCGATGCAACACATCAGAGCTGCCTGTACCCCAAACATAACTAGCTAGGGTAACCTCACCAGAAAAACTCTTCCCTACCTTGTCCCAGAGAGAAAGGCTTTTTCTCTGCGGTCCCCCAACTGCCTCTGGGTCCTCTGGCTCCTTTCTTATGGTCCTGCCCCATTCCTGGAGCTTAGCTGGCAGACCACGGGGGCTTGGAGAAGGCGATCCTGGCACCTTCTCCCTAGGGAGCCTTCAGCAAACTGGCAAACCTGTAGGAGCCTCAGTTTCCTCCCCTTTGTAACTGTGAGGGTCCTGTCTTCCCCACACGTCTGCAAGGAGGGTGGATAAGACTGCATGCATCCAGGGCCTGGCACGGGCCACTGTGCGCAGGCACTTGGTGCCCCCCGGGGCCCACACTCACTGGTAGGACCTGCTGGTCCTAGCTTTCCTTTCTGTCCGGCAGGTCTTTGGGCTCCTGTTCAAAGTGCACATCTGGATCTCAGACTCCTGAGGTCATCATTCCCCTAACCGGTCAGGAAAGATCAGCTGGGCCCCTGCCATGTGCCCAGGCACCAGTGCCCCAGAAACAAGGCACCCGCAGTCCAAATTCTCAGAAAGCTTACCCTGTGGTGACTAGAAACAGATGTGAAATGGAACAAGGGGCTAGAAGGGAAGCAGGTGTCAGCAGCCCCCACGGCTCCCAGCAGACCTTCTAAGTCTAACCTCCCTCTGCCGAGTTCTGGTCCTGGATAGGCACAATAACCTCCTGGGTCTCAGTTTACCCATATTTAAAGTGGGGGTGCTCTCCACGTACGAAGTCATGCACGTTCCCAACACCAGCCCTCAGTGAGGGGTGTGTCTAGCTCTCATTTGTTCCAAAACAAGCCCCGAAGAGGCTTCTCCGCTCCAAGCAACCAGTTAAAATCTCTGAAAGAACAATTTCCCCTAAAAGGAAAGGCAACACAACAAAATGCATGCACCAGAGGATGAGGTGGGGAGCCCTGTTAGCATTTGGGCAGGGCGGCTTGCTAGAGGCGCTCTCAGATGCCAGCCTGCTCCCTCCCTGGCCGCTGGCGCTCAGAGGAGGGGATGCTCCTAGGTAGACCCAGCCTGCCAGCCAGCCTCAGGGCTGTGTGCTCGGATCAGATTGTTCTGTCTTTTTTTTTTAATGTTTTTTATTTATTTTTGAGAGACAGAGACAGCGCGAGCAGGGGAGGGTCAGAGAGAGATGGAGACACAGAATCCAAAGCAGGCTCCAGGCTCCGAGCTGTCAGCACAGAGCCCGATGCGGGGCTCGAACCCACAAACTGTGATCATGACCTGAGCCAAAACCGGACGCTCAACCGACTGAGCCACCCAGGCACCCCATAGAGTGTTCTGTCCTTCAAAGCCAGTGACTCCGCCCCAACATCCTGATGAGGGAAGCTTCCTAAGTTTGTGCTCCTTCTGGGCAGGGAGCAGGAAGGAGGCAGAAGGAATAAAAGCACCGCTCATCTGTGATTACAGATTCCCAGGGCTTCTTTCGGGGAGGCTTCAGCATGCAGGGAAATCTCTGGTTGTCTCCACCTCGAGGGGGGAGAGTGGCCATGCCCCTGCTGAGCAGAGCAAGCAGGGGAACACTTGGTCCCTCTCCGGAGGTGGGGAATTCTAAGGGCAGCGGGAAAGGGGTGGCTTCCTGAGTGCCTTTCTACATCCAAGCAGCCAAGCCCTTCCAACACACCTCGCTTAAAATTCACAACATCCCAGGGGCACCTGGGCGGCTCAGTCGTTAAGCATCTTGACTCCTGGTGTTGGCGCAGGTCATGAGCTCATGGTTCGAGGGTTCGAGCCCCACGTGAGGCTCTAGGCTGATCGTGCAGAGCCTGCCTGGGATTCTCTTTCTTCCTCTCCCTCTGCCCCTCCCCTGCTTACTCTCTCTCTCAAAATAAATAAAATAAACTTACAAAAAATTCACAGTATCCCAGAAGCTGAGTTTTACATCCTCTGCTTACTATGCGGTTTGTCCCAAGTTACACAGAGACAGGGGAAGGAACAAGATTCCAAACCAACAGCCCTGATGTCCACGCTTGTCCCCACTATCTCCTGAGATGACTCAGAGGTGAGGGGGCATCTCATGATGCCTTGGGGTCACACACCACTGGTTAGTCCGGGATATGGCTTCAAACTCCCAAGGTTTACCTTTGTGGTTTACCCTTGATTTAACTCGGCGAGGCCACCAACCCAGCACATCAGACCTTGGGGTCATCACCTTTAGTCCCCTCCGCTTACAAGAGGAGGTGCCACCTCCCTTCTCCCAGAAACTGTCCACCCCCACCGGCCTCCGCACACAGCCTCACACCTCCTTCCTGGGCTTTGAAGTAATCAGATGTATTTATTAATTAGTCATCATTATTGACTTGACATCCTGCTGTCATTTAAATAAACTCAGTGAAATTAATGAGGCCTCTACTAATAGGCAGTCTTCTTGTGCTAATTATTTTTTGGGGAACAAATTCATTGTTAATATAAATAGCAATATTAATCATGCCAAAGATCAATATTTGTGCGGGAAGTGAGGTCTGGAGCCGAAGAGAAAGGACCCTGCAGCGTGTGGACGTTGGAAGTTTTGAGACTTCTCAGAGGAGACGGTGGGCTTGTCTAAGGAAGGTGCCGAGGACGGGTGGGGGTGCAGCGAATGGTCCCAGTGGTCCCCAAATGCAGAGAGGAGTCTCTGCAGGAGCTGGAGGTGGCAGTAACTGTGGGCTCCCTCACAGGCTTCTGTGGTCCAAGTGCTAATGCAAATTCAGAGACACTGAAGAGCCTGCATTCTCTTTACTGCCCGCTGCTCCCACCGCCATGTGCTGATCCGTCCCCATGGACCCCACCATCTAACACAGCCGTCTCAATGAATACCTTCTCTCCACACCCCTCCTCCAGCTCTCATCATGCCTAGGCTCTGTTTTTGCTCCTGCCATCTTGCAGGCTCTCCCCTCCAATCCAGTCTCAGTCCCCTCCCTTCCCAATCCAGCCTCGACACCAGAGATCAGACCATCCTTCCCCTGCGACGGAGTTTTCCACTGGTCCCCACTAGCCTGAGTACAGTCCAAGTTCTTTCTAGAATGCAACCTCCCTTCATGGACTTCAAACCTTCCAAATCGCAATTGGCATTATCCCCCTAACCTGCGTCTCACATGCTCCCCATGGTAGAAACTGTCTTCACCCCGCATCTCAGCCTGCTCACATTCTCCATCCTTAAAAGCTCATTTCTCCAGGGGATCCTTCCCACACCCTGTTCCAAGGCCCTCCTCTGCTCCATGGCTCCTGAGGCTCCTGCTTTATGGGTCCATCATATTGACTGTATCATTTAGTTTATGTGTCTTTCTCATTCCCTGGACTCTGAACATCTTGAGGGCATGGCATTTGTGTGATTCATTTCAGGCTCCACAAAACCCAGTGGCCCATAAATGTTTGCTGGCGAAGGAAATGTTTGATGTGGGACAGACAGAGGACTCAGTGGGCAGATGAGCAGGGACAGAAGCTCACCCACAGATTGAAAGCTAGCATGAGGGGGGCATGTGGTACTGCCTGTGAGGGTCTTGGAGGCGGTTTATTTTCTTTGGTAAGCGGAATAACTGTGAGCTAAGGATGTTATGAGGAGGTGGTCATGAGAAACCGACAAGAGTCGACACTCCTGCATTCAGATCCAGCAAGAATTCTGAATGGGGCTTGAGGGAGTACGGAAAAATTACCAACCATGTTTAACTCAGGTTCTCAAGCTCTGCATGAGAAGGGACTCTAAAAGGGTTGACCTCAGCAAACCTGAACTGTGTCCCGGAGCCATATTGCTGGCTGGGCGAGCAATGGCGATTCCCAATGAGGGCAAGTGAATCAGGTTGCCCACAATCCCATAAAGGAGCCTCGCTGAAAGGTTGGCCTCTTCTGCTCTGAGGGATGTTGGGACCATCATGGACGAGGGCATCTTGTCAGGTCTCCTAGGCAATATGGAGCTCTTCCCATGCATGCTGGGACCCTCGGCTCTCAGCACAGAAGAACACTGGAGACGCTTCAGGTCTACCTGAAGTTGCAGAGAGGTAGAGATCCCACTGCCCAGCACTGAGCGAGCTCTGGAACCACATACACATCAGCACTTCCCAGAGATTCCCAGGAAGGCACCTGGCCTGGGATCCATGGGGTATCATTTCCTCTACATCCAAAGACAGACTATTGAGCCCCTACCATGTCCCAGGCACAGAACTAGGGCTGCACCTTGAAAAGCCCTGAACCTCGGATGAGTTTCTAAAATGTATTAGTTCACCTTTGATGAGATCTCGGGAAGCATGACCTAAGAAAGAACCAGACAGATGTTGTGTTGTTCTAGAATGTTCTCTCTTAAAGAATCGGCAGCCCCTCTTCTCTTTGACAGGTAACGGACTGACATGAGACCCGCAATTCTTTTCCAGCATATAAAAAGGAAAGATTATACATGTGCACTGTACTTTGAGTTGAGAGTCCAAAAACTCTCCCCCAAGTAGAGAGAGTCCAGTAAGTCAGAAGGTTTAATGCCTCAGGGAAATAAAACTGCATTAATATTCAAAGATGGCGCCATATCTTTTGAAGTTCACACCTGATATTAAATGAAGCTGTGACACGCAACCATGCTAATTGGCAAGAGGCATGTCATAGATGATAATGGGGTAAAAGTTCATATCTTACTGTGATTAATTACCAAAGAGGAATTTTACAAATAAAGAAATGAACTCCCACATTCACCACATAGATCCTTCCTAAGGACCAAGATTGGCAAGTACTGTTCTTACTGAGAATGACACAACATCATCCTCCATAAATCCAATGTGAAATGAAATTTTTTTGGATACATTAGTGTACTAAGACATGATATTTCAATGCCAAGGTGGTGTTTTAATGCAATGGAATATACCTCTGGGACCATATATAATGTATAACATGAATTCTTTGGTTGAAATATCATTAACTCAGGGGGTGTCTGAGTGGCTCCGTTGGTTGAGTGTCCAACTTCAGCTCAGCTCATGATCTCATGGTTCATGAGTTCAAGCCCCATGTCGGGCTCTGTGCTGACAGCTCAGAGCCTGGAGCTCGCTTCAGATTATGTATCTTCCTCTCTCTCTCTCTCTCTCTCTCTGTCCCTCCCCCACTCATGTTCTGTCTCTCTCTGTCTCAAAAATAAATAAATATTGAAAAAAAATTTTTTAAAGAAATATCATTGACTTGCCCCTCATCTCCCCCACAGTCTAACCTGTTGTGAGACACAACGAATTGTGAATGGGTTGCAAGCAATCAGCTTCATCAACATGCTCAATCACCACTAAAGTTCAAGGCAAAGTTGAACTGAGACCCAGCTTAGACAGCATACAGCATCCTATCACTGCCTGTCTTTGCAGGGATGGTGAAGAAAGGAGGAAAATTCATATATGGGTGCATCATGAGGTCGCCGCCATGTGCATTTGGTACTGGGCCCATGGCCATCGTACTGAGGAATATGTAGAATGCTGGTCATAATTGTTGACTCAAGTTCAACCTGGAAGTATGTTATCTATTGGCTCCGAGACCCATTGGTTGGGAGCTCCTTTCCCCCAACCCAGCTGGGCATGTGTGCTTGACCAGTGAGGTCCTCCTGATGTCATGGTATCAGACAAACATTAGGGATAAAAATAAAAGACCATCCTGGGCACTTTCAGTAAGCTGCCTTCAGTCCAAGTTTGAAGCCCAGTCAGTAACTTTCCACTGCAGGTGTGGCTCCAACTAAATGAGAGGACAAGAAGATGGGAACAGTGGGGGCCCCTGGCCGGGAAGAAAAGCCAGGTTCATTTTCCTAGCCCCATCAACACTAGATTTTGAGTGAATAGTGAGAAACCACAGAATTCAGAAATGGAAGAGACAGTGGATGTCACAAACCCTTCGTTTGTAGATGGGGACACTGAGAGCCACATGTGATTTGCAACAATGTCATCCAAGGAGCTCTTGTGGGACAGGAATTCAGAGGTCCTCATTCGAAGTGTGCTTTCCAACCTACCTTTGTTTATTGACTGAAGGAATAAATGTCGAATAGGCAAATGGCTTTGACACTTGCCGTTCATCCTAAGCAAACTGCAGACGGCTTTCCCGAACCGAGATGTAACATATCCAGCAATAAGATTCACCTTATAGAATGTTTTTGATCTGGGTCACCAGCATAACAGCAAGCACATGGGTTCGCAAGGGCCACCACAGCAAAGTACCACGGGCTAAGTGGTTTAAACAGAAATTTATTGTCTCAAAGTTTTAGAGGCTAGCAGTCTGAGATCAAGGCATTAGCAGGACCACAGTCCCTCTGAAGGCACAGAGAAGGATCTGGATCTGTTCCAGGTCACTCTCCGAGTTTCTGGTAATCTCAGACATTCCTTGCCTGTGGCAACATAATTCTCGTGTTCACATACCTTTCTTCCTGTGTGTGTCTGTTTCAGAATTTCTCCTTTGTCTTAGGGCACTCTTCACATTATTCAGATGATGACTTCATCTGAACTAACTACATCCTAGACGACCTTATTTCCAAATAAGGTCACAGTTTTTAGGACTCAACGTAGCAGTTGGTGTCGGGGGAGGGGGATGCAACTCAACCCATAACACCGAGGAATGGATTTACATACAAGTATTTACTCAGTATGTGCTCCAAGTCTGTGAGGAATTCAAAGGGAACGAAAATACTTCCCCCGCACCGGAAGGGTTTTCGATCTACTTGGAGAGGCAAATTGTAGTATGTTTAAAAGTACAGAAAGGGGTGCCTGGGTGGCTCAGCCCGTTAAGCGTCAACTTCAGCTCAGGTGGCTCAGCCCGTTAAGCGTCAACTTCAGCTCAGGTCATGATCTCATGGTGCGTGAGTTTGAGCCCCGCGTCGGGCTCTGTGCTGACAGCTCAGAGCCTGGAGCCTGCTTCATATTCTGCATCTCCCTCTCTCTCTGCCCCTCCCTTGTTCACACTCTTTCTCCCTCGAAAATAAACAAACACTTAAAAAAATAAATTTAAAAAATAAAAGTACAGAAAGCAGGGGCACCTGGGTGGCTTAGTCGGTTGAGTGTCCTACTCTTGATTTCAGCTCAGGTCATGATCTTGTGGTTCTCAAGTTCAAGCCCCAAAACAAGCTCTGTGCTGACAGTGGAGAGCCTCCTTGGGATTCCCTCTCTCTCTCTCTCTCTCTCTCTCTCTCTCTCTCTCTCTCTCTCTGCCCCTCCTCCACTCTTGCTCTTTCTCTCAAAACAAATAAACTTAAAAAAAAAAAGAAGAAGAAAAGAAATTCCACAGACTGGGTGACTTACACTATGGAAGTTTATTTCCTCACAGGCCTGAGGTCTCTCTCTGTGGCATGTAGATGGCTGCCTGTGTCCATGTGTCCTTATGTGGCCTTTCCTCTGTGAGCACACATTCCCGGGGTCTCTTCGTGTGTCCAAATTTCCCCTCCTTGTAAGGGAAGCAGCCAGATTGTCTTGGGGCCCACTCTAAGAACCTTGTTTTAACTTAATCACCTTTTAAATGCCGTGTCTCCAAATATAGTCAAATTCTGAGGTGCTGGGTGTTAGGTCTCCAATAAAGAAATTTTGAGAGGACACAATTCAGCCCATAATATGATGGTGGCAATGAGAGGAGGGGGCGATTAGATGGTGGTTGGAATTCTCTGCCTCATTCAGAGAGGTTATCAATCAGTACTAAAGGGAAGAGTACCAGGCTTGGTTATCTGCCTTAGGGTTCAGTCAGTCAAGGTGTAAAATGGGTGCTCAGGACTTCTGAACCACCCTAGTGGTTACTCCCTTCCCCTCCTAGAAGCCCCCAGGGCAGAGTTGCCCACTCATCCATGGTCTCCATCACCACACAAAGCTAGAAGTAATCCTCTGCTCTGGGTTTGACCCACAGTCAATGGCCTCAGGATGGCTTCTATCTGTCACCCATAAGAACTAAGGTCTCCTTCCCTTACTGATATGAAATCACAACCAGACTCATCAGTTAGTCATTCATCCAACACTTATTGAGTGTTTAGTGTCTTCCAGGCCCTATGGAGTAAATTTTAGAGGAAAGTAATGCCAGGCACCGTTGTTAAGAATTTCACATACATAGTCTCATGGTATTCTCACAACAGACTTGAGAAGTAGAAACCATTCTTGTCTCCAGCTTATACTTTAGAATATTGAGGCACCAAAAGAATAAACAGCTTGCCTAAGTCATACAATTAATAAAAGGTTAATAAGTGAAGCCAGGTCTACGTGGTCAAATTCTGAGAGAATTCTAGAGGTGGCAACAACTGGTGTGACGGGTCCTTTATAAGGTTTCTGGACACAGGATGTAGGGGGGCAATCTCCATTTGAAGGAGCTCAGAAAGAAGTCAACTCACCCCTCTGAATAAGCATATCAACATTATAAAACGGCACTCGGAATTCTGGTTAGACCTCGGACCTGAAGCTCCGAGAGCCATGATCTCGGAGCTCCACATGAGAAACAATCAGCACAGGGAACCTGATGATTTTGCAGATTTCAGGTGTTGGAGTAAAGTTCTAGCCTCCTGGTTTAGAGAGATCTCAAGAGTAGGAGCTCCCCATCTGGGTTTCCATTAAAATGCCCACCGAAATGGGGACTTGTTGGTTTGCTGACCCACATTCTAGATTTGAGGCAAGACTCTCGCTGGCTAGTAATCCTCATTGGTTCTGAAGTCAAGTGTGAAGGTCAAGTCTTATTTCTAAAGACAGTGGTATATACTCCTCACTATTTTCTCCTGGGCTGTGGTCTAGGCAAAGCATTTTCTACAATTAGGTAACTCTAACTATATCCTATTTCCTTTGCCATTAACCTTTTGTAAACTGTGAAATTCACAAGCCTCCCCATGACTAACTGAGAAGCCCACCATCTCTCACTGCCACTTACAGAAAGTCTTTACTTGGACATGTTCTATTGATAGCACTTGAGCAATTTTGATGAATGTTTCTCCCCTGTTAATCTTCTCATATCTCTCTGTGTGTACATTCATTAAAGGACTCCCAAGCTCTCCACATTGTGGCAGAGGTGAAATTCAGCCCTGTGTTTGCTGATGTTACATTGGTCTGCTCGCACGGCATTATCTGATGATGTGGTATTAAAGAATTAGGTCAAATAATCTGGATAAACCTTCAGGATTAAAGGATCTGCGGTTGTCTCACTGACCAATATTTTGAAAATCTAGTTATAATCAGGCACACACAGTACACTCATTGTTCATTCATTCCACAAATTGTAACGTGAGCTTACCAAGTGTGTTTGGGAACTTTTCTAGGCACTGAAGAAACAGAGAGACCTGGCTTTCTAGGAACTGGTGGTGGAGGAAGGAAGAAAAAAAAACACACTAATAAATAACAATACCATGGGGTAAGCAACATGGAACCCAGAGGAGGGCGTGATGGTCTCTGCCCACCACCAGAATGGATTTGACAAATAAGGTGGCATTTGAGCTCATCCTGAAGGATGGGAAAGACTTTGCTGGGTGCAACATGGTATGAGTCTGAGGAGGTCTTATAGGTGAAGGAAATAGTGTGTATGAAAGGGCAGAGCATGGTGTGCTCAGTGAAGATTTATCCACCTGACACAAAGTGTGCAAGGCAGAGACGGTGCTGGAGAGGCCCCCAGGGGCTGGGTCCTGCTTAACTTGGATACCAGGCCAAAGAGTTGTTCTTGATATTGTAGGCCACTAACTTCAAACTGTGTTTCATGGAGCTAAAGCCCCATTTAGCCACTTCCAGGAGCAACGACTGGCAGGGAGAGGACTAAGTAGAGTGGGAGTTCTTCACCCTGACACCCCAAATTCAGCCAAAGCAGTTTGGCTCAAATGAGGACAGCAGACATGGTTGTGAGGATAGGAAAGCAAGCAGATTCAAGAAGCATTTTGCAAAGCAGATGCATTAGTCAAAATTTTCCAGAGAAACAGAACCAACAGGATATATACATAAAGAGTTTTATTATAAGGAATTAAAGGGATTGGCTTGTGCAATTATGGAAGCTGGGATGTTCCAAGATTAGCAATTGGTTAGCTGGAGACTCAAGATAGTTGGTGCTATAGTTCCACTCCGACAGCTGGCCTACCCAAGATCCAAGAGATGTGAGTGTTTCAGTTCCAGCCCCAAGACAAGAAAAGACCAATGCCTCAGTTCAAGGAGTCAAGTGAGGGGAGTTCCCTCTTACTCAAAGCTTTTGGTTCTTTCCAGGCCTTCAACAGATTGGCTGAAACCCACCCACATTAGGGAGACTGACTTGCTTTACTCAGTCTACCCCACTGAATGTTAGTCTCATCCAAAAACACCCTCATAGATGCACCCAAGACTAATGGTTGACCAACTATCTGGGCATCCAATGATCCAGCCAAGTTAACATGTAAAAATTAACCATCATGGTAGAATTAACACAACTTGGAATCAAAAGCAAACGTTTTGGAGATCAAAGACTTTGAGTTAACGCAGTCTGTAGCAATAGAACAAGCCAGAAAGCTGGAGGGAACAGCCATCCCCGATGCTCTCTTTGGGGACTAGGGCTGGCTACCAACACACCCCCTTCAACCCACTTTTGAAGGAACTTCAGGACGTGTCCTTTTTATTTTCTTTCAAGAAAAAGAACCCGGCCAGAAACCAGCCTGACCCCACCCACCAAGAGATCCAGAAACGTGCTTACTAATGCTCCAGCCTCATCTGCTGCCTGATACAGACCCCTAGACACCTGTGCGTGCAGCCTGGGACCTGAGTCACTGTGTATGCCCATCAGGGAATCAAGGAGCCCCATGAAGCCCACTGTCCAACCTGGGTTGGGTACTGATGCCCCCTCTCTTCCTGACAAAGGTACCAAGGTACTTGTGGAGGGAGACACAGTCCACCCAGCATCCCCGAGTCAAGCACACAGGCCCTTCTCCCGGCTAGGTTTATGGTGCCTTTCACTGCAAGACAGCTCTCAGGAGAGAGCAGGTTGAGTTGACAGTTGGTGCTACAGTTCCACTCCAACAGCTGGCCCACCCAAGATCCAAGTTTTCAAGTGTGCAAAGGGCTTCTGGTCCATTCATTGCCCCTGGTTCACAGTCTTCTCTTTCTGGGATGTCCCCAGAATCTCTAGGGCTCTCAGTGGTCCTATCTCGTCCTCCAAAATGGATCTCAGCCCCTCAGAACCCCCCCCCCCAATGGTTGATCGTCCATCACTGAGATGCCTTATCATGGCACAGAGTGGAGAGGCCGGCATGTGTGAACTAGGGACCATCAGGGGGCCCTTTCCAAGGAGGGCATTTGTTCTTCAGTGACTCTCCATTCTGAACCTCCACCCTGCACAAGAATGTGCCTGAGGATGTACCTTGGGATATAGCTTCTTTATGCCCATCCCTGGATGTTTCTGAGGTCTGCATGACTGGAATCAAACTGCTAACCTCCCTATAGGTAACTAACGACTCTTTAGCCCCAGTTCCGCACAATTTACTTAGGATGAAATCTGATGCTCCTAATCCACACTGTGATGTTTTCTTTCTGTTGCCTCACAATGAATTTGTGCAGCAAGAAATCACTCTTTAAGATGTGTTGCTATCTCTCCTCTGCCTTCTGAATTTGGAGGGTGAGTCTGCAGAATACCTGGAGGGCAGAGCTTTCCTCTTGAGTCCAAAGGCGATAGCGATATACCCTCCACTAGGAACTTTTGAAGGATTGTCGACCTCCCTCCTCCTTTAAGCACCTTATGGCACAAAGAGAACTGCCCTTGGAGTCAACAAGCCCTCAACCATTGACTTATATGGCAAATATTTATTAAGTGTCAACCATGTAGCTTGGCACAGTCCTGAGTGTTGGGCATGCATTCGTGAACAAGATGAGCATCGCTACTGCCAGTGTGGAACATACATTTACAGTTCTTTAATGTCTTTTAGCTGTGTGACCTTGACTAATGTGCTTGATCTCTCTGAGCCTGACTCCTCTTCTGGTATAGGAGGATAATGACGCCAGCTTCCATGAGATGGGGTCTGGAACAATCTAGGCATTCGTTGACATGGAGAGATTTTCCATCTTGACCTAGAATTTCTGGGAATGCCCTCAAGTTGATGGGAACAGCTTTATGGCACAATCAGATTCAAACTGGGGGTTTTGTGATCCAATCTGAAAACATTCAAAGACTAAAAACCCACAAACTGTGCCAGAAAAGCAAATATAAACCTCTTTATGTGGTTCCTTGATTAATTTATTTTCAACTTTGTCTTAAGTGGTATTTCTCGCCAACGTATAGAAAATGGAAAATATCTAACTAGAGTTAAAATTCCCAGGAATGCTCCAGATTCATAAATCAGCTCCCGTGGGCGCTTTGGAGCAGGTCGGTGGTGTGCTACTGCCCCCATGTGTAGCAAGCCTGGCTAGCAAGGATCTGGGAGCTGAGCAGATATTAGGATGGGGTTTTTTGTTTTTGTTTTTGGTTGTTCCTTTTATTATTATTTTTTCTTTTAACAAGAACACTTAAGAAGGGGACCATGGACTCTCAAAAATCCTCTTTATCCACGATGAATAGAATAACACCCAATGAAATCAGTAGCCGGCAACTGTTTAACCAACCTCAACAGTACATCCTTCTTCTCCCTTCCCCTGTGCGCACTGGACACCAGGCTTCATTGACAGGGAATGGATCCATCGAATCCAGATATAGAGAAAAATCCCAGAATAGCATTCAGAGCTCAAACATGTGCTGAGTGGCAAACTGGTGTGGGGAGTCCTCCAAGATTTGTAGTCTGCCCAGCAGACTGGGATGCAGCTGTTCACGTGGCCTGGGTTCTTTTCTCCACCCCGGAAGCACCTCTTACATCCACCTGCCAGGAGTCAGCACAACGGATCTCTGTGCTCTCTATTTCAAGAAACGTTTACTAAAACTATGACTCATAACCCTGCCAGAAGCCGAAGATCTAAGGAATGTATAATCTAAAGGGAGAAACTGAGGGACAAACTGACAAAATGCGCCAGAACTGGACAGAAGGAAGCAAGACTACCGGAAGAGCCATCCCCAATGGAAGCAGGAAATGCCTCCAGGAAGATGATTAAGCTGTATCCTCACAATAGAGATCAGTTGTCCAGTGAAGAAGCAGGTAAATGGGATTGCAGGTAGAGCTTGCATATTATGTGAAGAGTGTGTGGGCGTGAAAGTACCTAATGCTCTGGGGAAACTGAATGGAATTCATCATGATGGGAACACAGGGGTCACTTCAGCAAATGGGAATGCTAGAGAGGTGATCATGGAACCACTGCATGCCAGCTAAAGACACGGATGAAAAGGCTGGACCGCAAAGGGTTAAAGAGGACAGCAGGGAAGTCTGACTGTCACCAGGGCCATAAGGGACAGGTAAGTGAGGAAGGCTGTGACAACAGTCTAGATCAAAAAGTCCAAGTTTAAAATAAACATGAGAAGACATGATCAGAGCATTATCCCAAAGAAAATCAGCAGGTCTTGGGAGTTGTATTAGCCAACCCCCATTGTCTTTGCTAATAACCCTGGTTGGGACAGGGGAGGAACTAACTCCTTGTTATCACCCTGGCCTTGTCTGGTTCCCAATCACCACAAAAACTGTCCCTCCTACTACCTTGTTCCATTACTTACATTCCAGGCCAGCTCCCCAAGGCCACCTTTGCCTGTCCCTTTGACCACTTGCATCTCTCCCAGGAAGGTGTCATGGAGAGGATTTCACCAACTCAAGATCTGCTGGGTAGCTTGATGGAGGGGATTGTGATTGGACTGTGACTCTTGGGGATTCGGAACCATCCATCATGACAACAGCTAGCTTAACCTGGGACAGGGCCCCGATGTCTGCCTCTCCTCTGGGTTGTATAAGCTGATGACTCTATGGACTACTCAAGCCTCTTATTCAGAGTTCCTGGGTTTTGTCAGCTATGTGCTGTAGGGCGTGTTCAGAGGAATCATCTACAGAGAGACATGGTGAAGACACAGGAAGAATTCAATCCTAGTGCTCTGTGCAATCTGGACAAGCCGCTTCATCTCTCAGAGCCTCAGTCCTACCTACCTATCCGATGGGATGACCAATGGTTTTTTTCATGGGGCAACTATGAGGAAAGGATGAGGTCATATAGTTGCAAGTGCAAAGCACAGAAAAGGCGGTTGTGATGGTTTTCATCCATGTGGAGGTATGTGGAGACCAAGACAGGGAGCTCTGGCCTTCCCCACACACAGTCACACCCCTGAGTGTAAAATGATGACACTGTGTAAGACCACATCCAGGAGGCATGAGGTTTGTGTTTCGATGTCACAGCAGACCCTTGGTACTTTAACCAATAAATAACCATCAAGAGCCCCCAGGTGCCTTTCCTAATGTTTCCTAACAGTAGAGTTTGTACAACCAAGAAAATGGTAGTGTACATGTTTCCTAAAGAATACTACCCACTGGATATCAATAAGCAGTTAAAATTAAGTGATTTCTTGTCTCGTTGCTTTGAAATATTCAGTGTTCAAGTGGTTAAAAACCTGAGTCATTTACAATTAGTCTCAATAATATGGATAGATCCCATATGCATGAGTTTGAGTGAAAGAGGGTAGATACCAGACTACCAATCTATGGTTCTATTACATAGGTATTATGGTTCTATAAGATAAAGCACTAACACAGGCAAAAGTAATCTATGCTGTTAGGAATCAGGACAGTGGTTACCTTGGGAAGAAGGGTAAAGACTGAAAGGGCAGAGGAAAGGAGATTATCTGGGGGGACTGGGACCCATTGGAGATGGATATGTTCACTTTCTGAAAATATATAGACATAAACACTTACATATATTTGTGTATATTTATGTACCTTATGTGTATATATTATGCTTCAACAGAGAGACTTTGGGGGTTCTACATACATTCTTACCCACTATAAGAAAACAAAAGTCTTTGCCCATTATCACCTTCCTAAGTCATTACCAAGAGTTTCCAAATGATAGTGCTGACTTTTTAGCTATCACTTTGTCTCTACTGCCATCCCTTGCCTGCCCACTGACAAGTCACAGCATTGTGCAGATTCTCCTAGATTACAGTGTGAATCAAAGGTAGCAGAAAAAGTCAAGGTAAGTGGCAGCCCTTCCAAGAAAATGATGGTTGATCAGAAAGGCTCCAAGTGCTGCTTAGGACAAATCCAATGGATACATTCCCTTGGGACTGGTGTTTGATTCCAAGGATCTTAGTGGGAGTTGCTGGAGGCCTTTCTTCTGCATCAAATCTCCTTTGACCCATACTTAAAGGGATGTTTCCAAAATGTGTTCTTAATGTGCAGGTTATGCTCAGAGGACTCTGGTAACTGAGCGGGCAGGCCAGCCACATGGCAAATCTAGGAAGGAAGATGGGATATGAGAGGCAGGAAATGGAGTGGGCTGGGAGAAGGGTCTACTCTGAGCAGGCCAAAGCATCCCAGATGGAAGGAAGAGAAGAACATAGTTTATGAAGAGGTCAAGGCCATGGCCATAAAGTTGGTGCTAAGCCTAAAGCCTCAGGGAAACGGGGGCGGGGGGGTGAATGTCAAAATCAGAAGTCAGGAGGTTGGAGAACAGTGGGCAGGATGGAAGCCAATGCCAGCCATGGAGGCATGTGCAGTTCAGAACCAAGAGTCTGAATAGAGGAGAAATAGACTCATTCTCTAAAGTGATGCCTTGGGTGGCAGGGGGTAAATATACAAATTAAAAAAAAATGGAATAGGACATTGAGAGACCAGGTCATCTAGACTTGTAATTCTGAAAATAAGTGTCCCAACCAAATTTTTCCATCAGGTGTTTTTTTTTCCTCTGTTCCTCTGAAACAAACCAATCCCCACATAATTTAGGGTCACCAATGATGAGCCTGGTTTTGTGGGACATGGAGATGTGGGGCCTGTCCTCACTCACAGAAGACCATTCTGAGAAACACTACAAGCATCACAGGGTACAGGCAAAGGGTTCCCATTTAGGGGGAGGCTTCCAACAGTCTGAGGAACATGAACTTGCCCATGAACGAGGGACTCTAATGACCCTACTCAAATAGGCACCACCCCAGCCAGAGAACACGAACGCTAGTTGCACTTGGGGTTCTATACTACCAATAGCTCTTAATGCAAGTGCTTCAAAAAGCACTTGGATGATTTGTGTTTCCCTGATGATGAGTGATGTTGAGCATCGTTTTATGTGTCCGTAGGCCGTCTGGATGTCCTCTTTGGAGAAGTGTCTGTTCATATCTTCTGCCCATTTCTTCACACTGAGATACCACCTCACGCCAGTCAGAGTGGCTAAAATGAACAAAGCAAGAGACTATAGATGTTTGAGAGGGTGTGG
>NC_043707.1:27326444-27351206 GCF_006229205.1 Suricata suricatta
AGTGGATGGACCTTGAGGGTGTCATGCTGAGTGAAGTAAGCCAGGCAGAGAAGGACAGAAACCATATGTTTGCACTCATAGGTCTAGCAGGAAAACAGGAGAGATCTAATGGAGAACCAGGGGGAGCGGAGGAGGGAGAGAGAGTTGGGGAGAGAGAGGGATTCAGAACTTGAGAGACTATTGAATGCTGAGAATGAACTGAGGGTTGAAGGGGAAGGGGGAGGGGGGGAAAGAGGTGGTGGTGATGGTGGAGGGCACTTAAGGGGAGGAGCACTGGGTGTTGTATAGAAAACAATTTGACAATAAAATATTATTGAAATTTAAAAAAAGCACTTGGATGGAATCTCAAATGCAAGTCACATATTTCCTGGAAGATATCTCCTGAGTGATTTATTCAAGGGCAATACCGGAGTGCAATTGACCATAAAGGCTAGAGACTCAGGAGGTAGTCCAAAGATCACCCACCCAACAGAGGAGCCACTGGCCCAATCAGAATGGATGTCAGTCCCCATGTACTCGACATAAATATATACATAAGAAAAGAGCCAGGATAGAATTCTAGGACATCAGAGCTGGAAACTATCATAAAGACCTTCTTACCCCTTCACCCATGTCCCCTCAAGAAGGGCTCTCGTTTTTCCAGGTTTGATTGGCCACATGCATTGGGTTTGCCCAGGAGCACAGCTCATCAGATTTCCTTTGGTACAATTGGAAGATCTTTGTGTTTTGCCTACAAGCGGCGAGTAATATAATTAGGAAACATAATTATACAGAAGCATCTTGGTTTAAATTCTATTTATTGAAAGCAAGCTGATCTGTATCTCCTTCCAAGGATAAATCGTGGTGCCAGACACGGACACTTATCCTGTCCCTATGGGATGGGAAGCCTGCCTCAGCGTCATGTGCTGGGGACCCAACGCTCATTGGAGACCATTGCCAGACACTCATTGGGGTCCCTATGCTGGCATTGGAGGTTGAAATTCTGGTTTCCGTGAAAATACCTAATCTAGCAAGAGCATCTAATATTAACCTGGCTGGGAAATCAGAGCATGAAAAAGCACAAGAGGAACAGGGAATGAGTGTTGGACTCTGACAGTTGTCATCACCCCCAGCATGCCGTGAAGACTGACACCACGACATGACTGACAGCACATTCCCAATCCTGGCTGCAGAGGAGTATGAATCGAGCTCTGGCTTCAGATACTGAGAGCAAAAGACACATGGAATGGGGCCCCAGGCCTCAAACCTGGGGAACGGCCCATCTCAGGATAGGGCGGTATAGCAGTGCCCGGAGAGCAGGCTTGGGGTCATGGTTCCTTGCTATGGAAGATCAAGGCTCTGCCCTCCCCTGTCCTGGCCACATCTGCCTGGCGGTGGCCAAGTCTCTGGCCACACACCAGACAAAGATGTTTGTTCAAGACTCCTGCTGCCCATTCAAGATGACTTAAGTTCTGATGTTTATGATCTCTGGATGCACCACTTCAGGCAGGAACGCCGAAGGCAGTCAAGATGGTCTCTGCTCCCAAGGAGCTTACACCATTGTCCAGGAAAGAGGACATGCACCATGGAGTGCCAGGTGACAAAGCCAGGCTATGAAGAAGTGGGTTGTGTGCTGTGATGTTGAGAAAGACCCATCCATCTGACGGGCAGCGTAATTACGTAAATACCAAAGCCATTTTATTATTGATCAATGGCATTTTTACTTTTATTTTTTTTTAATTTTTAATGTTTGTTTATTTTTGAGAGAGTGACAGAGAGTGAGCGGGGGAGGGGCAGAGAGACCGGGAGACACAGAATCTGAAACAGGCTCCAAGCTGCCAGCACAGAGCTCGATGTGGGGCTTGAACTCTCGAACCATGAGATCATGACCTGAGCCGAAGTCGCACACTCAACTGACTGAGCCACCCAGGCGCCCCACCATCAATGGCATTTTTAAAGGCTCATGTAGCTTGGCATGGAAGAAACACAGTAACAGAAGAAGCAAAAGCATAAAGGTTTGAAAACAGGAAGCCCTGGATCTAACCATGGCACTCTGACCTCCTAACTATGTGACGTTGGGCAACCATTTCCCATCTCTGAGCCTCGGCCTCATCAGTACATTAGACACAAACCCCGCCATCTCCTGGATTTCACTGATCATTAAGTGAGATCACAGACTCAGACGACCTCGCATCTTTCCTGGAAAATATACTCAACAAACATTCTCCTTAAGAAATGTATTTCTCAACAGAGAAAGCATATCTGGGCAGACAATTATTTTTCAGAATTAAAGCACTAAAAAGAGTAGCAAAACGAACAAATGTGACAAACACCAGATTTAACCCAGATAAGTAGATTTACCGAGTGATTCGATAATAATTCAAACCAAAAAAAAAAAAAAAAAACTGAAATAGTAACACTTGCCCCGTTCAGACCCGAAATGAATTCCAATGTATTATTCATAACACCTGCGCCAAAGCCAGACTATATACACTAAGCCAAATTAATGTTTGCTCTGGTGGTGTTCCTGGAATTCAGGTCAATGGAGACGTGAACATCGTGTTCAGCAGGCTGAAGCCCAGGGCAGACTTCTTTGATCTTGAAGCCGCTTCAAGTGCAGGAACCTGATTTTCTCCCATGTGTGAGAAGTTTAAGAATCTCACTCCCTGTCTCACACCAGCAGGGAACTTTCTAAATAGTTCCCTTCTGAATGCAGCACCGTCTTTAAAAGGACCTTCTCTGAAGCCCAGATTCTCAATGGACTAGGGAGGTTCCAGGCTTTGCTTTCAGAGACTGATATTAGCTCTCAATAATGGCAGGGTTTTTAATGAAGAGTCAAGGGCTTTTCTTTGAAGAAGAGTTGACTGGGTAGTATTCTGCCTCTCTGTCTTGCTTCAAACTACACCCACGGTTGGGGTGACCATATATTTTATAATGGAAACTGGCAGTAAAAGGGGCCCTATTAATCATACAGGAGGGCCACCCCAAACACTAACATGGCCATGCCAGAATATGTCCATCGTATATTTCCTGTAACTATCAGTTCGTTTCTTTGAGCCACTGCAGAAGGGATCTAAGAAGAACCCTACACCCCTCCCCAACCTTTCCCAGGGACTACATCCAGCCTAATTTGACAGCTGCATTTTTAGCATCTTGTCTACATTGAGACTCTCTCAAATATTCAATTTGCTTTTCATATACACCCTTTCTTGTGTATGTGTGTGTGTCCACAATGCATTCGTTTTATAATAATCAAGTTGTGAAATCACAATAGCAAGTGCAACGGACATATACGCAACCTACTGTTGATGGATGTTCAACTCGGTTGTGAGCGCCGATGCAGGGCCCAGCAGAGAGCAGCTGAGCAGCTGTAAAGGGTCAGGATAGAACGAGGTAGGGTGTTTCCCAGAGGTGAGAGGTGGTGAGCAGGCAGCCGAGTTCAAGCCCCAGCTTTGCCACGTGTTAGCTGTGCAAACTTGGGCAAGTACGTAAACCTCTCTGTGCCTCGGTTTCCCCATCTACGAGACGGGGTTACAATAGCATCTCCCTCATATTGTTGTTGTAAAGACCAAATCACATAACTGAAGTTAAGTATTTAGAATATTCCTGGAATGTAGCAAGTCCTAAGTTTTTATCATTATCATTTAGTTGGTCAAGTAGAGTCTGGTTGGAGGAGTTTCGCTCTATGTGGAAAGAAAGAGAGAGAGAGAGAGAGGGAAGGATGGTGAAAAGAAGGAAGGACGGAAGGGAAGGAAAGAAGGAAGGAAGGTCTGTATTCTCTGAACAAGACAGGCAGTCATGAATTCAGAGGTAAGTAATTCTATCAACAATGAGTGGGAGAGGCCCACCCACATCATCACTTGGGAGAGGTCAGAACATCTAGAAATGGTGCTCTAGTTGGTGACTCCATTAAGAATTTGAAACCCATCAAAAGAAGGGCACACTAGCCCAAGGGCTCAGCTCTCACTGAGGCAGAGTGACTCAAGAGACCATGCTGTCTTCAAATACAGTTGGAAATGTGTTGGGAGGGAAGGAGAATAAGGTTGGGAGTTGCACAAGTGAGGCCAGAGGGCCAGGGATCAGGCTCATTTCCTGAAGGAAATGAGAACAGATGTGGGAGAAAAGCCTGGAGCATCTCTGGTCATGGGCAGGAGGCACCCAGGAGGCCTACTTAGCGAGGCGGGCAGGTCATGGCCATACAGGGACTCAGGATACAAGTCCGCAAAACCACCCCAAGCCAAAACCCAAATAACACATTTGAATCCGAACGTACAACCACAGTCTGGGTGTCTGTGCAAGCTGTCCATCACATCTGGTTGTTAGCGTGTTTACAGCAGGATGTAAACTGATGTTCAATTACCCACGGAACTTTATCATTAAACCGGAACTTTAAAATATGCATGTAGAATTTTAAAAAATAGCTTGCACTAACGAAACCAATTCTTAAAAGTCTGAAACAGGGCTTTGCCAGGTTTTCAAAGCCATCTGTTTTCAAAGCCTACCTTCCACCTTGTTTACCACAGTCTGTCTGCTGTTTTAACAACCTCCAGCGGGATTTCACACGCCTCATTATGCAAAATCACTGCTTATGCATTCACTCTGCCACTTGCCTAACTAATCTCAACTCATAACACCTTTCTGAGGAAGATCCCCCGTCTGGAGTTCTCCTACAGCGCTGTAGATCAAGAACAGTGGAAGAAAGTATTGAAGCAAGACAAAAACGCATTCTCCTGTGTATTACTGTTATGAGACAGGCTTGATCTGAGACCCTACTCGAGGTGAGATGCAAAAAACCAGCGCTAATGATTATAATATAAATTCGAATCTCTCTATTCAAAAAGTAAAAAATCAGGGTAAGGGGAAGATTTTGCATCAGGTACCAGTGAGCAAGGCAAGGACGATTCTCTTCTCGCCCGCTGTTCCCCTCCTATAAATTACCTATTCAAATATTTTTCATTCCTGCCTCCGGCCCCATCGTCTCTTGGTTCTGAACATGTAGGAGCCTAGGTTCAAATCCTAGCTCTTCTGTTTCTCATCTGATTCACCTGAGGCAAGACACTTAAGATGACTGAGAGTCGTCCAACCACCATCTAAATGGTGAACCAGGAAGAAAGGTATCAGTGGTGGAGGTGGTCGTGTTCAATGGCCACCAGAGCAAAGCCTGGATTTCCCAAGGATGGATCGGAGTCTCCACTTGAATAAGGCGCCTTCAGGGGTCGAAGCACTGACCTAGGCTCCCAAACCAGATGCACGGGGGGCAAAGTCATGAGTGATGTCTACGTGAAGTACGTTGGTTCTTGGGCCAGGAAGGGATTCTTAACCCTGGCTGCATGGAAATATCCCCTGGACAGCTGAAAATCACCAGACGTCCTCCGATGCTCCCGTTCAGTGCAGGGTGAGGTCCCAGGGCTGGCATTTGTTGTTGAAAAAGTACTTCTGCATGAAAGAACAGCAAGAGATGGTCTATGACATGAATCTTCAATGTATAGCACCATAATGTTTTTCAGAAAGTGAACTTGCCTTTGGAACCACTGCCTAAGATCTAGAACAGTGCTGGCCTTCCTAAAGCTTGCCTCCTGTACTTTTCCAGTGCTGGATCCCCACCCCACTAACCACTATGTTGCTTTCCGTCACCACAAAGTTGCCTGCTGTCAAACTCTGCATACATGGAGATACTTTTTTCTTGGACATACAACCAGGAACTGAAACTGCTGGGTCGTGGTACATATGTGGGTTCATCTCCAGGAGTTTCCCAAAGGAATTAAACCAGCTCCTTCCCCCACAAACAGTGACAACAATCTGGCTGCTCCATTTTCACACGGTCTTACAAATGTTGGTGTAGAGCAGTACCACATTTGGGGTTTAATCTGCATTTTCCCGATGACATGCTGTGGGACACGCTTCATATGCTTGCTGGCATTTGGATATATTCTTTTGTAAAGTTCCTCTTCCTCCCCATTTTTCAGTTGGGGTGTCCATATTTTGTATAGATTTGTCATTCAATAAATACTTGATATATGAGTCGATTGGTATATACTTATGGCATATATCTTCCCTCACTCTGCTGTTTGTCTTTTCACTTCTTAGTCCATCCCTCATGATGAACAGAACCCCCTAATTTAGTGAAGTCTAATTGATACATCCGTTTCCTTGTGACAAGCGTTGTTTTGAGACTTAATTTTTGCCTGCCCCAAAGCCATGAAGATGCTCCCGTATTACCTTCTAGAAGCTATGCACTTCTTTTGTATTCAACTCTATCATCCAGCTGGAATGAACTTGGGGATATTGTGTGAAGCAAGGGTCAAGGTTCATTTTGCTGAGAATGATACCTAATTGGCCCAGTCTTTGAAAAGACCAGCTTTGGGGCACCTGGGTGGCTCAGTCAGTTAAGCAACTGACTTCAGCTCAGGTCATGATCTCATGGTTCATGGGTTCAAGCCCTGTGTCAGGCTCCTGTGCTGACAGCTAGTTCAGAGCCTGGAGCCTGTCTTCAGATTCTGTGTCTCCCTCTCTCTGACCCTCCCTTGCTCACACTATCTCGCAAAAATAAATAAAACATTAAAAAAAAAAAAGGAAAGAGAAGACCAGCCTTGTCCACTCCGTGACAGTGGGGATGAGTCTTTCTTTAAACATTCATGGTGGGAAAGCTGATTTTAATAGGCTTCCAGGGAGGTGGGGTGAGGACAGACTGCTCTAGATCATAGAAAAACAAGAAGTCCTCCAGGGTGAAGCAAAACTGCAAATTGACATAGACTTCTGGGAAAAAAACTGCCAATATCTTTGAGTGTAGGTTTCAGGGAAATTGACACTTCGCAGCTGAGTTGAGAAATCGAAACACCCACAAAACACAGCACTAGCAACAACCCAAAACATCTGAGCTCAGAGCCCAGCCCTGACTCCTTCTAGATTCCTCACCAAGAGTCCATAAGAAAATGATGTCCACAGCCCCAGGTCCAGGCCCAGAAGATGCTCAGTGGTGAAGCAGGTGAATGCTTTTTGACAGACTGCACTCAGGAACAGCAAGGCAGCCTAGCAAAAGAGAGAAGGGGGTGCCTCCCAACTCACAAATCTCGTTTCCCCTGATCATCAGTCCTTATGAACTAAATGAGGCAAGAACTTCTCCTCTTTCCTAGAAAAGAAAACCGAGAGCTGGGCAGGCTGAGGGACTTGTCCAAAGCCACCAGCATCCCGTGCACGAGCCAGAACCAGAATGGGCCACAGGACAAACAAGCTCCCAAAGGTGGCCATGTCTCCAAGCCTTCAGAACCAAGCCTCCGTTCTTGGAGAAACAACTTTCCTTTCCCAGGCTCACTGGAGAGACTTCAGTAATTAATTACTAGTTGCAAACTGGTAAATTGGAGTTAATTACCTGGACAGATCTAATTGCAGCTACAACTTTGAAATTAAATAAAACCACCACTTTAAAGTGCACAAAGCCTTTTAAAGGCATTACTGGAGGGCATCGGAATATGTCCAGCAGAGACCGGGAGCTCGTTGGGATGCTGGGGTTGAAGAACGGTCTTTAACACACCAGTCCTTGGTGTACCCACTCCTGACTCATCCACCTTCTGGGAAGAAAGAGCCAGTGCCCCGTTTTCTGCGTCTGCCCTATGGGATATCTGATTCAGGTCCAAAGGGTCGGCAGAGTCTGGTGCATTCTTCCCTGTGGCTCCCATGTCTACCCCCACCTTGCACATAATCTTGCTATGGTTGTTGGTTCTCATTCCCAGAGAGCCTCTTCAAAAGGGCACCCACTTCAACAGCCTCAGCAACTCAGGGACCCACAGTGTCCAGGAGGGCAAGTTGAGTCTGGCTGGCAACTGTAGGAAGAATATAAATAAGCCAGATAAAGGATATAAAGGCACCCCACAAGGAGGAAAGGGGGCATGCGAAGTGCTGAAGGCAAAAAGTCTGGAGCACGTGAGAATCTATGACTCATTCAGTGTGGCCGCAGGTGAAGGAGCTGTGCGTGCCATGAGGCTGGGGAGTCTGCCGAGGAAGAAGGGAGAATGTCTAGGCCATCACGAAGAGTTGAGACTTCACCCCCAAAGAACATTCTGACTCGAAGAGTGTATGGAAACAGGCCAACACTGGAGGACCTCTCCCATAAAGAGAAAGTTGTTGATGCTTAGTTGGGAATCAGGACACCTAGTTCTTGTCACCCATTGGCCAAAGGCCAGCTCCGTAATTTTTCTGCTTCCTACTTTCCTAATCTGTAAAATGGGAATAAGTTCCTCTTAGGGGAACACTGGGGAACACTGACACGTCATGGCCAAGTAGAGAACTCCAGACAGCCACAAAACAAAGCAGAGTTGAAGGACAGTCCCAACACTGTCTGCTCCAGTCCCCGGAGATGCTCCATAGTAAAGCAGGTGAATACTTTTCAAAAGCACCTGGAAATTGTATCTAAGATGAGATCACACATGTTCAACTTTAAGCCATACACCTGAGACTTGGAAGTAGCTTGTATTTGAAGACATAGACCACCCTTCCAGATCCTTCTTTCCATACCTACCCTTGGAGGTTACCATCGCTATAACCCACAAGCCCACCAACTCCAGACTCCATCCCAGCAAAACATGGAGACAATTACACCATTGGTTTCACCTTCTCTCAGGTGTGGGATCACTCACTGATGGATCTATCCAGGTCATCTTTCTCCCTGCTCCCACCCCACTAAGTTGACCCACACCCGGTAGCCTGCCTCTGGGTTCTCTTTCTGTTGGAAATTCTGGTCTACCACTGAGGTTTTAGCCTACTACCACTTGGCCCATTGGTCTGGCATTATTTCTAGCTGCATCTGTCCCAACCCTTGAGAAGGAACTCAACTCTGCCACCAAGTTGGCCAAGCCATATTGGCCCTCGGTCAAGATGGAGCCAGATCTGACCTCTCCCCAGTGACCCAGAGCCCTGCAAGGGTCAGTTCAGCCCATGTGGTGACATGTGCCAAATTCAGATGAACAGTGAGGCAGAGAGGTGGGGAGGGAGAATCTAGGAGGAAGGGCAGGATTTCTCCTTCAATACCTCTGTGACTTTGAGCAAGACACTTAACATGTCTGAGCTCCTATTTCCTGTCCCTCTGAAAGACCCTTGTTGGTTTAAAATCCCCTGGACACAATTAACAGTTTGGTGCTGTCCGTGCAGGGAGAACAGAGCAAAGAGAATCCCTAGGATCCAGACTGAATCTCTTATCACTCTGCAATGAGGAGGTCTGTGTGGACAGGCAGCAGTTCCGGGGGGCTGACATTGTCCAGAAGACATCTCCCAGTGGCAGTGCGGCCACCACCATCTCTGAGCACCTCCTGTCCAAAACGCCAGCAGGGGGTGGGAAAACCAAAGAACTCCGGCCTAGACTCCAGCACCCCTGGGCCCTGTTGTCCCATGATGCTTTTATGATTTCATAAAACGCTTTCCTTTCTGTGACGGTTGGTTTCCTTCATCGCAGACATAGGGATCTGGACTCGATCCAGCTCCAAACTGCTATGAATCGATGCCACAGTGAAAAGTGATAATGACAACACCCATAATTAGAGCAGCTCACTTTGAGGCTTACTCTGTTCCAGATGCTGAGCACACTACACGTATTATCTTATTCCATCCTCCATGACCCATACAGGTGGGCCCTGTGGTTCCACTGTTCTAGAGATCAGAAAATGGGTACCTGCCAAGTCCCCTCCGCAGCGGGTGCCAGCCTCCCTGTCCGTTAACCTTACCCTTGACCCCACACTGCCTTAGATCTTGGTTCCAAACCTCCGTTCCCTTGAGGGAAACCACCCAGTGAGTGTTTCCTGAATCCTGGCATCAGCAGAGGAACCCCCCCCCCGATATTCAAACAGCACCTGGGGTGTACGATGTGGTCTTGACACTGGACCGGCTTCAGAGAGACACTTTAGACCAGGAACAAGACACCCCCTAGGGAAACCGCTTGTGGTTAGTGAGAAGTCAGAAAGCTGGATTTGCAAGTCCCAGGCAGCCCTTCGTGACTGGGAAAAGAGTTGGAGTGAAGCAAACCCAACATCAGAACAAATTAAGAACCAGAAGGGGAAGCTCAGTCAAGGGCAAAAGCTGCCCCCAGCTTGTGTGTGAGTCACTGGAGAGGGTGGGTGCCCTGCCTGGCAGGAGGGTCCCTCCTTCCTGCCCACACCAGTGGGGGCATCTGTGCCTGGGGAGCCGACAGTCTGCGGCAAGAAAGCTAGCCCAGCTTGTCCTGCCCAAAGCATGGGGACAAAAGTCAATGCTAACCAAAGGAGGAGGGGACTGACAACGTCCCCGGAAGGACACGCTGGCCAGCCCTCCAAGGTCGGAAGTGATTTTTGAGCCTACAATGGGATTTCAGAAGGCAATAAAGAACATGACAAGAAGAAAAGAAAGAAACGGAGTGGCGAAGATGTGAAGCAGACGTCGGGGAAGGAGGAGGCTTGGGCTGGCAGCACGTGGGAGGCTCCAGGTAAGGAGCCAGCAAAGGAGGCCACAAATGCCTCCCACAGGAGTGTGCAGGCTCCTTCAGCCTTGAAAGGTCATAAGTGGGGAAGCTGCACTGAGAATCTGGCAGTGGAGAGCGAATCGGAGGGTGGATTGAGGGACGAGGGACTCCAGCAGGGAGACCCGTCCAGGGCAAGACAGGAGTCGAGGCCACTGATCCAAAAGGCAATGCAGAGGCTCAGCTATCAGGTCCTTTGGGTGGGGTCAGGTGGGGCACAGAGGAGCTGAACGCGTTGGCTTTGTGCCCCAGCCCTGTACCCAGGTGCAGGGGTGGGGGGTGGGGGGTAGCAACTGGGTGGGAAGGGAGCACGGCCAGCCTGGAATTGAAACTTGGAGGCAGGCGGCTGTTCACCTAGCTTCTCCTGAGGCTCACTGCTGACATTCGAGGCAGCCCAGACTGCTGCTCAAAGATCTGGGGACTGGCTGCCTAGCAACCCGGCTTCTTGGCACCAAACCGCCATACACGTGTGCACAGTCACACACCCACCAGTGTGCATGTGCACACTTGAACACTCACACATGCATGCCATCGTGCAGGCCTGCACACACGTGCAGTCTTGTACATATGCACATGCACCCACACACACACACAGGCCACCCCCCAATCTGAGGCAAGCTCCTCCCCCCACCCTTTGCCCACCCAGGGCCCTTCCCTGATCCTTCCTGCAAACTACCTACTCCACCCTGATCTATCCTAAGCTCCCTTCTCCAGGAAGCCCTTCCTGATTGCCCCCTCACTGTTCGAACCTCGATATGTCTTTCTTCCAGACCCTCCTGCACTGTCATTTAGGACAACTATAACAAGAGTCATGGTGGGGAATGCACACTGTGGGGTATTAAACGCTGCCTTGGGCCAGGGGTATCTCTAGGGGAGGGGATTCTGTCCTATTGCATTCGCTGGGGTTTGGACGCAAGGCTGACAAGTGGCCACACACAGCGGCCCAGGCCCTGGGCTCAGACATACACAGCCTGGAAGGCAAGACAGATGATTAGATGTGGAGGCATGGACACAGACAGGGACGAGGTTCTGAAAGAGAGCAGGGGCTGCCCTGGGAGCCTGGGCTGTGAGGAAGGCCTCCAAGAAAGGACGGAACCCTGGCCCAGCAGTGGGAGCCCTTCCGTAGATTCCCACACCCAGTTCGGAAGCACATTCCAGCCCAAAACGCAGGCTCAGCCCGAAGCCGGGTGCCCCCAGGCAGCATGGCCAGGGGCACTGGGGTAAGACCACCTCCCCGGCTGTGGTTTCAGATGCCCAGGGTGGCATCAGGCACCTGAATAGAGAGGAAAGTGCAGGGGTGTCCAGGTCTCAAAACGTGCTGAGAACACCAGCGGCCACAACAGAGGGGAGCCACGTGGGTGGGATGAGGCCCTAGGAGCCCCCAGGAGGTAGAAGGGGCTGGGGAGGACGGACTGGGCTCTGGCATTAAGCTGGCGGGCCTTGAGGCGACCTGTCTTGTGTTGAGACTGTCACTGCCCCCCTCCCCACGTGACCAAATCCCCAGAATGAATCCATTCTTCCTGCAACGGCTCCTGCTTCCTGCCGAGTCCCTGATGGGCCTGCCTCTCCCTCGCCCAGCCTCTGCCCAGAGAGCCGACAGGAACCATAATGCCGAGGACATGGGAGGCCATTGCAGAGCCCCGAGCAGTTGCACAGGCTGGTTTAATGTGTCCTTGACACTTGCAGTTATGAGGCCTCCTGGATTAAAGACAGGGGGTGACTTGTTTCATCCGGTCGGCTTGATCCAGGGGTAACTGGAGTCAGCCTGGAGGGGACCCTGAGCCCTCTGTGACAGCAGCCACATCGCAGTGCCCCCACCATTCCTTGGGGAATATAATACCATTCCTGGAGCTCTTCCCTGAGACAGGGATCAGCCCATATCCTAAGGGGCGAAGGGTTCCTAGAAAGACAGCCTCCTCTTTTGTCTGTCACTAAAAGATGCCTTTGCGGGTTCGTGGTGGTGAGGAATCAGACAGATTCATTCATCTCTGCTCTGCTACTTCCTGGCTGTGCAACCTTGGGCAGGTTACCTAACCTCTCTGAACTCGTATATCTTCATCTGTAAAATAAGGCTAAAGGTAATATGGCCGTCAGTATGACAAGTGATAGCAATGTGAGCCGCTGAGACCTGTGCCTAGCATGTGGCAGGAATCCCCCAAAATTATTCCCGGTCCTTCTGTATTGCATTCCCCTGCCACCGACTCAGAGGTGGTGAGGTTGAAGGAACCAGCCCAGGCTCTCAAGCTGCCTGTCCCAGAGTTCAGCTCCAGCTCTGCCATGTATATACATCACCCAGACTTGCAGCTTTGGAAATGGGGAAACGGGAAAAATAATACAGAAACCACAAGGCCAAGGTGAGGACAGATTCCTTCATCTCAGCTCTGCTACTTCATCATACGGGGCCGGAGCACAGCAATGCTCAGCGATGCCCACCCTTCCCCGCGCTGGGTGGGGATGACAGTGGCCGTGAGAGTGGGCCCTTCCCAGGTCAAGGGTGACAGGACTCTTTCCTGCAAGAGCCGAACCAGGTGTGACCAGGAGCTCTCTCCATTCTGCACTCAGGTTGACCCAGAAACTAGTCCAGCTTCTACCATGACTGGCTTGATCCGGATTCCCGCTGCCCCCTTCACAGATTCTAGTAAAAAGACAACCACAAGATATTGCTAATGTTAACAATGAGATGATTAAGATAGGAGATTCCTGATGGCCAGCTTTTAAATGCTTCCACTAAAAGGCTGCAGACAAGATTAATCCTTGCAATTTGCAGTCTGTGAAATGTCTCCAATACCCGCCATGTTTGGAGTTTAGCCGCCATGTTTGGAGTTCTTCCGCCAGATACTGTGTGAGGCAGATTGGTTGCCAAAGTGGCTGCTCTTTGCAGCGTGATTTTGCACTTCTCCTGTCAGGAGGGGCAATCTATTCCTCCACCCGCTGAATGACTTGCTTTGGCCAAGAGAATGTGGTAGAAGGCCAGTTTGCAAAAGCTGGGCATGCCTCTACTGCTTTTTTGGGCACCTGCCACGTGAATAAAACCAATAGCCTGCTAGTGGCTGAGTGACATCCAATAACTCCAGCCACCCACCAGCCCCCTGCCGGGCATGTCAAGGAGGCTATCTGAGATGGCCAGCCCTCAGCCCATCCACCAGCTCAACACAAACACACAAGCCAGCCCAGCCAAGGTCAGACATGGCAGGCCCAAAGAGCAAAATTCTCGGCTGGTGCACAGACTTGTGAGCGGTAATAAATGTCTTTTTTTTTTTTTTTAAAGCTCCTGAGTTTGGGGTTCTTTGTTACACAGCAGTAGCTTACTGATACACCAACCATGTTAAGTCATTTGATGATGTCACTGTATCTTTATAACAATAACTCTGTGAGCTAGGAATTCCTATCGCAATGGTACCATAGAGGAAACTAGGCTTTAAAAGGCTTTAGCAACTTACACAGGTTGTCATAGGTAGAAGCTGGTAGAGCCGTGAATAAACCTCTCATCTGCTTGACCTAATCAGTTCTGTTCTCTTTACCAGAGCAACTTCTCTCTTTCCCTCTGTTAAGAATAACAGATGGTGGGGCACGTGGGTGGCTCAGTTGGTGAAGCATCTGACTTCGGCTCAGGTCGTGATCTCACGGTTCATGAGTTTAAGCCCCGCATCGGGCTCTCTGCTGACAGCTCGGAGCCTGGAGACTGCTTTGGATTCTGTGTCTCCCTGTCTCTCTGCTCCTCCCCCGCTCACACTCTGTTTCTCTCTTTTAAAAATAAATATATAAACATTAAAAAATTTTTTTAAAAGGATAACAGATGGTTACTTACAAGGGGGATGGGAGAAGCCCACGCTAGGGTGATTGCCTTCATGATGGGGCAAGTCATACTGCGCAGCTCACATTCATGGCCCTTGTTAAAAAGCCTCTCGAAACTTGGGGGCAGGTGTTTATTATCTTTAAATGTGACCTCCATCAAGGCTCTTAGTTCTGTCCAGCAAGTCTAAGAGCTGTAGCTTTGACTTTCTCTTGCTTGTTAATTAGGGGATTGGAGGGAACACAGAGAAACCATGTGTATGGGCAGAAGGAGAGTTTTCAAAAATAAGCGCTCCTTAGGACCACTCGACTGAAAAATTTCATTAATTCATTAATTAAGATATACAGCATGAGAATTCTAGGGAAAACAACAAATACCATCTGTACTGTGTAGGGGCCAAATTTTTCCAGTAGCCTCTTAGACCCAGTAATGAGCACATGCTTTGAATTATTCTCCAAATTAACTGCTTTGTGGGAGAAGTGTGGTGTTGGCAATCCAATTATGTGTCAAACGGTGTTCAGAAAGCTTGTATTAGCGAAGCTTAGGAGCGATCTTCTTGGACCAAAGTTAAGAAAGACAGGTTATATATAGCCAAACCTAAAAAGCCTCCTTCCAAAAGCCGGTAGTGTCTTGGGATGGAATGGGCTGCCTCGTAAGGTGGTGAGCCCACCAGCACTGGGGGTATGCAAGCAGAGCCTGAGTCTGGGATACTAGAACTGCTATTTTCTGTAGGAAGCTGGGGGCTACATGAAATGCTTTCTCTGGCCACTTCTAATTGTGAGATTCTATTTCATGCTTTCTGAAAGGTGAGCCCTTCACCTCCAGAGGATTATTTCCTTGACTATGTCATTAGAATATTAGTGGAGACATCATCTCTGAACCTCCTCAGTGGTCAGAGCCACAAGCCGGTATCAGACACTCGGGATGACTTTCCAACAGGATGCCGGGTTCAATGAATCATTAACATTCGAAGCATTTTCCCACTTGGTTGAAAATTTCCAGCTTTGATAGCTCAAATTGGGGGCCTCGCAGGAGACATTTCAAAAGCAAATTGTGACTGATGATGTTATTTTGGCCTCCGTCGGACTGGCACTTTGGGTGGCCATGAGGCATCAGGCAAGAAACCTCTTTTGACACCTTACAAAATGTTTAGATTAATCAAATTTTAAGGCAGGCTGCTGGGTGGTGAGGACGGAGGCTCCAGGAGCAGCTACAACATTTTACCATATCTGGGTTGATCACAGAGGCTGATGCATCTGCTTTCCGAGCAATTACAAACATTGAGTCAGACAAGTGCTGCCTCGTATGTTTAATTGGTAAAAAATACTCTAATTAGACTTTTAATAGATGCCTTCTGACAGCAGAAACAACAAAGATGATTGATTTTTCTCATGAAATCTTTGGAGGGGAAAAAAGTCTCCTACTTTCAGATTTGTTTAGAAGCCGTTTCTCCGAAGCCCCTTCGGTTAACATTTGGGCTCTAGCAAGGCTCTCAAGTGCAGAGTGTGTTTCAAATATTAATGGGGGTCTAAATCTGTGTTCTTTCTCAGCTCAACCTTTTGCGCTCAAAATTCATGAGTGTATATTGATTTAGGCAGCCTTCCCAGGACCCTTGTACCACTGGGTTCTTTTGTTCAATGTTAATATGCCCCAACTTATCAATTATTCACTTGCTAAGTGAAAGCAATATAAATCTAACATTCTGAGCAAAAAGAACTGTTCTTTCCGTTCCCTAAAAATACGATGGCTGCAGAAGCTGGTGACTTCGCCAAACTAACGCTTGATTTAATGGATAACAATGCCTGTGGGTCCTCATGTGTTTTCTTCTCTTCTGTTGAAGGTGGAAGAGGCAGTAAAACCAAAATTAGCAAACACACACCCTCTGGAACAAGTTTTTCATGTTATACTTGGAGGAGAAAAAAGAAAAGAACAGGAAAGTAAGATTAGCATCGGAGATTTGATATGAAGGGAAGATCAGAGATCATCTGAAAATGGAGGTCTCTTTGCTGCCATCTTTTGCTGTCCACCTCTCCTCCCCTAACATGACCATGACCTGGGCCATGCTAATGATACTCATCACAGCTACAATTCACGCAGGACCCACCTCCAGCCACCAGGCAGGCAGTGATACATTTTTTCAGATGACAAAGTCAAGCTGTGAAAAGGGAAGGAAGGCGGTTGGCTGGAGATCACGCAACCCAGGAAAAGGAATAAGAACTTGAATCCAGTTTGATTTACTCAGAGTGCATTCATGAAATTACCTTGATGGGCTGCCCCTCAGCTCAGTCAAGGCCACACAGCTAGCTGGGGTCAGGATCAGGGGCTAACATCTTCCAAAACCCTTGCTCCACCCACTTCTAACGCTGATGTCCCACTGATGTTCTCAGGATCTCCTGAGACTCATCCGTGTTCTCCATGGATCCATGTTGAACAGCAGAACAACGTGCAGTAACACTTAAGATATTTCTCAATTCTGTCACACATCAAAAGGGACAGTCATGTTGGCTTCATTCCATAGTTACGAGGATTAAAGCAGGTAATAGTACTTATATAAACTGCCAAACGGATAATAGACATTCCATAAAAACTGATTTCATTTTCCTTCTCTCTTGACTTTTTCCCCTTCCCAACTCTGGTAGGACAGAAGAACTTGGATAGGCTGGAATGTGTGCAGTATGACTTAGAACTACAAAGCGTTTCTGGTTAATTAACTCTCAGTTAATCAGATAATTCAATTAACCACAGCACTGCCATTCCCCTGAGCAATTGGTTAATTGAAGTTTTATTGTATACAAAGCATTACAGAGTGTCATCCAGTAACAGGTCTTCTATAAGAGATGGAGGCACATGATGATAGGATCTTTGAGTCAACCTCCTCCTCAGCCATCTCTTTACCCTCCTCCCCCTTCCTTTCCTAGGACCTTCATTCAACTCGTTTGCTACAGACAACAGTACCAGAGCTCCTGCCCCATTCAAGATGGACTTCGATTGGGTCTTCACCCCACCAGCATCTGCCACTGTCCTGTTCACACACTATAGGGCAATGCAGTGGGTGGGAAGTGGGGGGAGGAGCTCTATTCTTTATTCGATGTATTGATTAGAGTTCTCTGTAGACACAGAACCAATAGGTCATCATTAGTTATCTTGAAAGAGATATTTTACATGTGACTGGCTGATGTGGTTCTAGATGAGATGTCCCATCTGTTGTCTGATAGCTGGAGGTTCAGGAAGGCTGGTGTTGTGGTTCCGGCCCAAATCCAAAGACCTGAGAACCGGGAGCACTAATGGTCCAGGGCAGAAGGTAGATGTGACAGCTCAAACAGAGAGCAAATTCACCTTTCTTCTGCCTTTTCTCTTGTAATCAGGCCCTCAGTGGACCAGATGATGCCCCCTTGCACTGAGTGAAGGTGAGCTTCTTACTTAATCTATCATTTCTTTTTTTTAATGTTATTTATTTTTAAGAGAGAGAGAAAGAGAGCATGAGCAGAGGAAGGTCAGAGAGAGAAAGAGACACAGAATCTGAAAACAGGCTCCAGGCTCTGAGCTAGCTGTCAGCACAGAGCCTGGTGCGGGTCTAGAATCCATGAACCTTGAGATCATGATCTGAGCTGAAGTCAGACGCTTAACTGACTGAGCCACCCAGGTGTCCCTTAGTCTACCATTTCAAATGCTAATCCTCCTAAAATACCTGTCACAGACATACCCAGAAATGTTTTACAGGCTCTCTGGGCATGCCGTAGCCCAGCCAACCTGCTACATAAAATTGACCATCACCATTCCCCTCTTGATCTTCTTGACTTAATATCCAACCATTGCTCTTCCACATTTCCTCTCTCCTAAAACCTCATCTCCCTCAAGAGACATCTTGGAAAGGGGAAAATGCATCCAACATGAGGAACCCTATCAGTGATTTTCCATTCATCTAGTCCACCCAGAATAGTCCTGATGGACACCTCTGGCCCCAGCATAAGCACTATTGCAGCACCCCCACCACACTTTCACTGTCTAAGGGATCAGATAATTTTCCTTGTTCTTTAAATTTGCCTTCTCTACCTATACTCAAAACTACATCCATCCTACCCTAGTTTGATCCATTCTTCCTTAATTATTTCCTTTTTCAACATCTTAAAAAGGACACATTTTCTGAGCATATTTGAATACCAGATAAGTCAACAAGTACCCTTCCTTTCTGCAAGGATCCTCTTCTGCTTTCAAATATGATCAATTCTGCCACGTTCCAGGAAGATCACATTAATGAAGACCTACTGGGTGCTGACCAAGGCAAAAGAGGCCCCCAAGACGTTACCTCTTGTGGACTTGGAAGAATCACCTTTGTCTTGACTCTTCCCATTTATGGTTCTCAGCCAATTACCTTTCTCACTCATTCAAAAATATTTCTGATATGTTGCCTATTGGTCTTTTGTTTCTATCCACTTGCCAATTTCCAATAATAAGAGGCCTTCAACCCAAACACTCTTTGGAAACGCTCTTTTCAAGGCAACCAAGGACATCTTGCAAAAGCCGAATGATGTCACTAGTTCTGAACCAACTGGGTCTCCATAACATTTGACACTCGCAGTATCTGCTCCTTCATGAAAATCGCATGTTACTTAATTGCTGGGAATATTACTTGACTTACCTAATGCTCAAATTTCCTCAAAAAATGTGCCTTTTTCTAAAAGAAGGACAATGATGGAGGGCCCAGTAAGGTGGTACATGAGAAAGACTTAAACCAGTGGGAAGCACCTGCACAATGCCCCTCATTTTTACCTATCAGTATCGCTAACAGCGGTAATGCCAGGTGCCTCAGATGTCTGCAGATGGGTAAGTGCGATCTTCATTTTCAAAAGCTAGAAAGCATGCTGTCCAGGCTCTAAAAAAGAAAAGTCTAGTTCACAATGGATCCCCAGAAGAATTCTAAAAAACGCTCTTAAAAAAGGCACAAATGATGGCTCATGGGAATGTAGAAAGCAAGCAACAATCCTTAGGAACGCGAGGAGACTCTTTAAAGACGAATCATGTTGGATTTTCTGCATTTCCCCTTTAACTACATCACCAAACTGGCTAATGAGGGACATGCTATAGCAAAGGCTCTTGATTGGAGGAAGTCTTTAGACAACGGCTCTCATAATTTTATTGTTCATGATTTGGGCAAAGAGAAGCTTTCCTACAACTTTGCCAGAAAGCTTCAAAGCATCCAGTGTTTGCATGGGTGAGCTTTGCACTGGGTAAAATTGGCATCTACGTTTGTGATGTCGTGAGGAAGAGAGATCCAGAATGACGTCAAAGCATTGGAACTAGAAAGGTCTGAAAAGACTGGAAATAGGCCTAAATCACCATGTGATGAAACTGAGAAGAAATAAATGTTAATGCCCGCACTGGAACCCAAGAGCGGACATCGCACATGTAGAACAGATGGGACAGAGCCTAGAAGCAATGTGTGTGGAAAAGTCTTGGGTCATAGCTAGAAAGATTCGAGCAGCCTGGAGGTACCCGAATGCCTTTGCCACCAAGCCAAGAGACCCCACCTGAAAACAGAGTTCACCTGGAGAAAACAGAAAGATGGGGATGAGCGAGATGTCTGAGCCACAGCAAGCACCCAGCTGTCCCTGAAGCAGACAGTCTGTGGCCAGTTAAGGAAGCCCATACATTTCCTCTATATTTTTCTCTAACGATGATGAACGGAATCTCTGCAAAACTTGCTGCTGGAAGAGCCCTGATTGAAGTCAGGGTCAACACTCACTGACAGGTTATATGTGCTGCTTCTTGGTCTCCCAGCTTTGTTAGCCTTGGGAATCACATCTTTCCAGCCTCAGTTCTTCATCTACAAAAATGGGAATATTTTGAAGTGCTTGGGTGGCTCAGTGGTTAAGTGTCTGACTTCAGCTCAGGTCATGATCTTGCGGTTTGTGGGTTCAAGTCCCACGTTGGGCTCTGTGCTGAAAGCTCAGAGCCTGGAGCCTGCTTCTGATTCTGGGTCTCCCTCTCTCTTTCTCTCTCTGCCCCTCCCTTGCTCACACTCTGTCTCTCTCAAAAATAAATAAGCATTAACATTTAAAAGTAAATAAATAAATAAAATAAAAATTAATAAAATAGGAATATATTCGTTCTCTGTAGCCATGGAACAAATGACCACACAGTCAGAGATTTAACAGGACGTTTATTACTGACTCATGTTTCTGTAGGTCCAAGCACAGCGTGGCTGGACTCTATGCTAAGGATCTACAACTCAAGCCAAAATCAAGGGGTCGGAGGCTGCATTCTCATCTGGAGCTCAAAGTTTACTGCCAAGCTCACTCACATGCTCCACCAATCCCGTTCCTTACTGCTCTGTGACTGAGGTTCCCGCCTTTCTCCTAGCTGGGGGTCACAGTTGGCCACCAGGGGACACAGTCGGATTCTTGCCACAAGATTCCTCCATCCTCACGCCACCTCCCCTCCTGATCTGTATCTCTGAATTCTTGTCTCTGACATCTAGAGCCAGATTTCTTCTTTTTTAAAAAAAAAATTTAATGTTTTATTTATTTTTGAGAGAGAGAAAGAGAGACATCGTGAGCAGGGGAGGGTCAGAGAGAGGGAGACACAGAATCCAAAGACAGGCTCCAGGCTCTGAGCTGTCAGCACAGAGCTCAACTCGGGGCCCAAACCCACGAACCATGAGATCATGACCTGAGCCGAAGCCGGACGCTCAACTGACTGAGCCACCTAGACGCCCCCAGATTTCCTCTTTAATTTTTAGTGTGCTCCTGAGATTAAATCAATCCCGCCCTGATCATCTCTCTTTCTTAAAGCCTACTGTGCCAGATAACATATCTAATCAAGGGAATGAAATCCATCAGAGTCACAATGCTCGGGATTATGCAAGGAGTCTTCACCAGGGATACGGGTTGGGGACTCTCTTACAGCTCTGCCGACACCAGGGCTCATAAGAACACTTACTTTGCAGGATTATCGTGAGACTTGAGATAAGGCTTGCTGATCCTTGAGCGCAGTGCCAATCACATAGCAAGCGTTTGAGGTATTCAGTGTCACTTTTCTCGGCTGACGTAGGAGTCCAAGATGTCCTGATCCCTGGAATTCTTTTTGAGACAAGCTTGGCTTGGCCCTCCAACTGAAATCACCCTCTCCAGAACTCAGAGCTCCGCTGTCCACCCACCACCCTCCAGCCCCATTCCGCCCGGGGAGCACCAGTGGACTGAACACCCACTTCAGAGCCACATGAGGAGGTTTGCGCAGTAAGGCCAGGACAGCAGTTCCTGCTGGTCTCTCCTGAGATCGGCACAAGGCTTGTTGTGAGGACTCTATGGATAGATCAGTATCTCCACCCCACCCCACCCCGAGATGCCTTCAGAAACACAACGGGAATCCCGGAGCTTTCAGTGTTCATAACGCACGACAATCCTGTCCTTTAAAAGCAAACTGGCTTCTAAAGGCAGATAAAGAGAATCTAATTGAAAACATCATTGCGATCCTCTCTAATAGCAGCTAGAGCATCAATATTTAGTAACAAAATTCTGTTTTGTTTCATACCCCTCCCCCTAAATTATTTATAGGAAAAACATCAAAATGCCTGCTGCCTTCAGCTTGATGAGCTTTAAAATATATATATATATACATATATATATATATACACACACATATATATATATGTATATATATATAAATGCTGGACTGGGAATCAAGGAGTTTGGATATTATTTCTGGCTTTGCAGCCAACACGCAAAGTGACCTTAAGCAGCTCTCTTTCTCTCCGGACCTCAGGCTCTTCCTCTGGGGGTGAGGCAGTAGACACTGGTGATCCCTGAGGCTCTGTATGTTCCAGAATAAGAGGAAATAATCCCAGAATACTCCTGTCTACACCCTTCCCTTTCTGAGTAACCTTAGTACCCGTAGCTCATAGCATAGCATGCCACATTTTATGATGATGTCTCCCCAGGCGTGTGATATCTTTCCAGGTGCATGATGCCCCCCCAGGTAAATGATGTGCCCCCAGGGCATGTCATATCCCCCCCCCCAGTGTGTGACGTGTCCCCAGGTGCGAGATGTCTCTCTAGGTGGCCTCCGAGGCCCTGCAAGCCACTGGCTGGTGGATACACATTGTATGAACACACGTCCTTCTCAGATATTCATCGTGTGCCGACTCTGGGCCACATACTGTGCTGGGCCCAGAGGATACAGTGATGGATGAGACACGGTCACCTCCCACAAGGACGCCACGGCTATAAGCATGTGATTGCAACCCAGCTTTGGACACAGATGCAGAGGACAATGCCAGGCACGGGGCTCAGGGAGAGGTGTGGAGGACAGTAAAGAAAGGAGGAGGAGATGACATGGGGCCTGAAGGGACAGAGGGAAGGTGGCAAATGCATGGGTGAGGGAGAACATTCCAGGCTGTGGGGGTCTGGAATGCAAAAGAACTGGGGACAATTGAAAGACACAGCTCAGAGAAGCAGGCAGAGTGGCAAATGATGGAGACATAAGCAAGAGCCGGGTCTGGGAAGCTTTGTGCTATAAGAATTGCAGGTTGAGCCTTACAGACCCTGGGGAGCCCCTGTAAGGACTTAAGAGGGAGGCATAATAGGGGAAGATTGATATTTTAGAAAAATTGACCCATCGGGCAATACCCACAGGACTGCAGAGAGCACCTTTCACATCATATCCTAGGTCAGCGGGCCCCCCAAGAGCTCCACAGAATATAATGCAAACAGGACCCCCGGAGTCCGGGAGTTCAGCATCTCTGCAGACGGCAGTGACAGGGGTGGCCTGGAGGAGACGAGACTGCTGCCGTGGTTTCCGAGAGAGAGAGAGAGAGAGAGAGAGAGAGAGAGAGAGAACAAATTCAGAACTAAAACAACAGCATCAGGCTACTTCATCCATAACCCAGAGCACCAAGCCCCAGTCCGGACTCATTAATGAGCACGTGATCGGAGTAACCAAGTGGATTAAAACCAAAGCCACAATTGCCCATGCAGTGCACTTGGCCCCAGCTGGCTGGTTAGAAATGCAGCCTGCTCTCCTCTGCTCTGCAGGTCCTTGGAAGCCCATGTGTCCCTACAAAGGGTCGGTCTGGAAGTTCTCAGGTGGCCTGCAGCCCTAGAGCACCCAGGACTGAAGATCAGATGTCCCCCAACCCAGAGCACGTCCTTCTCCCTCCAAGCTGGCCATGGCAGGAGCTGGGAAGAAGGGTGGTGAGCCCGTGTGTCCAGCCAAGGGAGGGAAACACTGCCAGACTGCAGGATGGGGGCTGGCCCTGCCCAAGCACCCTCACCCAGGCTTGCCGAGTGCCACAGCCCCTGTCACCCAGGAAACCCTTGGTCTGCATGAAGGAAGAACAATCGTTAGAAACTTGGCCTGAACCGTAAATCAGAACCAGGTCTCCTTTGAAGTTCATCGACTCTCAAAGGAGGTGAATCAAGAGGAATACGAGTGCCTGCAAGGATAGTGTACAGCATTACACACACACACACACACACACACACACACACACACACACACACACATTCAATCAGGAAACCATCCCAGAAAAGCCTCAAACAAATGGCACCGTGCCCATTTTCCATTATGACCCAGCGCTGCACGGTAATTGAAAGGATGCCCCAAGTGATGGCCGTAAAGCACTGACCCTTCTCTCCTGGTAATTACGTGATCAAACTATGAAGGCCTCTGAGCCAACGTCTCAGCTTTGATGAGGCAGTGGGAGACCCGTTGGTCCTTACCGGAGAGAGGAAGAAAGGGAGTCTGGAAAGTGCCTCTTGCTACCATCTGAAAGGGGTGCCCTTCTTCCTTCCCTACATTCCCTTTGAAATATCAGAGGCAGACGATTCTCTCGGACAGGTAGGGTGCAGGCATTTTCCAGATTTGCGTGGCTAGCTGTTTTTGCAACAGTCTTACAGCGAGGAGCCCACGCAGGGGGAAAGCCACACAGAGAGAATCCTGAGCTATAGGTTCAGATTCTTATCTTCATGTGATCAATGTTGATGATATAGGATGCGTCTTGCCCTGGGGTGATTTCTTTCACGCCCGTGGATTCGTTTAGATCTCCAAAATCTGTGAATGCAAATTGAGGTCACGTTCCCATTCATCTCCAAATCATAATGATGTGGAGCCCCACCTGCTCGTGCACGTTTTAGGAGCCCTTCATGTGTGTGCACCCTGAGTGTTTTAGGGAGACCTGGGGTGTGACCTTTGATGCCAGGGTGGGAAGCTATTCTGGTTCCTGCTCTGGCTCTCTGTGTGAGCCCTTCTTTCCACTGTACCTACTGAAGAAGCCCTCTGTGAGAGGACCCTGTGGCACCAGCTCCGGCCCTCTCAGAGTCTAGGGTGTGGAAGAACAACCACCCCAACAGTCTACAGCCTTACTTTGGGTTCTGAAGCAGCATGGGGCTCCCAGAGTCTCACACAGCTCCTCATGAAAGCTGGCCTTAACTTCTGAATAGAATGGGGATGGAGAGGGGCTCTATCCTGTGAACAGAGCCTCTATGGTCCCATGGATGGAGCCTCTATGGTCCCA
>NC_043707.1:27351306-27399520 GCF_006229205.1 Suricata suricatta
GGTCCCGTGGATGGAGCCTCTACGGTCCCGTGGATGGAGCCTCCACGGTCCAATGGATGGAGCCTCTACGGTCCCATGGATGGAGCCTCTACGGTCCCATGGATGGAGCCTCTACGGTCCCATGGATGGAGCCTCTACGGTCCCATGGATGGAGCCTCCATGGTCCAATGGACGGGGTCTCTACGGTCCCGTGGACGGGGTCTCTACGGTCCCGTGGACGGAGCCTCCATGGTCCCGTGGACAGAGCCTCCATGGTCCCGTGGACGGAGCCTCCATGGTCCCGTGGACGGAGCCTCCATGGTCCCGTGGACGGAGCCTCTGCTGTGTCACAGATGCTATCATGCCCTGGGTAGCGTTTCTATCATCCCATAGATAGAGACTTTGTCATCCCACAACGTTTTGAAAATATTTACAAACTGGCCCTTTCCCCAAGATATTTGGTGATCCCTACCCCTTGTCCTAAGTCACCATGAGAATTCCCTCCTTCCCATTGTACAGTTCTGGCCATGTCACTCCTCTCATTTAAAGTCCTCAATGGTTTCCCATTCATTATAGGATAGACTCTAAACATCTTGGGACAGTAGAATTCCTGCTGATGGTAGAAACTCATCTTTTATCTCTGTAATAGGGGTAGCAGAGAACCTGGAGACGAACTCAGTAAGGAGAAAGAGCAAAGCATATCAAGTATAGGCCCCCTCGGGGACAATCAGATAATCAAGAGCTATTGTCCAATAAGGAGGGAAGAAATACGGTTGCTTTAAAATCCAAAACTGCGAAGTTGCCCTCTTGGTACGTCCCTTCCTCCAAAGATCATGTGTGCAAACAGGCCCTTATGTTTTGAAGGTCAGGTGACCTATCACAGGCAATCTAGCTCTTCTGTTTGATGAACAATCTGAGATGAGTCTCTTTATGTTCAAGGAACATGGTTGGCAGGGAAGGAGGATGGTGGGTGGGATTTCCCGACGTGCCAGACTCCCCATGGTATCATCCGTCAGTGGCCTAGGAAAAGGTGGGGCCCACATTTATAGGAGAAAATAGTTTATGAACTAGCATCATGCTCGTCCCCAGAATAGAACCCAATACCCAATACCAGGCTTAAAGACGGGACTGGTGTGCGTGGGCACCCACTCTTCCATCAGGGTTAGAAGGTTAAAAGGAGCCTCTCTGGCCACCACATGAGCCAGCGCTTCGACCAACTGGCACTTTAGAGACACTCTGCACCTATGTCCCAGGTTGCTCTTGAATTGGGTGCTGAGCCTCCAGCTCTGTGCCCTTAGAATGTTCTAGAATGTGCTGGTAAATACAGCTAGGAGATAGGAATGGACACCACTGACACATGAACATGACACAGCAAGCCTTTTCCCTGCGTGTCCCATCACTGCTCTCAGCCAGATCTACCACTCCTCACTCGCTTTGCTCTAGCCACACATAATGGTTCACTGTTCCCACACAGCCCACACACTTCCGTGCTGCCCTCCCCTCTGCTTGAAAGGTCCTTTCCCTTCTCCACTGAGTGATAATATACTTCCTCCAAGACCCAGCTTAGATGCCACCTCCTTTGTGGCATCTCCCACATAAACCGAGTTACGCTAAGGGACAGTGGCCAGACGTGTCCATTTACAGAAGGGAAGGCAGTGAAGGGTGCCAGCGGCAGGACAGAGATAGAGGGGTGTGCCGCTTAGGCAGGAGAGGGTGAACCAGGACAGACGTACAGTCACAGGCTCCTTGGAAGGATTATTCTAGAGAGATTGCCATGAGAACTACACTTTGCTAACTCTCTGTCCTGGGAAGTCTCAGAAGCCATGACATCAAGTGCACCTAAATCATGGTGCCCAAAACAGGTCAATTTTTTCAGTCTCCCCTTCCTCCAACACACCTGAACAGAATAGGCTGCTCTTGAACTTCCCACCGAAGTTCACTTCACTTCAGGCCCAGTGTGACCCTCCATGGGCCGACCTGCTCCAAGTCTCCATGTGCACCATTCTCTCATAGTCTGGCTACCGTTCTTCTCACCTTGACCTTTCAGGCAGCATGCATTCTTTGTACCTTGACTTGCCTTCCAGGTACAGTTTTGTTGTCTGGGATTTATTTGATTACTTTCTCTCCCTCTTGGCTCAAATTATGTGCGGATGGCTTTCTTTTATGCTTTCCTTTCTTATTGTGGTCTGGTGGAAAACACAACATACACGTAACATCTTAGTCATTTGAAAACGTATGATTCAGTGGCGCTAAGTACATCTGCAGCCTTGTGCTGCCCTCACTGCTTCTAGGTCCAGAAGTTTTCACCACCTCAGATGGAAACCTGCTGCCTACAAAGCAATTATTGTCATTTTCCCCCTCCTTCAACCCCTGGCAACACTAATTTGCTTTCTGTCTCTAAGGATTAGTATTTTCTGTCAGTGGAGTAATATAATACGTGGTGCTTCGTGACGACTCTGTCACTTGCTGTGACATTTTCAAGGTTACCCATGTGGGAGCATGGATGAGTAGCTCGCTCCTTTTTGTGGCTGGATGATACTCTATTGTGTGGCTAGATCACATTTGGTTTATCCAGTCATTCACCAATGGATATTTGGGTTGTTTTCATCTTCGGGCTACTGGTAAGAGCGCCACACTGAACAGTCACATACAGGTTTTCACTAAACATCCATCTCCAGTTCTTTTAAGTACATGCCTGGAGGTAGAATTGCTGGATCACATGGCAATTTTATGTTCATTTATTGAGGGACCACCGAACTGGTTTTGTGGCTAACTTATAAATAATGCCTTCCCCACTCAATCTATTCCAGAGGATCCTCTTTCCCTAGGCTGGCTTACGGGTAGCCTCTAGGATTTGGAGAACAAACCAAGACTTGCCCTGCTTCACTAGAGAATGTCTTGGACTTCTCCCAGTCTTCCTATCTTCGGATGGCAGGTGCCAGGTCCTTCCAAATCAGTATGTGGCCCCAGAGTCTCCACAGCAGAAGCAGAGAAGGCTGGGGGGCTGCGCGGGCTTTTACAAGTCAGGCCCAGCAGTGCATGCTTGACTTCCTCCTGAATCCCGTATGCCCAGAATTCAGCCACATGACCTCAAGCTACCTGCAAGGAAGGAGAGAAAGTGGTCCCTTTCTGTATCTTGTGGAAGAGGGAAATGAATCAGGGAGGGTTTGGTGAAGACAGCCAGGTTTCTCCAGAAAGGCCTGAGGGGCATTCATGGTGAGAGCCATGGAATGTTGTGGAAACGCAGTAGGAGGCTTAGAAGGAGGGTCAGGAAAATGGACTGGTGTGGGCAGCAATGAATGGTGGTCACTCCTAGTGACTGGGAGGTGGGAGAGGGGCTTGCACCATGGCCCCCAGAGCACCCCTTCCAAGGCAAGTCCAAGCCTTGAGTGGTTTCACAGGATCACAGAGCCAGGAAGAGCCAGAAACCTCGAGTCATCCAATCCTGCCATTTTCAGGAGACTGACACACAGAAAGAGGAAGTGACTTGACCACACGAAGGCTCAGGCAACACAGGTCACTGGCCAGCCATCTTGCTGAGCAGAACTTCATTTCCACCAGGAAGAAGCTGCTAAAGTTCTCCCCCAAAAAGAGAGAGAGACAGACAGACAGACAAAGAGCTTCTCTAGGCCACCTCTGCTAAACCAGAGACACACTCCTGACACCTCAGGGACATGCAGGGAAACCAATTACTCTGGTGGTGGCGTCAGAAATTCGGTGCTGTCCCGGGAGACCACGCCCCCATGTCCACTGCCTCCTCTCAGGATCGTTGCCCCCGTTCACTTCAGTCATGTTGACACCTGTCTCTGACAGGGCACTGCCGAGTCCACAGGGCCAAAGGCATCAAGTTCAAGAAAACCGACCTGACAGGTTAAAATTAAACAAGATGAACAGAAGCATCACCAAAGCCCTGTGAATATTTTAAAGAAGTTCAATAGTGCAAAATACCTTTTTTTTTTTTAGTTTATTTACTTATTTTGAGAGAGACAGAAACGGTGGGAGTGGGGAAGGGACTGAGAGAGAGGGAGAAACACAGAATCCCAAGCAGGCTCCACATACAGGGCAGAACCCGATGCGGGGCTTGATCTCACCACCCTGAGTTCATGACCTGAGCCAAAACCAAGAGTCAGAAGCTTAACCAGCTGAGCCACCCAGATGCCCTGAAAATACCATTCTTAATCACAAGAGGCCATTGCATGTGATCATTGGGATCTGATGAAAGCCAACTGTCAGTGCTGAGTCTCATGCTGCAAAGATCCAGAGAAGCGAGAAACACTTGATTCCAGGTCTAGTCTGACCTGCCAATTTCAAATCCCTCCAACTCCTCATGAGGTGCGCGTTTTGGTTGATCTGCCTTTCGGCTCACACCATAACCTTAATGGGGTTAATTAACAGAACATTTTTAAAGTCCCCCCCATAATTTTTTTTTGATTACTGTTATAAAAGACACCATATTAACCTTTCCTGCTTTTGTAATTACTGGTTTGTGAAATTCCAATTATTTCCTCTTTATGAGCAATCACCTTTAAAGGAAGTTTCCCTGGTCATTGTTATGTGGCTTTTGGTTTGATAACAGAAATTATAAGCCGCCACAGCCCACGATTACAGGCCATAAAATCCATGTCACGTAATGTTGCGTGTAATTGCATACTGTCTTAAATTGTTCATCTCTCCATTGTCAGCCTGCATTGTGATTATCTGTTTATATGTCTGTTTCCTCCACTAGGTTCTGAAACATTCAAGGGCAGGCACCTGCAACATGTAATTCATCTCTGAGGCCCCGGCATCCAGCAGGGGTCTGCCCCCCTCCCCTGCCCTGATTCTTATTTCTTGAGTTAATGTGTGGTTGGGAGGAATCCGCTATACCGTTCAGAAGCCCTCACTTCTTTTGCTCAATCAGAAAACACTTCCTCCTTCAAAATTTTTTATACATAATATGAGTTTGATTTCTTTTTCTTTCAACCTAATCTTAAGGAAATGATCCTAAATGTTAAAAATCCTGGTCTCTGCATAGCAAAACAAATAGTGGTTTTTATTTCCTTCTTCATATCATTTTGTACTTTCCAAATCCTTTCCCATGAATACAGAGTTCTTTCCGATCTGAATGTATCTAATGAAGGTAACTTCTAAGTTTTAATTAAACAAATGTGCCAAGCACAGTGAATGGAGCCATAGGTAGGCAGGAGGTGGCATTCACATAATCAGTATCGCTATCATTACTAGCTGCCTGGACCACCTTGACACAGCCTGTTCCTCATCGACACAATGAGGGTGGTGAATGCCAGGATCTCTGAAGTTCCCTCCAGATCTCCAATTTTATGGGCAAATAACTCATTTTCCATAAGATGTGAGCCACAGCATTTGTGAGACATGGATCCAACGATCTGAGAATGTCGGGGATGGTAACATTACCTCTAGTCAGGAGATCAGGACTGGTTTTGCGGAGAAAGCCATAATAGGGCTGGATTTGGAAGCGTGGGTGGATGTCGATGTGCAGCGAAGATGGCGGGAGGGCTTTGAGGAGGAAGCCGGAGAAGCAGAGTGGGAGAGAGAAGAAGCAAGGCAGAAGGGGAAAGTGAACTGGGCACAAAAAGAGAAGCTCTGGACGTGGGCTGACAGAGCAGTCTCAGACTGAACCCCGTGATGGACGAGCAGTGAGCCCGGAGATGGCAGAGTGCAGGGTACAGGTGACTGTTGAACAACCCGGGTTTGAACTGCGTGGTCCATCCACACATGGACAGTCTACAGCACTCTAAGCGTATTCTCTCTCCCTTTCAATGTTCTGGATGACATTTTCATCTCTAGCTTACTTACCTTGAGAATGCAATGTAGAATACACACTACATACAAAATACGTGTTCACCGACTATTTCTGTGATTGCTAAGGCATGCTATCAATAGTGGACTATTAGGAGTTAAGTTCTAGGGGAGTCAGAACTTAGACATGAATTTTCTGCTGCACAGGGGTCAGTGCCCCTAACCCCCTACATTGTTCAAGGATCAACTGTCTATGACTAAATCTTTGCCCAAAGTAGAGCCATAGCATGGCCGTAGTGACTGGGTGGCTCGGGCCACGTAGCCCTCAACACTGGCACTGATGGTCCAGCAACACCACAAAGTGGTTAGAGCATGGAATCACAACGGATCCTAAAAGCATACCAGCAATATCATATTTAAACTTAAAAATGTATAAATATGCATCCCTCCCTTGGAAATTCACCAGGTTGCCACATCGCCATTTTATATACTAGAAGTGAAACAAGAATGCTAGAGACACTTCCAGGCTATGGAACGCAGAATCCTGCCCAATTTCTGTGCTCTTCCCCGAAATTTTATCATTACGTTGCCTGCACTCAATTTGATAGCAATTTTTTAAGCAATTTGCCATTATTAAGTCTTTCCTGAGCATTTGACTTAATTTCCATGGCAATGACAACTCTATTACTTTCATACTCACACTCCATCAGTACAGCAATATTGACCTAATTCCATAATTGCTATAACAAATATATTTTGTGTGAACAGGTTTGGGACACGCATAATCGACTCTTGAGGTGCACACAATTTCCCTGGTTGGAATAGGTGTGAGCCCCGGGGAGGATGAGGGCCTGGACTGTGCATGTTGCAGCGGGAAAGGGGAGTACTGGTTAGCACGGCAAGATGGGTAAGTGGAGGTCAGTTGGGAACACTGTGTGCTGACAAATGTATAACACATGGCTGGGGGTGGGGAGCTGATTAGTGGTGGTTGCAAATTTCTGCAGTGTTGTACCTTCAACGTGATGTCACTGCATGTGGAGTTGGGAAGAAATAAGTACAATCAGCCCTCGTGACCTATCAACACCAGCTCCAAGATGCACTGGTTAAGAGCATACTTTTGACCATGGTGATGACAAGTCTCTCCAAGTTGACCACGAAGCAAGCAAAGAGGCTCTCAAGAGTGTCCAAGGCAATGCCTCTCAGATAGATTACACTGCTCATAGTTGCAAGGACATGCTTTCATAAAATAACTTCGGCAATCGCGCTTGGTTCCTCCTCTGCTGTGTGTGTGCCTCTCTCTGCTCTCCCATCACCGTGATGACACCTGTAACCTACTCTCAGGAAAGCTCCCTGAGTCACCCGTGTCATTCCTGTGACCCCAGACGCAGAACAGATCTCCAGGAAGTGGGGAAAGGAAGCCCTGCACAGGCTCTGGACTGAATTCTGATGTGCAAAGGTGGACAGCTGGAGAAAAGGAGTTGGGAAGGAAGGAAATGGAGTCTGCCAAAGACTGAAATGGTTGCAGCCCCCCACCAAATTCGTATGTTGAAACCTGACCCCCAAAATGACAGTATTAGGAGGTGGGGCCTTCAGCAGGTGATTAGTTCATGAAGGTGGAGCCCTCATAAATGGGATTAGTGTCCTTATCAATAATGACTGAGCACTCCCTCAACCCTCCCACCAGCCAGAGGACACAGCCAGAAGACAGCTGTGCGTAAACTGGGAAGTGGACTCTCACCAGACACCACCTTGATCTTGGACTTCCCAGAGCCCAGAAGTGTGAGAGGTGACTGTGGTTGAAACCACCTGGTTTATGATACTCCTCATCTGGGAGCGTTAAAGAGTAAAACAGAGAGAGAGAGGAGCCATGGAGTTTCTGCCACACAGTCCTGGGATCTCGGTGCCCAGGTCCCTTTGTGACAGTCCACAAGGCCCCAAGCGTCATGTCCACAGCCCCTTGAAGATAGCTGGCATTTACTCTCTGGGATTTGTCAAAGACATTATTCTGCACTGGAAGTCATCAGCCCAGGGCTCCTTCCTACAGCTTACGCAACCCTAACTCAGCGCTCACCAAGAGTCAAGCATTCACCCATGCAAGGAGCTGGCCCCAGCTCTGCAGAGCGAGCAGATGGAGATTGGTGGGTGCTACTCAACATCTCCCACGTTATGTGCCACCTACTACTCCATCAAAGAACCTGGGTCTCCAATCACATGAAACCCAAAACCCACATTTTTCTGAGGAGGATATTAACGTGCTTACAAACATTCTATGGTAGCTGTCATTCACAGGACTAAGAGCACCTCACTTTTGTTGGTGCTTTATGGCACCAGTAAACAAAGAAGCAATTCTATTGGTAATCAGTGACTGTTAAAAATCTGGTGAGCATAAATATTATTATGGCCATTATTACAAAGCACGCAAATTAAAAAGAAATTGTCGTAGGTGTGGAGGTAGGGACTGTTGAAAGTATGAGAATTCTTAGAAATCCTCAGGAAGATCCTGTGACACTCCCTAAGTTCCATTCTCCATCTGCTACCTGTGTGAGCCCCTGGTTGATAACCACCAAGGACTGAATGGTCTCAAGGACCCTTCTCGTTCATCTTGGCCATTTCTACACATTCTGATTCTCTAGAGCTTGACCCTCCAGCATGTAACCAGTTTCCCCTGGCCGGTCCCCATACCTTTCCCTCCTCAGGAGATCTCCCTCTGCAGGAGGGTGGCTGAAGGCCTGAGAAGTCTCCTGGGATGAACTGGGGGTGGCAGGTGTCCTCCCACAGACTCCTGCCTGGTGAGGCTGTCACTGGCATGACCACAGCCCTCTCTAGTCCTAGGCTCCAAATCAGACCCTCTTCGCATTCTCAGAGCCCCACTGGGACCCAGACAACTGCCATTGGAACCTCCTTCCAGCCCTGCCCCCCTTCCCTTTGGTCCCAGGTGGGCTGTTCTCATGCTCTTTCCACTTCCCTAAAGAAGTCCCAGAAGACTGGATTCCTTCTGTCCCTCGTCCTCATATCTTCCTCCTGCACAAGTATTATAGGGTCCGGCATCTCCAGATGCTGTGAGACCAAGGGGCTCAAGGAAATATGATACCAGGGGACTGGGGGGGGGGGGACAGTAGTCACTACTTTCAAAATGTTATGCCACCGTACTTCAAGATGTCACTGGGGTGGGAGTGGGTGATATGCTCAGATGGGCCATAACCCACCTCTGAAGGACAAATGTCCTCTCTCCCTCTGCCCTTCACGAGGTGGAGCAGATATGGACAGAGGATCCATAGCAGGGGAGGAGACCTCTAGCAAGAGTGTCCCCCTGGGCCCCACACTTCAGAAACTGGCACAGCCACCTTTTTGTTTTGAGAACAAAACCAATTAATCTTCACAGCAGGGAAAGTGCCTTCTCATTGCAGCCTGAGAAGAAAGGAGCTAGAAGCATCTATAGGAAGAACCACAGGAGGTAAAGAGGAGCCCTCATCACCAGCCCAGGGGATTCCAAGGTGAGCAGGACAGTGGGGGAGAATGAGGGTCCTGGCCCAGAGCCTGGGAGGCCTGAGGCCTGGCCCGGCTCCCTGAAATCCCTGTGATCTCCCATGGTCTCTCTTCCTCCCTCTCTCCCTTCATGCTGCTATCACAAAACACCACACTGGGTGACTAATAAACAACAGACACCTATTTCTCACAGTTCTAGAAGCCGGACCTTGAGATGAGGGTACCTGTGCTCACATGGTGGAAGGGGGAGGAAGCTCTGTGGGGTGTCTTTTATAGGGGCACTAATCCAACTCATGGGGGCTCCATCCCCATGACCTAATCACCCCTCAAAGGTCCTGCCTCTTCATGCCATCCCATGTAGGGGTTAGGATTTCAACATGAATTTTGAGGACAGACTCACATTCAGGCCAGAGAATTCCACCACCGGATCCCCCAAATTCACATCCTTCTCACAGGAAAAATGGAATCCTTTGATCCCACCGGCTTCAGAAGTGTTAACTCAGTTGAACATCAACTTAAAAGTCCAAAGTCTCATTAAATATCATCCAGTCGAGTGTGGGTTGAGACTCAGGGTATGGTTCGTTCTGAAGCAAATTCCCCTCCAGCTGGGAATCTGTGAAATCAAAGAAGTTTTGTGTTTCCAAAGTACAGTAAGTGGAGCAGGCGTAGGACAGACATTCTCATTCCAAAAGAAATAGGAGAGAAGGAAGGGGTGACAGAAGCCAGATCAAGGTGCCAGCATAGTCGGATGAAAGCCCTCTTCCAGGACACAGACTTCTTGTTTTCTCACATGCCAAAAGAACCCGGGGGTCATTCTGGAGCCTCTTTTATGCAGCATGAATCCCAATGAAGCTCAATAATTGTTTGCATTGTTTTTATGCATTTACATATACAGTAAAACCTTGGTTTGCGAGCATAATTCATTCAGGAAACATGCATGTCATCCAAAGCACTCATATCAAAGCGAATTTCAGGAGCCATTGGCTCAGTTGTGATCATGTGACAACCAGTGTCACATACTCCCCGTACTGCAAGACATTGCTCATTTATCAAGTTAAAATTTATTAGAAATGCTTGCTCATCTTGCTTAACACTCGCAGAACAAGTTGCTCGTAATCCAAAGTTTCATTGGTGTGTGCCTATAACGTGTGTGTGTGTGTGTGTGTAATCTGGATCTGGGTTTTTTTTATTTATTAGTGTGAAGATGTATTGATTTATTAGTGTGAAGAAATAACATTTTAATGAAAATCAAGTTTGACATGTTTGTTTTTAAAATAGTATTGGGGGAGTTGGGTGTTTTTGCATCTGTCGCACCGGTTACTTTGAACAAATAAAAGCTTGCTACAGTTGCCTCCTTTATCAGAAAAGGATATTTCAGACCGTGGGATATTACTCCCTCTGCATTGAAGAACACTTTTCTAAATCTTGGGGGAAATCTCCATAGTCATTACTCCATTAGAATTTGTGTTTAATTCCTATATGCCTAAGGACCATTCTGAGGTTTTTGTTTATTTGAGTTTGTGTGTGTGTGTGTGTGTGTGTGTGTGTGTGTGTGCGTGCATACTTAAAATACACACATAAATGATTTTCTTTTCTTTTCTTTTTTTAACATTCCCAAAAATAAAAACAGGATTTTATAAGCAAGGGTAAGTGGGTAAGTGTTTCAGGGATGCCATCATTTTTAAGCAACCTAAGACATAAATCACTTAAGGTTAAATTGAAATTTTTCCTGAAGCCTTAACCTTTGAAATACTGTAATTAAATGAGCAATTTAAATGTAACATAAACAACTGAAGTTGGACAATGGGAAAGCAGGCATACCACAATCCGTATCTATGGTCATACAAAGGCAAGTTAGCATGCAAGATCGCTGAAAGGAACGCTTTATCCCTCCTAACCACCTCCCCACCCGAAAGAGAAAGCTAGACAAGTCCTGGTGTGTTTTAACTAGATAAGCAAAACTTAATGGACATTTAAAGGTTCCTTCTAGTGAACTATTCCCTTTCAAGAAGTTGAAATCCCTGGACTGTATTGACTAAAAGTTCTAAGACTTCACTTCACTCATGGAAATCTAATCATAATCAGATGGTTAGAGATGTTGGTGATTAGCACCTGACGGAATAAGTGGGGGCACAAACTTCTGTAATCTAAATTCTTGAGCTGCATGTTTTTTCTTTATCCCAACTCATTCCTTACATGTAGCCTCAGCCTTCTCAGTATTTGAGTCGTTGGTTTAGCAGAAATGAGGAAAAACAATCACTTTGTAGTCAACCTGTATATGGTTTGCTCTATGGTAAATACTGGTAAACAATGGTCAATAAATAGTTTTCTATTCTTTCAAACATATTATGAGTTCTTTTTCTTCTTAAAATTTTTTCTATTTTCTATATGATCTATAGGAAATGTTTTACTTTTCTGACCAAGAAATTTTAAATAAAAATCTGTAAAACAAAAGAAAAAAGCCAAAAATTTCCGGGGGGAGGTCAACAAAGATATTTCACCGAAGGAGGAAAAATACAGGAAGCAATAGAATTCCTTATGTATCTGTGAATGGAGGTAATTTTGTGTCCTGAGGACAATGGTGTCTAAGAATCTTGGAACCTCCGAGTCAAAAGGGTTCTTATGAATCCCTAGGTCCATGCCTAACTATGGTCTGAATCTTCTCTTTATGAGATAAAAGTTGAATTAGATTTTCCAATGAGGAGTGCTAAGGTGGGAGGCTCTCTGCCTTGCCCAATGGGGTAAAACCAAGGGCCATGGCCTGGACATTGAGTATGGACACTGATCCATAAAGATAAGACAGAGGAATCATCCTCACTGGGTGTGCTCATATTCCCAGGTGTCCCCATATTCCCAGACATGCCAAGTACATCACAGGTGCTCAATAAATACTGCCTGTGGAATGAGTTACGGCAAAGGGACTAAGACTGATTCAGAGCAGGAACAGAGTTATCAGTGACTGACTATGTATGGATGTCCCCCAAGTATGGTGGCCAGTCCATGCCCCACAGCATCCAAAGGGATGTGACAACTCATGGCTAATACCCTAGTACAAGGAACAGACCCCAGGTACTTGAAGGAAGCAGATCTTATAGGTTCAGATGAAGTGGAAACACCGTTCCTTGGTGTGAGCCAAAAAAAGGGTGGGAGATATGAAAAGTGTCTTCACGGCCACTCCCCTGCTCAATGTCAGTTCCCAAGCCCTAAGTAATTGAGCTGACAAGAGGTAAGACAGTGCTGATCACATGAGTTCGCTGAAGTCTTATGTACCTGTGACCCAATCAAGGAAGTTCTTGCCCAAGGAAGTGGGAGTAGTGTTGGCTTCACAGTGCAGGGGCTCAAACTCTGTCTTGGATGCCTTCTCATCTCCTTCTACTTCCTGGCGATGCTTCTCTCTGCACTTGGGCCTCATTCTCTTCCTGTAGATAGTCTTCTCCCATGCTGTGGGGAAGATGGTGCCTGGCCACTAAAGAGTCACGTCCTTCTAACCCCGTGGCCCAAGAGCCAAAGGCAGTCCCCCCAGCTATACCCAGCAGACAAATCCCAGGAAGCAACTCTGATTGGCCCAACTAGAATCACATGTTCGTGCCTGAACCCATCACCGTGGCCAGAGGGATGGAGGCTTCCAAACAGCCAGTCCCAGTCAGTTGCCCTCTCCTCAAGCAGTGGATAAGCTCATGGCTAGTTCTGCCATTGACAGCCCATCCAGAACCATCTGGAATTGAGTAGTGGGAGGAGGTTTCTGGAAGAAAACAGGGTTCCCTGCAGCCCTAACCAATACATATCTTTGACAAATCCAAACTGCTCTTTCTACCTGTGTCCACCTCCCCTGTCACTGCCTCAGCCCTCTATTCTATATATGAATCGTGTCCATCTTTTCCATGTTCCATCTTTCCCAAAGTTCAATCACGGGCCTATTAATTAGACCTGTTCCTCACCGTGCTTCAGTGCTTGTGGTTCTGTGACACAGGGCTGCGGGGGAAAAGCAGCCAAAGAGGACTAATTAAGACTCAGAGTGCTTTCAATAACGTACATGGAAATGAACAAATTAACTGATGATGCCAAAAAGGCAATATTGCCCCAGTGGGGATTCCGCATATGAAGATAGCATTAAGGAGTTGAATGATGAGTGGTATTCAGTCCCATTACCTCTGAGGTGTCAGACTTGTAGCAGGAAAATGTCATAAGATGTTGGAAGACAAAACAAACTGAAGTGAAGAAAGCCCTACTTGGGGAAGCTGAATGAAGGAAACAGTGAGAAACTGAGTTGGAGAGGTTTTGCTTGCACTTAGAGGGACAAGTCCCAGTGAAGACAGGGACAAGTCCCTGTTATTGCCGACCGGTCTTTGCAAACACATGACATCTTCCGTTTGGCTTAGGTAATACTGAGGAAGACAGGTCTACATGCTTCTGGAGGAAAAGGGATCCCATGGGGATATATTTAAGATGCCGGACTTCAAAATGGCATCCCACGACCATCAGCATTAATGCCACCTGGGAATTTCTTAGGAATGCAGATTCTCAAGGCCTATTCCAAACCTACTCTGGGGTGGGGGCTCAGCTAAGTGATTCTAATTCAGACTCAAGTTTAAGAACCCCTGGTCTCAGCATTAGGAGCCGGGGAGGGCGCGGAGGCTGATCCAAGCTGTGCCGATTACAGGCTGATTTGAGTCTCTTTGAAGCCTCCACTGACAAATCCTTCACCAAGTTCCTACGAGAATCCAATGAGATTGCTGAGCCACTGAAAAAGTGGAGAGGTGGGGCGCCTGGGTGGCTCGGTTGGTTGAGCATCCAACGTAAGCTCAGGCCACAATCTCATGGCTTGTAAGTTCGAGCCACATGTCAGGCTCTATGCTGACAAACAGCTCAGAGCCTGGAGCCTGCTTCAGACTCTCTATCTCCCTCTCTCTCTCTCTCTGCCCCTCCCCCCTCCCCCGCTAATGCTCTGTCTCTCAAATATAAATAACCCTTAAAAAATTTTTAAACAAAGAAAAAGTGGAGGCTGGCACAAATGTGATCAATTATAATGATTCCTTCAGATACAGATGGCTCAGGTAAACCGGGGATCCCGACTTGGAGGCGCTGGGGGAGACGGTACAAAGGTGAATAACAGATGTGGCATGAAACTTGGGTTTCTGGAAAACACTGCAAGTTTACTTCCCAAACAAAGGGTCTTATAAAAGGTTTTCTGGCTCTCAGCCCCATTTTCCCAGACAGCTTTCTGATGAGTTAAGCGTAAAGGTATCAGAAGAAGCTGGTTCTCATTTCCCTTTAAATTCGGGGAGCGTAAAGATGAAAAGCACTGGGGCTGGAGAGAGCCCTCTGCTGAAGCCCCACCACAACTGAAATGGCTCCAGGTGCTCAGCCCTGGGACGTGTGGTTGGGCCCTGGGACGTCCAGGCAAAGGCCAAATCCCCAGAGAGCCAACCACAGGGGAAGACAAGGCCACGCTGCACCTTCCAAGATGGTGGCCTTGAATGCCTAGAGAAGAGAAAGATGAGGTCTGAGCAGATGATAACTATGTGCTCTCCCCCACCCCAGAATGAATGACTAACGAGAGGGTAAAAGGAATATTAAAAACATCCATGGGGGCGGGGAGAAGCTCAAGAGTAGATGTGCAGCTTGGTGGCAGGAGGGGAGAAAGCATGGGCAGAATCTCACTTTCCTTGGATGTTGACGTGTAAGTGTCAGAGATTTCCTTTTGTAATGTTTATTTACTTGTGAGAGAGAGAGCAGGGAGGGGGGGCACAGAGAGAGGGAGACAGAGAATCCCAGGCAGACTTCCCGCTGTCAGCACAGAGCTCGATGCAGGGCTCGAACCCATGAGCTGTGAGATCATGACCTAAGCCAAACTCAAAAGTCAGACGCTTAACTGACTGAGCCACCCAGGTGCCCCGAGCTTCAGAGGTGTCTTAACTGAAGGTCTCCTCACAGGATGTTGGAGACTGAGAGGATTCTGGGATCTCCACACCCACTATACCCCTTCCTTCCAGATGAGAAACTGACTCTACAATGAAAGGCTCAGTTCCGATGCAAGTCCTGGCAGCTTCAGGATTTGGGGCCCCTGGCTGACCAATCTGGATGAGTACCCCAAAGGCCAGGGTCTAAGGTGCTTTCTGCCTTATCTTTTCCTTACGGGCCAGCTCTGATGAGGAAAGAGCTCAAAGCAAATACTTGTGGGTAAATACCAAGCCCCTTGTGAGCAATATGGTCAAGAGCAAGGATGCTGACTTCACTGCAGTATCACACTGCAGATCGGTATCTCCAGGAAGCATGGAGGGCATGTCAGACGCATTACAGAAGGTCCTGGCAGGGACTTGAATAAGCCTATGGCTTCCTCACTCCTACGCACTTGTTCTGACTATGAACAAAAGTGGCTTTCAGATGTATTTGGGTGGGGAAACCTGGGTAACCAGAAGAACCAATGTAATGAGAGACCTCAATGTCATCACCAAGTCTTTGCCTCATATTAGCATACCATGGGGAGAGGAAGGGGGAAAGAGAGCGGGGCAGTGTGAAGGACACAGATCAAGGGAGACTACTGAATACTGAAAACGAGCCATGGACTGAAGAGGGAGGGGGAGGGCAGGAGGGGGTGATGGTCATGGTGGGGGGCACTTGTGGGGAGAAGCACTGGGTGTTATATGGAAACCAATTTGATGATAAACTACTAAAAAATTAAAAAAAGAAAAATATTTAGATAAAAGTTTATTTATTTTTTTTTAATGTTGATTTATTTTTGAGAGAGGGAAAGACAGAGCATGAATGGTGGAGGGGCAGAGAGAGAGGGAGACACAGAATCTGAAATGGGCTCCAGACTCTAAGCTGTCAGCACAGAGCCCAAGGCGGGGTTCGAACCCGTGCACTGTGAGATCATGACATGAACCAAAGTCAGACGCTTAACAGACAGAGCCACCCAGGCGCCCCTAGATAAAATTTTAAAGTAAATCATGCCTTTCCCTTCTCCTTTAAGATCTGACCGGTTCTCAATCTCTCCACACCCCCACCTCCTTCCAAACCTCTGCTCACCTTACATGTCCAATATGCTACTCCTGCTGCGGCTTGCAACAGCCTCGCTCTGGAACAAGGGCAAAGGGGTTGGCACTTCCAAGTCCAAGGTCTGTGCTTGAAGTACGGTGACAAGCTACACAGCACCACATGGGATCACCGGCATGAAAAAAACAATGACCCCAGAGGCCACCTCGGATGAGGAAAGAGATTTGTTTGAACGACCTGCCCCAGAAAGCTCTGTGATTGTTAAGTGATTTACCAAAGCTGAATGTGTGTAAGAGAGTTTCTGGGCTGCCTTTGAAGGAGGTGATTAGTTTTCCAGACTAATTGCCAGTCTCTGCACTGACACACAAACATATACACACGTGCGGAGCGGTGTCTTAACAAAGGCTTGGCCCATCTATCAGAGCTGAGCCTGTTCTTGGCGAGCTAATTGACCATGCATAGATTTCCTATCGAAAATGACAACAAAACAAAAAAGGATGTAGAAGGGAAGAAGATAGTTTTTTCAATGAATGATTAACCCAAGGATGTTTCTTTAAGGGAAGGTAGGGGACGGAGGAAGAGGTTCAGTTGCCAATATTCCCAGTATTTGTGAGACATAAATGCAGAGATATGCAACCAGAAATGTTCCAGACTGACATTCAAGGCTCTCCCAAATACTACCTCTTTATCGCTTCCCAACAAGATGTGAACCTACGATCCAGCCAGACCAGGTGTGTTCTATTCCTAGAACATACTTCCTTCCTGTCTTCCTTTGAGTATGTTATGCCTTGGATTTCTCTTTTGCCATTACCTCTGTTTGCTGAAACACAACCAACGTTTTAAGGCATGAGACGTTCCCTCAGCCATCTCCTTCCACATGCAACCCTTTCCTTCTTTGTGCTCCAGTCACACCTTGTTTAGATGTCTCTTTTGACCTTGAATTTTATCTTTTGTTGTAGTTGTAGTGGACACCCCCCACCACATTGGGCTATAAACCACTGGAAGATGGGAGCAGTAAGGAGTGTCTTATTCAGCATCTTCATGTCAAGTTTTCTCTATAAGGATCCCACAAAGATGACATTCAGGTCATCTAATTTCTCTGAATGTCTATGACATTTTTCTATACTTGATTAAATTCAATTGCATAAAACGGATCAATGAATCCTGGCTCTTCTAGGTGGTTGACTCATCCTTTCATTTACTTAAAAAGCATTCATCAGATGCTGAATCTCTTCTCAGGGCTGTGCTCAGCCCTGGGAAGTGAGTAAAATATGTGTATTCACCTCCTGGGCCTGCTGTACCAAAGCACCTTATACTGGGTGGCTTAAAGCACAAAAAGGTATAGACTCACAGTTCTAGGGGCTGGGAGTCTAAAATCAAAGTGTCCTCGGGGTTGGTTCCTTTCAAGAGCTGTGAGACAAGGATCTGTCCCAGGCTTCTCTTCTTGGCCTGTAGATGGCCACCCCTTTCTTGTGTCTTCACATCCTTTTCCCCAGTATGTCTGTGTCCAATTCTCCTCTTCTAATAAGGAAACCAGCCATCTGGATTTGAGCCCTCTATAATCATCTCATTTTAACTCAATTACCTTTTTAAAGACCCTGAGACCAAATATGGTTACATTCTGGGGAACTGGGAGTGAGGACTTCAACATATGAATCGCTGAGGGGGAGATGACTCAGCCCATACCAGTATGATTGTTGTCTTCACAGATGTTATCTTCTGCAGGAAGCTAGAGACAAGGAAACCGGCAATTATAACGTAGTGTGATGAATGCACAGTGACAGAAGAGATAAAGGAGAGTATGAGTGGATGCACATTTAATCCAGGCTTGGGGTTGGGATGGGCAAAGCTACCCAGAGAAAGTGATGTATAGGCTGAGACCACTGTCCTCTGAAGAAATTATAGAAAGTAGACATTTCAGGCTGCCCCAGATTCCCTCTGAGTGGTATCCACCAACCTCTTCACCCCTAACAGGAGTATGAAACACTGGAGGATGCCAATACCTGCTCCAAGGACTCTTGCCTTTGTGCCCCGAACAGTGGGAAGCACTAACATGTTGTAGCAAAGCCTTGTCTACAGTGGAGAATGTAGGTGGGGAGGAGATGCAAGCAGATAAAATCTGCTGGGTCTTAGAAGAAGAAAAGATGGCGCCATGCATGAGAAACAATGGAGATGAAGGAAATCAAGCAGATTGGAGAGATAATTAGGAGATCAAGGAGATAGCACTTGGCAATCATTTGGATGTGGAACGAGACAGGATAGGAGTGAGGAGGGCACCTTGTGTCTGGCATCCAAGTGGGAAGCACATGGCTTGTGTTTCTAGTTCTTGTATCATTTTGGAAAAGAATATAGTGAGTTCAGCTTTGAATACAATGGATGTGAACACATATACAATAGATTCAGGTGGCTGGCAATTGGATCTGAGGAGAGAGATCTGGAGCCAAGACTGGGAATGATCAGCATACGGATGTTTTGAAGGGGTAAACAAGACCATGCAGCACTGGATATGAGGACCAGACTAAAACGTTTAAGGACATAGCAGTAAGAAAGAAGAACACAAAGGAAATAATAACCATGAACAATTATTTAGCAATGTACTTTGTGCCAGGCATTGTTCCAAGTGTTCTACGTGTTTAACTAATTAAATTCTCATGACAGCCCTCTAAATCAGAGCCACAGAGAGTCTCTGGAACTTGCACAAAGGCGCCCTGCTAATAAAGGCTGGGTCTGGTCTGAGAGCCCAAGCAGGCATGCTCTTAAGCCTGTGCTCTTCACTACATTACTGTGGCCATCAACCTGAAACATGCAAGATGGTTATTTCAAGTAAGATGGAGTAGTCAGATCAATGCCAAGTGCTCCTGCTCTATAAAGACAAGACCAAAAAGGGCTCCTTGGATTCAGCAGGAAGCCAGCCATTGGTGATGTTGGCTACTGCAGTTTCCCTGGAGGGATGAGGTGAAGGCCAAGGCTTCAAGGAGGAAAGGAGAAAGGATGAGTGAGTACACACAGTTCTTTCAATAAGTTTGGCAGTGAATAGAAAGAAGTATGGGAAATAGAGCAGGAAACTGAAATCCGATCAAAGAAAATAGTTTTGTGTTTGTTGTGGGAGAGACTTGGGCATGTTTAACTGATGTTGGGAAGCAGAGACGGAGAGAGTAAAAGAGACAGTTCTGCATGAGTGAGGTCTCCAGGCTGGTAGAAGGGATGGGATCTAGAGTACAGGAGGAGGTGTTAATTTGGGCCTGGAAGAGGGACACCCTTTCCAATGAACAAGAGGAAGGGAGGAAAAGAAAGGCTCAGATGGAGAGGAGGTTATAAGCTTGCAGTGAGGAATTTGAAAATGTTTCTGTCTGATGATTTGTATTTCCTCTCTGAAAAATCAAATGAGAACACCTGTTGAGCAGATGGGTGGGGTGATGGGTACAAATGTGTGAGGAATGTCTGGGTGTTTCTTCCTCCTAGAGGGAGGAAACATGGATGATCTGTACCCCTCGTGCCTAACGCAATCACGAGACAGTGTAAATGTGCAGGACATGTTTGTGAATTGCATGTTGCGTGGCATTGTGTTGGAATTCCTGAGAATCTCAAGATGGGATCCTGCTGGAAGGAGCTTGATGAGTCTAGAATGGTCCATCCTTGTCACAACCAAGTTTTCCCTGAGGTAAAACTGAGTCTGGACAATTGAGGAATATAAACCCCACCAGGTGACCAATAAATCTCCTTCCAGTGGAGACCCAAGGGAAGAATGAGGGGGCTTCATCCCTCTCATGATAACTGGCCCTCTAGAGGGTAGCTGAATGAGGGCCACCCTTGCCACCCTGGAGTAGCAATCTTTTCAAGGGTGAACAAGAGCTGCCCGTGTTGCCCAGGCTTGGTGTTCTCCTACCAGATTAGGTCCTTCATGGTGGAAACTGGTGCAGTGCTCAGTCAACCCTCAGCAACGTTCTTGCTCAAGCATTTTGTTCAAGGACAGCCCCTCAACTGAAGTTTATCCAATCTTCATAAATGAAATGCACAACCTCCACAACATTTAACGGCACATGGTCTTGGAGGGTCCCTCCTCTAAAATACTCATCCAACAGATCACAAGACTGGAGCCCTCAGCCCTGCTCTTTCATCAGGAGCAAACCCTAGGTGAGACAGCAGTCTTATTGGTCATTGATCTATGCTATTTCTTCTTGTTCACAATTTGGCGACGCGAATCGTGAGCTCTGAGCACCCTAAAGAAACCCATCACAAAGCCAGCATGGCTCAGACAGTGTAGATATGACAAAGAGGTGGTATTCCTGCTGCCCTCCCAGAGGTCAACCACAGCATCACTAGAATCTGGTGGTGTGGACTGGAGCCTTGATAAGAAAGTAAGACTGGCGCTGGGTCATCTTTTGGACTCAGATACAAATACCTGATGTAGCTTCAGTGACTGGGATACACACTCTCTGTCAGCAGAGCAAGAAGGATGTACGTCCTCGGCTATGTAAGTGCATGGTTTTATCACTGTGGTCACAAGGGCCATCCAGAAACAACTGAAGTCAGAAAACTGGCATCTGAAACACAGTTAATGGAGACTCTACAAAGCAAAGTGGATTGGCCTCAATAACTCTGACCAACAAACCAATTCACTTGGTTTTCAGAGAATACAATGTGCCGCTCAGCCCTTCTCAGGTCCCAAAACCGGAAGGCCAGCTTGCACAAAACTACACAGTTGGCAGAAGTCAGTTGCTCTTTTCACCTACTCTGAAATATTCCTGGCCAAGACCATTGTGTAGGACTCTCCAACATCAGCAATACAGTTGTCCATGCCCTACAACAGACACAAACTTCTTTGAAAGGAAAAATAAATATTTGCGCCATCCACCACTGCTCCTATGAAACAACATGGCTGTCCTCGGGATGAGAACAGAGTCAGGCTGTTTCTATAAATGAACAGCCGTTATATGGCCTCCATGTCCAATATTTACTGTAGCACTGTCGGACCTGATTTGACTGTTTTAAAAATGGGGGGGCGGGGAGAAATCCATGGGCCAAGGGGTACCTGGGTGGCTCAGTCAGGTAATCATCCGCCTCTTGATTTTGGCTCAGGTCATGTTCTAACGGTTCATGAGATAGAGCCTCGCATCAGACCGTGCACTGACAGCATGGAGCCTGCTTGGGATTCTCTCTCTTCCTCTCTCTCTGCCCCTTCTTCACTTGTTCTCTCTCATTCTCTCTCTCTCTCTCTCTCTCTCTCTCTCTCTCTCTCTCTATCTCTTTAGATATATATAGATAGATAGATAGATAGATAGATAGATAGATAGATAGATATATCTATATATATATATAGATATATATAGATATAGATATAGATATATATATCTTCCTCTCTCTCTCAAAAGTAAATAAACCTAAAAAAATATTTTTTAAACCCATGGGTCAAATCTTCCCATCCCTCCAAACACACATAAGTACACAGAATTAAATTTTTCTTCCTAAGAGATTTATGAGGTTCCTGGGGCTCATCAATGAACCCTTAGGGTAGCTTAGCCAGGGAGAAAATGCTTGCCCCTTAAGCATATACATTTTGCTTTAATGAACAGGTAATATCCACACTCCAAACAGAAAATGCAATCCATCAGTTAGTCAACATGTAAGAAAAGTAGTCCCAGGTATTAGTCACCTCACGCAAGGCTGCTGCGTAACAAACAACCTCTCAGGGGCTCAGGGCTTTCAGCAACACAGAGCCCTCCTGGCTTCTGGTCCCTGTGCTTCATGAGTCAGCTACTCCTTGCTCCTCCCTTTATCCATTGAGATCCATTGAGGCGGAAGTCACAGTCCTGCTCTGGACAACACTGATCTTACTGCAGAGGCAAAAGAAGGGTGATTGAACCTCATGAGGTTCTTTAAAGCCTCCACGTGAGTGCAGATACCCCACTTCTGTCCATATTCCATTGCCCTGACCTGTAACATGGTCAGAGCTGCCGTTGATATGGCGGGACATGGTCTCCTCTCACAGGGCATGAGGACTGGGGGTGCCATGGAATGTAACCTGCTGGGGTTGGGCCCAGTAGAGATGGGCAGCAGATATTGTGATACATACAGCCATAGAGTCTACCATACCAGGGGCCCTGCCAGTCTCTCACAAGCTCCGACTTTGATACAAGGCAAAAAAACAGAAAGAAAGCAAATCTACCCCCGTAACCAACACCCATCCAAACACTTTCCCTGAATGAGAATTTAATGGTCCATGACCCTTGGGTCTGAGAGTCATGGTCTAGGACGGGAAGAAATTTGACTATTAAAGATACTGTCTATTCGCTAGTCAGCATCCTGGAGTAAAGGATCTATTGGCCTGAAAAGCTCCTGTTCTACTTTATAGTTCGTGGCTGGGATGAAACTGGGTGCTTGCTAGAAAACTGATCGGCTTCTTCTACCATGTGACAAGACTGTGGAAATAGACAGGATTTTCATCTGGCCTCACTTAGCAAAATGCATTAAGAGTTAAATGTGGGGCACCTGGGTGGCTCAGTCTGTTAAACGTCTGACTTTGGCTCAGGATGTGATCTCCTGATGTGTGGGTTCGAGCCCCATGTCAGGCTCGGTGCCAACAGCTCAGAGCCTGGAGCCTGCTTCAGATTCTCTGTCTCCCTCTCTCTCTTCCCCTCCCCCACTCACACTCTGTCATTCTCTCTGCCTTTGAAAAATAAAGAAACATTAAAAAAATGTTTTCATTAAAAAATAGTTAAATGTATAACTTCATAGTTCTAGTTGGATTATGTCCTCTCATTTTCTATATGGTTTCTTTCTGTTCTCTAAGACTTCATTTAAAATATTTTTTTAGGGCCTCCTATCTGGTTAAGTCAGAAAAGCATGCAACTCTTGATCTCGGGGTTGTGAGTTTGGGCCCCACATTGGGTGTAGAGATTACTTAAAAATAAAATCTTTAAAAATGTTAATGATTTATTAAAAATAAATTAAAATTAAAAGTTTTTATCAATTATTTGTAAAATTATTTCTTTAATTATGAATATTTTTGAAGCTTTTTTCCCTAGTTGGAAAGTGAGCAGGCTTAATACAGAAAACAACAGAAGCAGAAAGAAGAATTACTTGTAACATCACCTCTTCCCCCCCAACAAAAATGACCTCGATAACATTTCCATATATTCCTTCCAATATTATATGTGTGTCTATTTACATGTAAACATGTATAAGATACATTTTGTTTTTATTTATATTTATTTTTTGAGAGAGACACAGAGAGCATGATCGAGGGAAAGCGGCAACTTCCAAACTCAGCACAGAACCTAACGCAAGGCTTGATCTCATGACACTGGGATCATGACCTGAGCTGAGATCAAGAGGCAGATGCTCAACCAACCGAAACCCCCATGTGCCCTGATATTTTTATATTTAAATATATATTCAACTAAGAGAATAAAATCACTTCCATTTCTCTTTTCCTCCAAATTCTCCAAAGGAGATTGGGGCCATTATGGATCCTAGGATCTAGATGGAATGGTGTCTCTTCCCAATGTCAATTTTAAAGTCATCACTGGCTATTTGTGTGGCTGAGGAAGTAGCCACTCAGAACTATGGTGAAGCTGCTTTTTATGTGCTTTTGAATAATTTGGTCTTGACCTAATGTTTTACAATATTAATAAAGTCTCACTTTATGCTCAATACAATAAATAATCCTAGGCCACCAAAATGAAAAAAGGAAAGAAAGAAAAACAAAAACATGTCATCGAGAATTGTTCAAGTTCAAAGCCAGCGGCCTGGGAAGAGTGCGACTGTGTGCACCTGTTGTTTGGAGGCCATTGGCTAGAAAACAGTGACAGGTCCCTCCTTTCCCTGGGTCTGTGGGCCTGGGTGCCCCACCACCCTGTGCGTGCATGAGAACTTTCTCCAGGTAGTCTGATGGCTCTCAAACTATTATTCCAATATTCTCTAGTGTTGCAATTTCAAATGCCTTTTTAGGTCCTGTAACAGTGTCACTCAAAAGCATTCATAAGTCACTATACAAGGGCCAGGGCAAAACACACATCCCCAGATCAATTACTCAGAGTAGAAGTTAAAGGTAGTAAAGCAGCGCGGTAGGTCATGCTGTTGATTTAGGAGCGCTAGGCAGAAATGCAGGCATGCGTGCACCACAAGTTAGGGACAGCAGCTCTGTTTGTCAAAGCCAAACATCGGACAGAGCCCAAACGTCCATGAGCAGCACGGGGAAACCGAATGACGGGTGCTCCCCCAGAGGAGCTCTGATTCACCAGGGAATGGACCCCAGCTGCACTTCCTGGAGCAGAAGCTGGACCCACAATCAAATACGTGTCCATGAGATCCGTTAGGTCATGTTCGAGAAAGAGGGCAAGATCAAACCAGAGCACTTGGGAAGGCATTTTGGGGGTGTGTGTGAAAATACACAGAAAAGCAAATGATGCCTAATAAAAACCAGGGCGGTGGTTCTGTGAGGAAGGAGGGTGGATACATTCTAGTTGCCCGGTGTGTGCCTTGTGACGAAGCACGAAGTTACACATCTTTGTGCCTTGTGCTGTCTGTCCCCGTGTTCTATTCTACCACATAAAAGGCTACAGAAACCAGTGTGGCAGGGTTCTGTCCCACATCGTGAATGTTTCTGTTCCCTGTGATGATCCTTCCCTCCCTTCTCTCACGTTGCCCCCCAAGGGGCACGCCCCACAGCCTACCACAGATCGAGAACATAGATTCAAGGTGCCGGAGAAGAAGATGGATTTTAAGGCCAGCTTCTCCCCTGCCGGAGGCGAGATAAAATTGAGGCTGGGGGTGGAGGAAGGGAGGAAGTATCTGGGAATCAGGGGGAGGGGGAGGGAAGACCCTCCTTAACAGAGGTCCAAGAGGAAGAATAGAGGGGTCCACAAAGCCCTTGAAGAGTGGTCTTCACTACACATGGACCCACCACCCACAGAAGACGTCCTGACTGCAAGGGTCCAGCTCATGTAGGAAGGCTCTGTGCACTCTCTTCAACAGTGGGGAAGACACCTGCAATTGGAGACGGGGACAAAAGGGAGAGTGGCTGAGGTGGACCCAACTGGAAGCCATGGAGATGTCTGCATCGGCAGAAGCCATGGAGAACCATCTCACTGTGACGTTCTGCCCCATGAGTGCCAAGAATGCCACTAGAACCAGGGAATTAGCTCTCGATCCCCACCTCCTTGTTTTCATGGACACAACTCTAAACTTTCGACCAGGCTTATTTTGAATTTTCCTTGAGTTTGTTTGTTTATATATTTAGAGGAGAAGAGCGCATGAAGAGGGGAGGGGTGGAGAAAGAGGGAGAGAGGGAATCCTAAGCAGGCTCTACACTGTCAGCATAGAGCCCGATGCAGGGCTCAATCTCATGAACCAGGAGATCATGACCTGAGCCAAAATCTTTTTAAGGTGATTTAATTATTTTGAGAGAGTGTGTGGGTGGGGGAGGGGCAGAGAGAGAAAGAGAAAGAGAGAGAGAGAGAGAGAGAGAGAGAGAGAGAGAGAGAGAGAGAGAATCCCAAGCAGGCTCCTCACTGTCAGCCCAGAGCATGATGCGGAGCTCAAATTCACAAACCGTGACATCCTGCCTTGAACCAAAATCAAGAGTTGGATGCTTAACAGACTGAGCCACCCAGGCACCCCTCCACCTGGCTTATTTGTAACATTGTGTCTTTCCCAAACTCAGAAGAACATCTGCATTCTGCTTTCAAAACTATTTACAATAGTAATTGAATCTTCACTCTGTGTTTCAATGACTTTAGCGCCGCCTGTCATGTTCTTTGTGCCCACTTTGGTCATGTGTGGATTCTTGATCATGATATACACTTTGCGTGGCTGACACACATTTTTTATCATTTTCTGAGCACATGTTGGTGGGCTGTGATATCCCTGAGTCATTGTCCATCTGGAGATGCCTCCCTAGTGACTTCACCCATGAACGTAATTGCAACCATAACTCCGTTTTCCATCAGAACTGTGTCGGTGATTTGCCCTTGTTGTCTTCTACTTAAGGCTGTGAAAGCAAGCTTAACTTTCTGTGCTTTTGTGGTTAGCTTGCTCTTTCCAGAAAATGCACGGGTGATTATTTGTTCAGAGTTCAAGAACTTCACCTTGACTATTTCTAGGTGTTGGTCTATTTCCGTTCTTTCCTCCTGGGACTTGGGGAGTGTTTTGATCTGCAAATAGACACAGGTGTTTCTCCAGCTCAGAACTGCTTTATCCTGTAATTTCTTTGGCTGCCACTCCTGTCCCTGTGCTCTGTTCTCTCACTCAGTGACACAGGTTTTCAGAACACAGGTTTCACTGTCTGTCCCCCAAACTATCTTCACTTTAGTGAGCTGTGTATTTTCTTCCATATATTTTTGTCAGAGGGAAATTCCAGCCACCTGGCAGGACACAAGGGGACAAGTGTTACTTTCAGCCCCAAGAACAGACTGTTACAATATGAGCAACGCATGATCAGCCCGTGGCTGGGCTGACTGTCAGAGACTCCTGAACAGCCTGTGTTCTTACACTCTTGCATATTCATTATATATCTGGCATCCGACCTCCAAAGCACAGCCCAGAAAAAAAAATCAGAAGCGGGCTCTCTGCTGGAGAAATATCATCCAAATGCCCACAATTACCACTTGCTTCTCTGCAGGGGGGCCAAGATTGGGAAGACCCCAGCCAGTTACTCACTGGCCATCCAAGCAAGTGATGCACAGAACGGCTCCTCCAATGCCCCCATGTAAAAAATGAACAGAGAAGTCAGCTTTGGCTGGATTTTAGGATTGACCTCCAAATCATGTGAATTAGAGTGATTCCAGGGAACTGTAATCCTGTCTATCATTCCAAAGACAGGAGCGGATTAAGGGCAAATACATTCTTACTTTGGATCATTTTCTGAAATACCTTACCACAGTCTCTTATCTCTTTAAGGGTCTCCTTGTTGCAGACTTTCGATCATTAGGAAGTTCTGTCGCCCAACGCCCGACGCAGAGCAAACACCGGGCTTCACAGGTGGCCCCGCGGGTGGTAAGCTTCTGAGATCTACGTGACTTTCTAACTGTCCTCTTTATCCATAGAGGTGTCTCATGTCCTCTCTGGGAAAGGATATGGTATAAAGTATAAAGATCTCTGCAACCAAAAGCCTCGGTTTCACAAGCTTGTCAATACAAATGTCTTCACGTTAATGTTAGCACTTACATCTCGGTACTTAAATCTTGATAGAGTTCAGTTCTCACCAATTCACATGGCAAATCTAGTTCTCTCGATGAATTAAGCAAGCGTTTTAGCCTGTGCTCTCCCAAAAGGCAGAGCCCGAGGCAAGGGCTTACGTGCAGGTATTTTATTTCAGGAAGTCATCCCAAGGAATAGGCATATAATCCAGAGGCAGTCAGCAAAGCCACACCATGGCTGGGATTTGAAGCTGATCAACCACCGCAAGAAACAGGCTCTGAGCTCAGAGCTTGGCCACGTGAATGCGCCTCAAAGTTGTTTGTCCCAGGAGGGACAGAGGTAGCCTTTCCTCTGCCCTAGTCGTCAAGTGCGGTCCCACAGGAGGGTTCCCCACACGCTTCCAGGATCACCTAGGTGCACGCATTAGAATGGCTACATGGCATCTCCAGGCTTTGGGCAAGAAGGCAAGAGATGCCTGGTACCACCCAGGCGAGGTGCTGCCAGGTTACAGCTGCCAGCAGCTGGTTACCATGGCGACAGCCAGACTAAAATGCAGCCAGAGAGGCAGCAAAGGAAAGCGTAAGGTGGGGCGGGTCATCCCCACTGGGCATTTGCAAGGCGTGGGGCTCCCACGGTTTACTCTTCCATGTTTTACACGTGCACAGCCAGAGCTGTGTAGCCACTGGCTATAAAGAGGACCTGCCCCCTGTATGTTGGGAAAGAGGTGGAGGAGAAAGACATAGACAAAGAGAGAGATGGAGAGAGGTACTTCCAGTTAATAAAGTTAGATGGATGGAACATTTTTCAAAAAACAAATATACATGTAATAGAAAGATAAAAAGTACTCTTCCGGACACATTTAGACTTACCAACTCTTTTAACTCTGCTGGAAAAATGTGGGAAGTAGGAATATTATCTCCATTCTACAGATGAGGAAGGCAAGTTTCTGTGGACTGGTGCTTCTGGGCTTCAGCACTAGAGAGTAGCCAAGTGAAGGTTCAGGATCCGGAATATCGATGTTAAACCAACTGCATTATATATCACTCAAGACGCTGGGTGTTTTGGATTCTAACTTTCACCAAATCTATCAATGTAATTATTCTCTCCAACAAACTGGCTTGAATATTTTTTTCTTATTTCGTTGGTTGGTTTTATTTTCACTTTTGTGAAAGCTTCAGGTTTTCTTTCCAGGCAACTGGTAATTGATGCTTTGATGTGAATATGCAAATAAAAGCATGGGGGTGGGGGGAGCCACTGGGTGGCTCAGTCAGCTGAGCATCTGACTCTTGATTTTGGCTCTGGTCAGGATCTCACAGTTCATGGGTCCACGCCCTGTGTCGGGATTCTCCTATCTTCCCCTGTACCTCTTTCTCTGCCCCTCCCTGGCTCTCTCTCTCTCAAAATAAACAAACTTTTTTAAAAAAGAAAATATAAATATGGCAGGGATGGCTTTTGGTAATTCGTAGCCTAAACTGATACAGGCTAGCCCCTCCCTTGCCAAAACCAATAGAAATCTGCATACAATAGAAGTGTAACAATGTAATGCAGAGGTAGGTTCAAAACCAAGAACGGAAAATCCTCAACCATCAAATAGAATGAGAAAATTAACAATAGGATGGAAAACCAAGTTGACTCCACAGGGAACTACTGGGTTTCTTCCCCAGATTATAAGAGTTCTGTTCGAACTCCTATGTGGGGACAGGGCATATGAGCTCAGGCTGAGAAAAGTTGGAGAATTCCAATCGAACTACGTGCATGAAGTCCAGAGATTCAAAGAACTGCCTCATCCTTAAATAGGAAACTGATGAATTCCATCTACCTTCCTAGGAGTCTACAGGGAGTTTACTCTCTACGGATGCTTTGGGAAAGGAAATTACCTATAAAATACCCAAATCTCAGACAAGTTCATCACAACAGTGTGAAATTAAATGACATTATTTGAAAAATAGAGGAATCACAAGCCAAATGTTTGGCCTACAAAATTTGACCCCCTAAATGGCATCAACAGGAAATATATATATGTATATGTATATATAACTGCTCAAAGGAGAAAAGTTTGCCACCTACAGTACAAATAAGTCATCCCTGATTGGTATACATAGACAATACACGGTTGCCAAAATATAAGAAAAATGAACCGCATTGAGGATGAATCAGCAGATCTGTCTTTATGAAGACTCCCAAGAACTGCATAGAATGGAGAAGAAAGAAAATGTGAAATAGGTAGATTTCAAATGATCTAAGAGGTAATAGTTTCAAGAGAAAGTATAATGAAGAACAGACCAGTATAAAAAAGGGAGAAGCATGTTTGGAAAGGCGATAATAGAACTTCTGGAAAAGAAACATGAAAAGGAAAATCATAAATATTTAAAGCTCAGCGGATGGGTTACACAGAGAATTGTGGGGAGGGGAAGGTTGTAGCGATAATTGGTAAACTGGAAGATAGAAAAAAACAGAATGCACTGAAAATAGAGGGATGGAAAATTTGAAATGTAGTTTAAGAGCCACAGAGGACAACATATAAGAATTAACAATGGGGTTGCCTGGGTGGCTCAGTCGGTTAAGCATCCAGCTTTGGCTCAGGTCATGATCTCATGGTTCAAGCCCCACATCGGGCTCTGTGGTGACAGCTCAGAGCCTGGAGCCTGCTTCAGATTCTGTGTCTCCCTCTCTCTCTGACCCTCCCCTGCTCACACTGTCTCTGTCTCTCAAAAAAAAAAAAAAAACATTTAAAAATTAACAAAAAAAAAAAGAATTAACAACGCACAAACACGTATTTGGAATTCCAGAAGGGCCAGAATGAGGGAGGAAGACAATACTCCAAGAATTTGCGATTGAAAATTTTCTAGAATTAGTGTGAGTTTTTAGATTAATGTTCCAACATCCAGACTGACCTTTAAAAAGAGAAAAATCCTTACAAAAATCAGGGAAGAAAAGAATATCTAAAGCTGAAATTATAAACAGTGCTGTCTTCTCATCAACAATAGAAGATACAAGAAGACCACAGAATTACAGTTTTACAGGGCTGAGGGAAAATAAGGGTTAGTGTAGGATTCTTCAGGGAGATGCGACACTTTTAAGAATGAAGGGAACAAAACTATAAAACTCTGAAAACTAAGAATGAAGGGGACAGAGAAACATTTACAGGTAAAGTCAGAGCAACACAACAACTTGTGTTGTATGTCAGCAATGAATCATGGGATGCTACTCCCGAAGCCAAGAGCACACTATATACACTGTGTGTTAGCTAACTTGACAATGAATTATATTGAAACAATAAATAAATATTTTTTAAAAAAGAAGTAGATTCAGATGTGCAGTAAAAGTTGGTTAAATGCTAATCTGTGTCATCAAGGCAATGGCTACTTTCCTGTATATTTGAAATTATTTTATGATAGAAACCAATGAGCATGATGGGAAGTGTAGAAAGGGAGAGATCATAGAGACTCATGACTAGGGATCTTGACGTGAGAGTTACCAATATTGATTATTGTTTTGCAGTTCATTGTCAACAGCCTACTGGGGGTGTGTAGGATTCTCCCAAGCATCTCCCAAGCAGGTCCCAAAATCAGAAGGCCTTCCTGTGGTTTTTGTTGAAAACCAGCTTTCAATTTCATAGACATTCATTTTCATGTATGTACGGAGCCTATTTTCTAGATTCTAATCTCTGAAGAGAATTTCTCTGATCAATACAAGTTAAGTTGTAAACCCAAATCATGGATAGTGATAAATCATGGATATTAGATAAATCTGTTTGTCATCCAAACCAGTCCCATGCCACAAACTTCTAATATGCATGTGTGTCAAACTACCCAAAGATATATGAGCTTAAAATAATGATAACACTTATTTGGCCCTCGACTCTGTAACCAGGCAGGACTAGGTGGGAATAGTTTTCTCTGCTCCACTCAGGGTCAACAGGTGGCTTGAAGACTGGGAGCTGGAAACATCCGAAGGCTCATTCACTTGTGTCTAGTAGTTGAGAATAGCCATTGGCTAAGGCTTCAGTTGAGAGTTTGGGCTTCCAATGGCCTCTCCTTGCTGCCTGGGCTTCCTTATAACATGGTGGTTAGATCCACTGACAAGACTCTCAAAAGAACTAGGCCCACATTACCATTTATGACCTAGTTTTTGAAGTCCTGTTACACCTTTTCCCCCATGTTCTTTTGGTCAAGGTAGTTACAAAGATCAACAGACCAGCAATTCCGCAATGTCCATATTTAGAAAATACTACATGGTCAGACATAGAGTGGTGATCCATACAGTCCTCTCCAAACATCTCTGTGCACGTGTGTGTGTGCGCACACGCACGTGCATATGTGTCCTCAAGGCCATCCTGAGTTACCCACAGTTTTTGGTGGCTGTTATTTTTTTCTTTTTAATTTTAAATTAAGATTTTACAACTAGTCTGTAATTATCCATGTACTTTTCTGTAAGTTATTTGCTTCACTTACATTAATCATGCATATTTATATCATTGTATACAGTTTATAATAATTAAAAATTAAGATGTGTGTGTGGTATCTCTAGTCTGAAGCATCAATAACTGAATAGATAATCACACCCCAATAAATTCCACAATGAATTGTGTGCTGCCCATGAACATGCTCTCTAAATAACCTACATTATATCATCAACTGTAATTAATGGACTTTTAAGTTCTTTAATATATTAAGCATTTCATAAAGTCAATGTATAAGCTCATCCCAAAACTTATTTATTTAGCTATTCATAGAATTAGCAGAGTGAATTATTTTCTTATTTGAAAGCGGGAATAGGAGGGAGTAGGACAACAGTATTTTTCTTGCACAAGGATCTCGACAAGGTGCATTGAACTAATCTGAAGCCGTGTAACTCATCCATTCACTGACTCAATCATTCATGCAAGACAGCGATGTGTTGAAGAAGGTGAAAGAGAGAGGGAAATCCAGGATGACTCAGACCAGCACAGATGAGTGAAGAGTGGCATTTTTCCTAAAACAGGGAAGACAGCCAGAGGTGAGGTATTAACCTCCCCAGGACTGTGAGCTCACATGTGTAATGGGAATTACCTGTGTGCCCTACCAATCCTCCCAGCAGGGTCTTATTCAAATCTCAGTGTCTCTCTCTCCACTGATAAGGTGCCAACATTTATAGTTTAGGTGTATCTGTCTCTCTACACTGGCCTTGGGTTTTCAACAGCTAAGAGACTCCCTTCACCAATCATACCGACCAGGGAATCATAAAGACAGCATGGAGAAAGCCACTGATTGGCCACTTAATCCAACAAGAATAAAACATTTAATGTTTTTTATTTTTATTTTTGAGAGAGAGAAAGAGACAGTGTGAGCAGGGGAGGGTCAGAGAGAGAGAGAGGAAGACACAGAATCTAAAGACAGGCTCCAGGCTCTGAGCTGTCAGCACAGAGCCAGATTTGGGGCTCAAACCCATGAACCATGAGATCATGATCTGAGCCAAAGTCAGACGCTCAACTGACTGAGCCATCCAGGCACCCAATGACAAAAACATTTAAAAACACATACACATGACAGCAGGATTTCATGAATAGGATGTGTGATCTGACTTCATTTTGCAATAGTAAGCATAGGGTTCACTGATCCAACCCCTTACCCACCAATTCACCAGAAGGATGGAAATATCATAAAACAGAGAAGGAAAGAAAATGGCTGACAGCACTGGATCTATGGCCTTGGGCTCCTAAGTCCCTACCTTCAACCTACAAAACAAATCACTAAGAAATGAGTTCAAATTCCTATACAAACATATGCTTTCCTGACCACTGCCTTCCAGCCTGCTAATCTTAGGACCTCAGTCCACTATTCCATTAATTGTACCATCAACGCCATGGAATCTACCACTCTTTATCTGTCATCTTTCTTGAGTCCTCCCTTTCCTCTTTACACAATTTAGAGGAAAGTCCCTTGCTCTAATGGCCTCTTTACATACACCTCTGCGGCTTGCCCCCCACTACAAAATACTCAACTGGCAGATCCTCCCCTTATTGAAGCCAACCATTCACCTCCTCTGTGCTTCCATGCAGGAGGCTGAACCCCACTGGAAGAGAAATCCCACAAGCATACTAACTGGTCTCCCTTTAAATCCGTGAATACCTTTCTCAGACCAGCGCTCAACACTGGCCAACAACCATGCCCTATTATTACCCGAGCGACTTCGCTTTTCACTTTCCAAGATGCTATCACAACTTCTTCCTTCTCAACCCCCCAGACACTCACCTTCCAGCTGGGCTGACAGCTTCACCCTGAGCTTCTTTGAGAAAATAGGAATGATCGGATGTGAATGATTTCCCTCTCCCGTTATCAAATCCAGCTGTCCCCTGACATTCATGCCCAAATACATTGCCTTTATCCAGTTACAGGGGATGAATAATCCCTGAGCCTGTCAAAGGCCACCTGAGCTCTCTATTCTCTCCCCTTTCACCCACTCAGGGACTTTATCACTACAACACTCTCCTACCTTTCTATAACTTCAGCTGCTTCCTCTATCCTGAAACACAGAAGTGGTCCCATTATTCTCCATTTAAATAATTTATTTTAACATTTATTTTTTTGAGAGAGAGAGATAGAGACAAAGAACGAATGGGGAAGGGACAGAGAGAGACACACACACAGAATCTGAAGCAGGCTCCAGGCTCTGGCCTGTCAGCACAGAGCCCAACACAGGGTTAGAACTCATGAACTGTGAGATCATGACCTGAGCCGAAGTCTGATGATTCACCAACCAAGCCACCCAGGTGCCTCTATTTTCCATTTGAAAGATACCCTATCCTGGTGCCACCTTGCCCTCCAATTATTGGACGGCCCATTCTCAGCTCCCCTTCTTGGTAAAACTGATCAAAAACATTTTCTAAACTTACTCATCTTCTTCCTCGTCTCTCATTCTCCCTTAAGTCCACCAAAAGGATCTTCATGTAATTTAGTCCCGCCTTATATTTTAGGTGAAGAAACTGAGACCCCTTCATACCTTTCTGTATAAGATTGCCACAGCTCATCTGTGGCAACGTCAAGACCAAAACTATCATCTTCGAACTTCTGTTCCTTCCAGGATGTTCCCACATGCACCTTTGATCACACCCCTTTGCCTTTTGACTTCACTTCATTCCAACTGACCTTGGAAGAGTTTTCCAGCCCAAATTCCCCTGAAACAGACCCATGGAAGCCAATCACTCGTCTTCAGCTCCTCCACAGTGCAGGCCCAGATTGGGTCTCCCCATTGCTTCTGCAAGGGCTCCACAGGTATCGGTGCACAGAGAAGCGAGAGTGTGCCAATCACATTATCTTCAACATCCCTTGTTTCCCCAAGCTCAAATTGAGTAAATCAGATCAGCAATTTAACTCTTAATCAAGAGGCCCTTGAGTCTGACTTCGGAGACTTACTTTTATGGCTCCTCATGCATCAGGTATGAAAATGAAGAATGTCTTACTCGCTCTGCCGTGATGCTCACACGCAGTAAATCACGGAGGCATGGCAGTGAAATGTGACTATATTTCAGGAAGCCAAATGCAAAGGGAGGGATATGTGACTGACAAGGCAGGGAAGGAGGAGGGAGAGGGGGGCAAAGCCCAGAAGCTCAGGTGTTTTGGACATGCGCATTCTGAAATCCAGGCTGACACTGAGCAAAGAGGAGGTGTCCCGCCCTGGTGGTTTCCTGGGTCCATATCTGAAGGAATGGAGAAGCCGAAGAAGAGAGGCTTCAACTCCACAAACCAGAGAGAGGAATCCATTCAATTCCTGCCTTTTCAATCTGCTAGCACCCCCGGCCCCCCATTTATCATGTTGTTTTTCCTACGGCTGGGATTACCTTGCTCCATGAGGTACCTGTTCCAGGTGTCCCCCAGGATGAGGTCACTCCTTGCCCTCTTTGTCCCTCTGCTTTCTGTCTACTTTGCATGAGCAGTTCCTGGTCTCATTTTATGTTAGTTACCAGGATAAGTGACCTTCTTTCTGATGATTGGCTTCAGGCTCAACCCTGAAAGCCCTTCTAATTTGATTGATCAACCAAAAAAAAAAATACTCTCTCTTTTCTACTCCCTCAGTTTCTCCCTGATTTTGTCACAATAGGTGGGGAGCGGGACATAGAGAAGAGTTCCTACAGAACAGAGGGTCCAGGCATCTTAGTCCTACAAGACAACCACCTTTTCCTGTATAGGGTCAGGTACTCGTTATTTCAGGCTCTGTGATCCATATGGCCTCTACCTCAACTGCTCAACTCCATCACCACAGCACTAACGCAGCCATAGATGATATGTAAATGAACCTGGATGGCCATGTTCCAATAAGACTTTATTTATCAAATTAAATGTTTTCCCACAGACTTTAGTTCACTGACCCCTAATGTAAATGCTCACTGAATACATTGCCCAGCCCACAGTAGGAAACTGTTTTCTGTATCTTTCTATCTCAGTAGTCTTATCTTTAACCAAATGATTGTATACGTATGTAGCCCTTAGACACGTATCCTGAAGGCTCAAGTGACTGTTGACTCACATCCTCTCTGAATCACGTGCTCACCAGAAATCTCCATGTCGAGTGGCCACATGGGAGCCACTCACAGCTGATCCATGTGAAAATGTAATAAAACTCATGAAAAAATATATAGCTGAGTGTTTCATACAGATAGATAAAGAGCATATAGGAATTCAGAAATTGGGGGAAGTCAACTTTCATTTGAGCAGAGTTAATAATACAAAAGGTAGGGGGCACCTGGGTGGCTCAATCAGTTAAGCAGCCAACTCTTGGTTTTGGCTCAGGTCATGGTCTCACAGTGACAGGATGGAGCCCTATGTTGGGCTCCATGCTGTGAGCGCAAAGCCTGCTTGGGATTCCCTTTCTCCCTCTCTCTCTGCCCCTCACATCCATGTCCTCTTTCTCTCTCTCAAATAATAAATAATTTCTTAAAAAGGTAAAAATGCAGAACAATTAAACTACAAGAGACATGGTGGACAGAGTGGGGGAGGTAATCAAATGGTGACAGAGGTCGTGAGTCCTATAGGCATTTGGAGAAAGAAAGGAGAGCCCATCTCTAACAGGATGCTCAGAAAAGACCAGCCAGGACCAGATCTGGCCCGGAGCCCACCTGGCAAGCAAATCTTATGGAACAATGCAGAAAAGAGATGGAGCAAGGAGGCACACACAGCCACAATGGCCTGCATTTTCCAGTGTGGTTCAGGTGTGTCCCCAGGAGACCCGAGTGACCTCCAAGACCAAAGACCCAGAAGGTGTGGTTACTCTCTGCTCCATTTTGTCAGAGACCCTGTGCCTTCTCTGTCATTGTACTCAGCTCACCCAACTACAACTGTCCTCTACACATCCAGTCTCAGTGTCCGTTTCTCTGATCCTTGACTCCTCAGAGGTTGTTCTGGCCTTAGGAACCTGGTATCCCTGAAAATGTCCAACAACATTCAACACTGCCTTTTTCTTGTGTTTTCAGACTCTCCATGAGACACCATCTCCGAAAAGCCTTCACTGACTGCCAACCCCCGATCATCTCCAATTTGTTCCTGATTCATTTCCATCAAATTACTCACTTCTAGCTAATACTTTCCTGTCATTTGGTCAGATACTTGACTGATTTGCTTCTCTAGTTAGAAATGAAAGTTTCAGAAGAGCACAGATGATCTAAGCTTCATGCAGCAGGACTAGCATAGTGCTGGGTACTTTGCAGGTGCTCAGTAAATATTTGTTGAACCAAAGGTGGTCTCTCAAAGGGCAGTGAACTCTTTGAAGTCAAAGACCATGTTTCAATCACTTGAAGAAAGGAAGAAGGAGGAAGAAAAAAATGAAATGGTGGAACGACCAGAACATTTCCATTTATGTCTCATTAGTCAGACCATGTCATGTGTCTCCCCCCCTCCTTAACCATAAGGGAGACTGTGAAACTGTGTCTGACTAGGAACAGTGCCACCCTGAACAGCTGGGGTGCATTTATCAGGGAATGCAGAAGAGAACGTTCGGCAGGCGGTCAACAATGTCGACCATGGTGGCTTTCTGGAACTGGATGGGCTTAATACTCATAGCAGAGGTGGTCTTGAGAGCTCTGCCTGTCTCCTGATGCCCCCAAGAAGGGAAATCTCACCCATGATAGGATATATAGAGAGTGAAAAGGTAGTCAACACCTACAAAATTTATGATTGGCCATTCGTCTTGTCAGTAGCAGTGGAAAGAACAGAATGGAGAGACACAGAGGCACCAAAAGGAAAAGAGAAGAGAGAGAAAGTCTGTCTCCCATAGATTCTACACTCAACCTCAGCGTCTCAAAAGTTCCCGGTCCCTTCTCCATAGCCTTTTACTCCAAGACCCCACCCCAGTCCTCACTAGCCCACTATTACCCTGCCTGTAACTACACTCCCAGCTGCGCCTATGCTGCCAAGAACCCTCCTGAGATTTCTGAACACAGTTGCCTTCCCAGCATGCTGCTGTTATTATCCCTGTGACCCCAGGAGTGGGGAGGCGACCCCTTCCACTTTGTCACTTGCACCAGGGATAGGCTCTTGCCATGTTCTCTATAGTGGATACTTCCTCCCTCAAATCTAAGCCCTGTGATTGAAGGGGGGGCGCATCTATTCCCTTCAAAGGAGCTCAATCTCCATCCACAGGAGAATGGTCAGACCCTGAGGCCCTGTGGAGACAATCACGCCGCAGTGCTGTATTAGTTCTCTTCTAGAGTCTAAGTCATCCATGCCAAGTGTGGAGAGCAACAGGAGGCTCCGTCTTCTTCCTTTTCAAGGTATCTTCATTAAGGGCTCAGAACATCTTAGGGCTCCTCCAGTCTTGCCCACTGTTTACCCCCTTACCTCATGCTCCCTTATATCAATTTTCAGACCTCCCATCCCTGCTGTCCAACATACCCTCGTTCAGATCCTCACAACGTCAATGCTTTAAACCTCTGATCCCACCAAGTTTCACCCTGCCCTGTGACAGCCAAGAGACAGAGATATGCTTGCCATCTGATAAGTGTTTAATGTGCAACCTCTATGAACAAGATGATTTGAAAATGAGGGTTAACAAGGGATACAGAAGTGCTAATACATAGGGGCACATGCACCCCAATGTTCACAGCAGCACTGTCAACAACAGCCAACTCATGGAAAGAGCCTAAATATCCATCACCTGATGAAGGGATCAAGAAGATGTGATTTATCTATACAATGGAATACTACATGGCAATGAGAAAGAATGAAATCTGGCCATTTATAGCCACATGGATGGACTTGAGGGTGTCATGCTAAGTGAAATAAGTCAGGTGGAGAAGAACAGATACCACATATTTTCACTCATAAGCAGAACAGGAGAAACTTAACAGAGGACCATGGAGAGGGGAAGGGGGGAAAAGAGTCAGGGAGAGGGAGGGAGGCAAATCATGAGAGACTCTTGAATACTGAAAACAAACTAAGGGCTGAAGGGGGAGGGGGGGAGGGGAAGGGGGGTGATGGGCATGGAGGAGGGCACTTATGGGGAAGAGCACTGGATGTTATATGGAAACCAACCTGACAATAAGCTATGAAAAAGAAAGAAAGAAAATGAGGGTTAAAAATCAACCAAAAGAGGGGCACCTGGGTGGCTGGATCAGTTAAGCATCCATCTTTGGCTCAGGCCATGATCACAGTTCATGGGTTCAAGCCCCACATTGGGCTCTGTGCTGACAGCTAGCTGAGAGCCTGGAGCCTGCTTCAGATTCTGTATCTCTTTTTTGACCCTCCCCTGCTCACACTGTCTCTCTAAAATAAATAAATAAACAAATAAATAATCAACCAAAAGTATGAGGGAAAGTGTGAATCACCAAAGATAGTCCATAGTAACCAGAGAGAAGGGACCGGTAGCAAATGTAGCAACTGCTGTGTTCCAGGCAGCAGTTTCCTTCAAGTCCAAAGGTACCAACTCACCAAGAGACAAGAAGGCAGAATTAGACACAGGACCCTGTCTTCTAGCAGCCACACTGCTGACTGGAGACCCCCCCCACAAGGGGCCACTAGAATTCCCTGTTTATGAAGCAAAACCAAGTTTATTAACCTATTGCAGTCAGAGGCAACATTACCTTGACCAAGCCTAAGAAGCATCGCAGAAGGAAGAAGTTAGAGGCAGATATCTGTAAGATTGGGGGGCTTGGTTCAAGTGACTTGAGGTGAGTCCTTCAATGCAGGGATCTGACCTGCACTGTGTGAAATTTATGCGGTAAGAGTGTAGGATTGATGGACAAAGCAAAGTGAGGGTCTGGAAGCAATTCTGGGTAAGCATCCAGTTGTTTGGTCATTGAGCTGTTTGCCCAGATGAGCAAGCTATTGCCTGAATAAATTGGTTTTGAGAAACTTTCTGGTCCAAGCAGTAAAGCTATTTATTGGTTTACAGTCTTTCTGGGCAAGAGTTTCCTGGAACAATTTAATAAAGTCATATTGACACACAGATAGTCTTAGTTCCCGGTCCTAATAGTTGAGCTCTGGGTACACAGATGATCTCAATCCTCAACAAAGAATCAGAGCACAGCCCCATCCCCGATGGTAGCTAGGAGCCCACGTGTGTCCTGAGAACACAGGACTGGTAGGTATTGCATTTACATTCACCAGGCTTTGAACGAACCAAGCTTATAGACGTACGGAGGACACAGTGAAGCTCTCTTAGGAACAACCATCCTCCATTTGCCTAGGACACAGGGCTTCCATCCTGCAACACCCCTAGCCTGGATGCAGGACTTGCAGAATATTTCCTTGGACACTTGAAAGGCAGCCTGTATTAAATTCTTTAATGATACACGCCTTCACACAGCATCATGAAGTGAAGCCAGCTAATCCTGGGCAAGGGAACTTGTGTAAGGACTAATACTTGACAGTAGGGTAGGTGGAGCCTTGGGATTTCCATTCGGTGTGCCTTTTTTGTTGCCTCTTGCCCCAACTATGAAATGGAAATTCCCAATATGAAGGTATTTGGAAAACATACAGGTAAGTATGTATAGTTTGTTAAGAGTCAATAAGAGATAAATCATAACTCTGCCACTTAGCCTTTAAACTGCCTCTCTCTTCTTGGTTTTGTTATAATTTCCTCATGTCTTTTGCTCCCTTTTGAAGATTAGCAGATGGAAGTGAGCTGAGTATTGGAGGAAGATCTGACCGATCATAAGGTGCTCTGACACCTCAAATCCTGAATGCATTTTCTCCCAAAAATGTAACTAATGACAGTGTTACGACTCATAACAGTTGTAGAATAATTGGGGAAATCGAGGTATAGAGTGTGAATTAATATTTCTTTTCTTGGGTGTGATAATGGTACTGTGGTTACGTAAGAGAATGTAATTACTCCAAGGAAATATATGTCAATTTACTGGTTGATTCCAAAGCATGATCTCTACAACTTAGAATCTCATGGTTCGGCAAAACAAACAAAAAGAAATGTTTTATATATAACTGTGAAGCCAAGACAATACAATATCAATTATGAAATTTAGGTAAAGGGCACAGCATATAAGTGGTTACTGAACTATTTTTCCAACTCTTCAGTAAATCCAAGATGTTCCAAATACACAGTTGGAAAAAAATAATGGTTATAGGGGTTGCTGAGGGAAGAAAGGGTTCTGCTGTGAGGGGGTCTTCTCTCCACCTGCCAAGAAGCTAGACCTAAGGTCACACACTAAGAGTTAAGCTGTGAAATCATCCAGAGTTTATCAGAGAGAAAGGCTTTACAAAAATCGCATTAAAACAGAGTGACGCCAAGGCCCAAGGAAGACCAGATTGAAGATATTAACAAATCCAAGCAAAGAGTGGGGTCATTTAGGGAAGGGTAGAAAAGAAAAGAAAACAGAAAAACAAACGCTGGCAGTGACCACCCAAGCTCTATCCAGAGGACAGGACACCTTGTCAAATGGGCTTTGAATGTGACAGTCCCACTGGCACGGAAGTCTCCTGCTACAGACATGGAGTCAGCGAGCTGACAGGCCCCGAGGCCATTAAACTTTCAAAATCACATAATTAAAAACCCCTTTTGCTTATATTCCATGCTCAGTAGGAAGCCTCCTGATTATTATGTGGCTTCCCACAGAGCTAGCCTCCAGGGAAAGACTATGCTGCAGGAGGTCCTAAGTGCCCATCCCTCCACGGTTAGATTTCTCATGAAAAAATTTTAAATTGGCATCCTGATTTTATACATCAGGATGCGCTACCTGAATGAGTCCCTTCCTGAGAGATGGATTCACAAATGAGGTGCAGATAAATGATGTTTCTGAACTTGCAAGGCTCAATGTAGATTTCCCTTGCTGAATATAATTGGCATATCATATTATGTTAGTTTCATGGGTACAACATAGTGATTCAACATTTGTATACGTGGCAAACAGATCACCATCTAGTCTAGTTATCATCTGTCACCATGTCTACTGCAAGGTTATTATTCGGAATAAAAGAGATAAAAAGTTTGCCTGACAAGCAAAAGCTAACAGAGGTCATCAACATTAAACCAGTCTTACAATAAAAAAAAAAAAATCTTAAAGGGACTTCTTTAAGGTGAAAAGAAATGGCATTAATTAATGACAAGAAAACATATGAAAGTAAAAATCTCAAGGAAAAAGGTGAATGTACAGTAAAGATAGTGCATTAATCACTTAGAAATCTAGTTTGAAGGTCAAAAGATAAAAGTAATAAAATTAACCAAAACTAAAATAATCAGCTAAAGAACATATAAAATAAAAAGATATAAAATGTGACCTCAAAAACAGAAAAGGGGCAGTAAACATGTAGAGCTTTGGAATGTATTTAAATTTAAGTTGCTATCAACTTAAAATAGACTATTACATACATAAGATGTTATATGTAAACTTCACAGTAACCACAAAGCAAAAACCTATTAAAAATCAGAAGGGAATCTAAATATAATCCTAAAAGAAGTTATCAAACCAGAGGGAAGAGAGCAAGAGAAGAACTACAAAAATAGCCAGAAAACAATTAACAAAATGGTAATAATTACATACCTGTCAATAATTTATTTAAATGTAATTGGATTAAATTCTCCAATCAAAAGACATAGAGTGGCTGAATAGATGAAAAAAACAGTCTCCTCTGAACACTGCAAAGACTCACTCCAGAAATAAGGACACACAGACTGAAAGCAAACTGATGGAAAAAGAAACAAACAAAAAAACTTGTGTATCTATACTCATATCAGATGAAAATAGACTTTAAAATAAATACTGTAATTAAAGACAAAGACACAATTATAAAGGGGTTGATCCAAAAAGAAGATATAACAATTGTAAATATTTATACACCCAGTACAGGAACACCTAAATATATAAAGCAAACATTAACAGACCAAAGGATAAAAATGACAGCAATGCAATAAAAGCAGGGGTCTTTAACACCCCACTTACATCAGTGGATAGATCACCCAGGCAGAAAATCAATAAGGAAACATCAGGCTTAAAGGACACATTAGACCAGATGAACCTAATAGATATAAACAGAACATTTCATCCAAAAGCAGCAGAATATGGGGCGCCTGGGTGGCTCAGTGGGTTAAGCGTCTGACTTCGGCTCAGGTCATGGTCTCATGATTGTGGGTTCAGGCCCTGCATCAGGCTCTGTGCTGACAGCTAGCTCAGAGCCTGGAGCCTGCTTCCGGTTCTGTGTCTCCCTCTCTTTCTGACCCTCCCCTGCTCGCGCTGTCTCTCTCTGTCTCTCAAAAATAAATAAAAAGCATAAAAACAAATAGACAAACAAACAAAAACAAAAGCAGCAGAATATATGTTCTTCTCAAGTGCACATGAAAGACTCTCCAGAATAGATAACACATCAGACCACAAAACAGGTCTCAGTCAATTCAAGAAGACTAAAATCACACCAGGCACCTTTTCTGACCACAATCATATGAAACTAGAAATCAATTATGAGAAGAAAACTGGAAAAGCCATAATGTAGAGATTAAACCAACATGATACTGAACAACCAATGGGTCATGAAAGAAGTCAAAGGAGAAATTAAAATAAAACACCCTAGAGACAAATGAAAACAGAAATACCAAAATCTATGTGATGTAGCAAAAGAGGTTATAAGGGGCAAGCTTATGGCAGTACAGGCCTACCATAGGAAACAATAAAAACCTCAAATACACTAAGGGTCATGATCTCATGGCTTATGAATTTGAGCCCCACGTCTGGCTCTGTGCTGACAGCTCAGAGCCTAGAGCCTCCTTCGGATTCTGTGTCTCCCTCTCTCTCTGCCCCTCCCCTGCTCACAGTCTGTCTCTCTCTCCTTCAAAAATAAATAAACATTTAAAAAAAAAACTGAAAAAAAGAAAAAAAACACAAATGAACCCAAAATTAGTAGATGGAAGAAAATGTAAAAGATCAGAGAAGTAAATGAGATAGAGAACTAAAAGACAATGGGAAAAAGACCAATGAAACTAGCACTAGTTTGTTGAAAGATAGGCAAAATGTTGGCAAAGCTTTAACTAGACTCACAAAAAAGAGAGGGGGGGTTAAATAAATATGATCAGAAATAAAAGAGAAGTTACAGCTGATACCACACAAAGGATCATCAGAGACTGCTCTGAAGAGTCGCACACCCACAAATCGGACAACCTGAAACAATAGATAAATTCCTACAAACGTGCAAGCTTCCGAGAAAGCCAGATTTATAATGGGCAAGAATCCACCTTGAAACAGCTACCCAGTCTTCTCCTGATGAAATCCAAACCTCGGGGCGCCTGGGTGGCTCAGATGGTTAAACACCCGACTTTAGCCTGGGTCATGATCTCACAGTTTGTGGGTTCGAGCCCTGCATCGGGCTCTGTGCAGCTAGCTGAGAGCCTGGAGCCTGTTTCAGATTCTGTGTCTCCCTCTCTCTCTGCCCCTCCCCCACTCAAGCTCTGTTTCTCTCTGTATCAATAATAAATAAACATATAAAATTTTAAAAAAGTAAAAGAAATCCAAACCTTGTAGCTCACCTGTTCCGAGCCATGAAGCTTGTACTATGGTGTATCCATACCACTTTCTTTGTCTGGGAAAATATTTTCTAACTTCAAAATTACTAACTTACAAATAAATATTTTGAGCACAACCCATGTGTAACTTGGAAGCAGCCAATAAACAAGAAGGAGAGAGTCCAGGTCAAGATTGCAGATTCTGCTCATGTTCTGCTGTGTTCCCCCTGCCTCAAAACACGTGGAAATACTACCAAATGTATATGGTTTTTTAAAATTTCAAAATATACGGGCGCCTGGAGGGCTCAGTTGGGCATCTGATTCCGGCTCAGGTCACGATCTCACGGTTTGTGAGGTCAAGCCCAGCAAAGGGCTCTGTGCTGACAGCTCAGAGCCTGGAGCCTGCTTCAGATTCTGTGTCTCCCTCTCTTTCTCTGCCCCTCTCCCACTCATACTGTGTCTCTCTCTTGTCTCTCGAAAATAAATAAACATTAAAAAATAAAAATACAAAAATAAAAATTCAAAATATACATCCAAGCTCAAAAGCAAAAATGTGGAACCCCAGGTGCACTGGAACCCGGAACACTGCACTAGTATAAGTTGAAACTATACGGCCACAGGAGTAACTAAGCTAGATACGAACTTTGTACAATGAGATTTTAAAGTCTCCATGAGGCTAGAATTGAGGCCAAGTCTCCACAGTTTGGCACAGGAGCTGGATCTGGGTCCCTTATCAGGAGCCAGGAATCAGGAAATGTTTTTTCCTGTCCTTCAAGGTAGAATTTAAAACATTTTTACTCACCAGCCCAAGACCTTGACTCATAAGAAATAAAATCTGCAGGACACCTGGGTGGCTTGGTTGGTTCAAGGTCCCACTTCGGCTCAGGTCATGATCTCATGGTTTGTGAGTTGGAGCCCCATGGTGAGCTCTGGGCTGACAGCTCAGAGCCAGAAGCCTGCTTCAGAGTCTGTTATATCCTCTCTTCCCCTCCCCTGCTCATGGTCTATTTCTCTCAAAAATAAATAAACATGTTTAAAAATTTTTTTCAGAAATAAAATCCCCCAAACTGCATGTCCTAAGAGTATGAGATCAGCATTTTTAAACTGTCAATATGATGCAACATCCTTGAGCCAAAATATAAATGTAAAAATTTGGTCCTGGTGTTTCCTTTAGGATCCCAACAAAAGCATATATAAAAATTCCCAAAGAAAAATTCTGCAAGCCAAAACATGTACCACCAATGTGAAAAATAGTTCAATCTGAAAACATGGTCCAGACAACTCTTGGAGGACTCCAGTGCTCCAATACATCAACAGCAAACACAATAAAGAACATATCCTAGAAATCATAAATAATAGATCAATATGAGTGGGACTATAAAATAAGTTTGACATGTACATGTATAAAGAAAGAGATAAAATCTATCAGGCATGAAAAGGATATAGTGCACTCAAAAGAGGAAGATCTGAAATGAAACAAATAAAAATTATAAAAATAAAAAATACAGTGATGGGGGAATCCTCCACTAATAAGGTAAACAAGAGATTAGAGCTAGACAAAGAGAAAATTAATAAAATGGATGATAGAGCTGAAGCAATCTCTCAAAATGAAGCAAAGAAAAATAAAAATAGAAAATAACAGAAAAAAATTATAAGCTCCAAAATACACGTAAAGGGAGCTTTATGAATGAGTAGAGAAAATAAATGTAACGATTAGAATGTGTTAGGCTATGTGTTATAGAAAGTCCAACTAATCGTGACTTAAACAAGAAAGCCATTTGTTTCCCACAGCAAGACGTCTGGAGAAGAGGTTGTCCAGAACAAAAACAGAAGTTCACACCATCCCAAAACAAATGAACAAATTAGATAGATGATAGATAGGTAGATAGATAGATAGATAGATAGATACATACATACATACATACATACATACATACATACATACATAGGTAGATGGATGGATGGATAGATAGATAGATAGATAGATAGATAGATAGATAGATAGATAGATAGATAGATAGATAGATAATAGATAGATAGATGATAGAGAGAGAGAGAGATGATAGATAACAGATGGATAGATGGATAGATTGATTGATAGATTGATTGATTTAGGTAGATTAAGAATACAAACATAAGAAGTAAACTTTAAAATCATCAGAAGAAAATACTGGGACCTAATCTTATGACCTACAGTAAACAAATCTTTCTACAACCATTTTCTTAACAGAAAACAATCACAGGTTAAATAGATCAAACCTTATGTTTCCTGAATGATACTTTGGGCAAAAACTCAAAGCAACAGATTGGGAGAAAATGGTTGCAGTCCAAACAACCAATGAAAATTACCATCTGGAGTTCCCACAAGTCATTAAGAAAAAAAATAAACAGGGGTACCTGGCTGGCTCAGTCAGTGGAGCAAGCAACTATTGATCTCAGGGTCATGAGTTAGAGCCCCACATGGGGTGTAGAGATTGCTTAAATAAATAAAACTTTAAAAAAAGATAAACAAAGCAAATACAAACAATAGAAAGACAACACATAAGGAAATGCACAAAGGGGGAATGACCCTCAATGAGTAGCCAATGAATGTATCTCATCCTCATCCTCACTGGCAACTAGGGAAATACAAATGACAGCAGAGATAAAACTGTACAATGTCAAACATTGGTGACAATGTGGTGAAATGGTTAAGAGGAAACTTTAGCCCTGGCCGTAGAGACTGCAATACAATATAGTCTCTTAACGCAATCTGGCAAAGTCTAGTGAAATGCAAACCAAGTACTTTACTTCTAGGATTACACTAAAGAAATGTTCTCATGAGCCCTCAAGGATTCTTTTTTGCAACCTTGTTAATAATAGCAGTAAGTCAGAAAGAATCTGCATGCTTTTCAAAAATGGACTGTCTAGATAAATCCTGGCATAGCCATCCATACCCTGCATATTACTGCTCCCACGAATTATCAAAATTGATGGATGTTGCTATGGAAAAATGCCAAACCCAAAGCATAAATGGATGAATAGAGATTGCTCCCAAAAACCCAACTATGAGTGAAAAAGGGTTGCCAAAGATCTACACAATGTGTACATCTTATTTATTTATTTATAATGTTTATTTACTTATTTATGGAGAGAGAGAGAGTCTGTGCAAGTAGGAGAGGAGAAGAAAGGGGGCGGGGGTGGGGGGGGGAGAAGATCAAGCAGGCTCCTAGCTATGAGCATAGAGCCTGACTCAGGGCTCAAACTCATGACTCAGGAGATCCTGACCTGGGCCAAAACCAAGAGTCAGATGCTTAACCGACTGAGTCGCCTGGGTGCCCCAACACAATGTGTACATTTTAATAACATTTACGCAAATTTAAAAACATGTGGAATCAATCCCCACATGGTTTATGAATAAACACGAGGTGCGACAATATTTGCTTCCAGGGAAAGAGTGATATTATATCAGGGAAGAGTACAGAAGGGACTTCACATTTCCTTTTTCTCTTTTAAAACATCGAAAACAATTACGATAAAGCTGCCTTTGTTCATCGGAGAGAGAAAGTGTCTTGTTGCTACCAGTTAAATGGTTCTCTAAGTTTTCTTCATCTTTATTGTTTCTAAATTTAAAAAAAAGCAAGAAAGTAACTTTTCAAGATACAATTAGTTATTTTTTTAGGGTGGCACACAGTTGGTTAAATGTCCAACTTCGGCTCAGGTCATGATCTTGTGGTCCATGAATTCTAGCCGAGCGACGGACTCTGTGCTGACAGCTCAGAGCCTGGAGCCTGCTTCAGATTCTATGTCAGCCTCTCTCTCTGCCCCTCCCTCTACTCCTGCTCCAAATCTCTGTCTCTCAAAAATAAAGAGACATTAAAATTTTTTTGAAGTGATTTTTTAAAGAGTTACCTTTTAAGCTTTACCAGTATCGAATAGGTACAAAGATGCCAAATAGGCA
>NC_043707.1:27399620-27401202 GCF_006229205.1 Suricata suricatta
AAAAAAAAAAAAAAAAAGATTGACATGATGTGACACAGACCCTGTAACACGGCAGGCAGTGGCGTAGGACCTGAATTCCAGCCCCAGTTTTGCCACTCACCACGGCGGCCCCTCACCTGCGGCATCTCTCTGGAACTCAGCCTTTCTACCTGTAAAACAGGACCACAATGCCCACCGTACCTTCTCTGGTGTGATCTGGGTATCCATTAGTCAGTGCACATACCGGAAAGCTTTTAAAAAATCTGAAACAAATATAGTGTTACTCTTGGTAGTCTGTAAAAGCATCTTAAAAGAATAGAAAAATAGGGACGCTTGGAGCACGCAACTCTCGATCTCAAGGTTGTGAGTTCAAGCCTCAGACTGGGTACTTTTTTACTTAAAAAAAAAAAAAGAATAGAAAAATAATGCCAAGGGGGGAGGGCAATGGAGGAAAGTAATAAATATAAAAAGATGGGTACAGATATGAGGTTGAAAACATCCAAATGGCCCCCACACTATGGTGATAAGTCAATGAAGGCCATAAGTAATGTGGACAGGGAAGCCTATGCAGTTAGCAGTGTCCGGAAGATGAAACAAATAAGGACTCAGGAAAAAGACAATTTTCTTTATAATAACGTGGAGTGGACAGTCTTGTGTGATGGAGGCGTCCTCCGGAGCATCTCCAGAATGGCCGCTGTGAGGAATGCCATGGGCCACCTCCTGCTCCTGATGGTCCATACAGGCCCTCCTGATGGGCCTCTGGATCTCCTCCCTCCTAGAAGAACAGACAGAAACGACAGCCCTGTGCACCTGGCTGAGACCCCCCTTTAAGGAGATTGCCAGATCCAAGTTTCATCAGTTGGTGTGAGAGCCTTGCCGGCCACCACAGAGACTATCTGGTGACTCAGTCCTCAAGACAGCCATGCCTGATGTCACCGCCTAGCACATGCTGGTGTGAACAGCAGAGCTCCCTGCACTCCTAACCAGCCACCCTCCCCGAGTCTCCTTACCTTGGGTCCCTCCTCCGTATCCTCCCTTTACAACCATTGTATGGCTTCCTGTCCAAGCCCTAAAGCCTTTCCCACCTGACTTCAGCCTCTTATCTCCCATTACCCTCTGCATATCCTCCCTTCCACCAGCCACACAGACCTGATCTCCATGCCACCAGACATACCTTACTCCTAGGTCTCACAGCCTCATACTGTTCCTTCTGCCTCAAACTCCCTTCCCTTTGGCCAACCTCAAGACCAAATACACATAGCATCCTCTGTACTTCCTCCCCTCTGGGTTCCCACAGTACGTCATTCAGGCTCTGGCACCACACTAATCACAATGTGTTATAAATTCATCTTTTGTCAAGGATGAGAATATGTCTCATGTTTCTAGCTGGGAAGCCCAGCACATGGATTAGTACCAACCCAGTCAACAAGTACTTTTGAGAGAACCAGGATTTGAAGAGTACATTATCACTTACAAAGCACTTCTCCACTTAGCCTCTAACGGGGTACATATGGCACCTAGCTTACTCCTCTTGGTCCTGAGACTCTTGCTTTCAGATTTCAGTGAAGTTTAGCGGGCCCAAATCATCCCACCGACAAATGCG